>NC_092164.1:22827785-23182785 GCF_045791955.1 Oncorhynchus clarkii lewisi | reverse complement strand
GGTTCTTGAGAGAGCAGCCAAGGAAGCCAGAGAAGGGAAGAAGCACATCAGAGCAGCAGCAAGGGGTGAGATAATAGACTGAAGGGCACTGAAAAGGTACATTGGCTAAAAAGAAAAGAAGAAGAAAACTAACGATGTACCGTTGTGAAAGAGAGTCTATGACAGAGACGCAGAGGCACACAAGTTCATATCTGATGACGTGGAGTCTGAGCTCGTCAAGCATCTCGGAGACCTGCTTTAGTAGCCTCACATGTAGAGAACGTGTCTATGAATTGGCACATCGAAACAACATCCCTGTCGCAGACTTAAAGGCTTCAAAATCCTTCTTTAACCTCTCCTCCACTTCATCTACACTGGTGGAAGTGGATTTCACAAGTGACATCAATAAGGGATCGTGGCTTTCATCGGGATTCACCTGGTCAGTCTATGTCATGGAAAGAGCAGGATTCACCTGGTCAGTCTGTCAAGGAAAGAGCAAGTGTTCTTAATGTTTTGTATACTCAGTGTATGTCTGAATGTCTATATATTAAAGGCATATATTTAAGATATACAATATACCACCCCATTCCATCAATTAAACTTTGACCTACCAGCACCTTCCCCTACTGACACAGGACACCATCGCTCACTTACCCCACCATTGCCCACTTACTGGGGTCAATGAAAGAGACAGGTTTTTTTGGACCACATTTTTTTCAAAACTGTTATGTTTCCGGGTTATTATTTCCAGGGATGAACAACATCCTGAAATATATGTAGATATCTTTGTTAGAAAGAATAATGTATCTCCCTTGACGTAGTGATGCTGAATGTAAAACATGGCTCAACAGTGCACATACAGTGCATTCGGAAAGTATTCAGAGCCCTTGACTTTTTCCACATTTTGTTACATTACAGCCTTATTCTAAAATGGATTAAATGTTTTTTTCATCATCATCAATCTACACACAATACCCCATAATGACAAAGCAAAAACAGTAAAAAAAAAAAGATAATTAAAATAATTGAAATTTCACATTTACATAAGTATTCAGACCCTTTACTTGGTACTTTGTTGAAGCACCTTTGGAAGCGATTACAGCCTTGAGTCTTCTTGGGTACATGCTTGGCATACCTGTATTTGGGTTGTTTCCCCTATTCTTCTCTGCAGATCCTCTCAAGCTCTGTCAGGTTGGATGGGTAGTGTCGCTGCACAGCTATATTCAGGTCTCTCCAGAGATGTTCGGTCGGGTTCAAGTCCGGGCTCTTGCTGAGCCACTCAAGGACATTCAGAGACTTGACCTGAAGCCACTCCTGCGTTGTCTTGGCTGTGTGCTTAGCTTCATGGTCCTGTTGGAAGGTGAACCTTCGCATAAGTCTGAGGTCCAGAGCGCGCTGGAGCAGGTTTTCATCAAGGATCTCTCTGTAGTTCACTCTGTTCATCTTTCCCTTGATCCTGATTAGTCTCCCAGGCCCTGCTGCTGAGAAACATCCCCACAGCATGATGCTGCCTCCACCTTCCTTCATAAGGATGATCCCAGGTTTCCTCCAGATGTGACGCTTGGCATTAAGGCCAAATAGTTCAATCTTGGTTTCATCAGATCAGAGAATCTTGTTTCTCATGGTCTGAGAGTCCAAGAGGGCTGTCATGTGCCTTGTATTGAGGAACGGCTTCCGTCTGGCCACTCTACCATAAAGGCCTGATTAGTGGAGTGCTGCAGAGATGGTTGTCAATCTGGAAGGTTCTCCCATCTCCACAGAGGAACTATGGAGCTCTATCAGAGTGCCCATTGGGTTCTTGATCTCTCTGACCATGGCCCTTCTCCCCTGATTGCTCAGTTTGGCTAGGCAGCCAGCTCTAGGAAGAGTCTTGGTGCTTCCAAACTTCTTCCATTTAAGATTGATGGAGGCCACTGTGTTCTTGGGGACATTCAATGCTGCAGACATTTTTTGGTACCCTTCCCGAGGTCTGTGCCTCATCAAAATCATGTCTCAGAGCTCTATGGACAACTCCGTTGACCTCATGGCTTTGCTCTGACATGCACTGTCAGCTGTGGGACAGGTGTGTGCTTTTCCAAATCATATGCAATCAATTGAATTTACTGCAGGTGGACTCCAATCAAGTTGTTGAAACATCTTAAGGATTATCAATGATCAACAGGATGCACCTGAGCTCAATTTCAAGTCTCAAAGCAAAGGGTCTGAATACTAATGTAAAATAAGGTATTTCTGTTTTGTATTTTTTCGCTTTGTCATTATGGGGTAATGTGTGTAGATTGATAAGGATCATTTAAAAAAAAAACAATTTTAGAATAAGTCTGTAACGTAACAAAATGTGGAAAAAGTCAAGGGGTCTGAATACTTTTCGAATGCATTGTATGAACTAATTTATTAGAATTATTTTTCGATAACATTTCATAATGCTCCTGTAAATGGATATGAAAAACGTCTCATGAACATGATCATGTTGTGTATTTAGAAATATCATAAATAATCTGTTTCTATCATGACACAGAAGACATCAACTTCAATGTCTTCTGGTTGCCAAGTGTCCTATGGCTCGTTACTGCTCTCTAGTGTCAATAAAGTTGGCTCCAAACTGCTTTTTCTACACAGAGTATTTTAAAATGTATTTAACCGGGCAAGTCATTTAAGAACAAATTCTTATTTACAATGACAGCCAAACCCT
The DNA here is from genome assembly GCF_045791955.1 of Oncorhynchus clarkii lewisi. Taxonomy (NCBI): domain Eukaryota; kingdom Metazoa; phylum Chordata; class Actinopteri; order Salmoniformes; family Salmonidae; genus Oncorhynchus; species Oncorhynchus clarkii. Next base: position 23,180,117 of record NC_092164.1, on the reverse strand, counting down.
AAAGATGCTGGGCCAATTGCGTGGCGCCCTATGGGAATCCCAATCACGGCCGGTTGTGATACAGCCTGGAATCAAACCAGGGTCTGTAGTGATGCCTCCAGCACTGAGATGCAGTGCCTTAGACCGCTGCGCCACTTAGGAGCAAGCAGACACTCAGGAGCAGAATACAAAACATTAAGAACAGATTCCATGACAACTGACCAGGTGAATCCAAGTAAAAGCTATGACCCCTTATTGATGACACTTGTTAAATCCACTTAAATCAGTGTAGATGAAAGGGAGGAAACAGGTTAAAGTAGGATTTTTAAGCCTTGAGACAATTGAGACATGCATTGTGTATGTGTGCCATTCAGAGGGTGAATAGGCAAGACAGAAAATGTAAGTGCCTTTGAATGGGGGTATCATAGTAGGTGCCAGGTGCTGCTGAGTTTGTCACGCTCAACAATTTCCTGTGTGTCAAGAACTATCCACCACCCAAAGGACATCCAGCCAACTTGACACAACTGTGGGAAGCATTGAATTCAACATGGGCCAGCATCCCTGTGGAACACTTACGACACCTTGTAGAGTCCATGCCCCGACGAATTTAGGCTGTTCTGAGGGCAAAAGGTGTTCCTAATATTTGGTGTTTATGGCCAATTATAGCCACATACTAAATTGTTTTGATGTATAGTAAGCCTCTCTATACTTCAATCCAGTAATCAACAAAAGGTTTCTATTTGGGGCGGCAGGGTAGCCTAGTGGTTAGAGTGTTGGACTAGTAACTGGAAGGTGACAAGTTCAAATCCCCAAACTGACAAGCCACAAATCTGTCCTTCTGCCCCTGAACAGGCTGTTCCTAGACTGTCATTGAAAATAAGAATTTGTTCTTAACTGACTTGTCTATTGAAATAAATAAATAAGTAAGTCCTTGCAGTTAAACTTTTGGACCACCATTGGTGGTCATGCTATGATGGCTAGCTGTTGGATGGGCCTCAGAACTCAGACCAGAGCAGATCTCCATAACTTCTCCTTAATAGAGTCAACAACGCATAACTATTAGACTGTCCCTAAGGGTTGACAGAGACAGGCACTGTCTGAAAAGCTTCAATTAAAGACTTTTTCAATGTATAGTTTGTAGATGATGAAACAGTTTGCTTTATATACGCACCAGTGTGATGAGCATTATTTTGTTAGTTTGATTATTTACTTTAAATCGCTCAGTGTAAAATACTTGTACTACACTAAACTTATTGAGTTATGTCTCCCCCTGCAGCTCAAAATATGCAATAACAGTGATGCCTAGTGTGAAGAGACAGGTGCAATTTGGTGCATTCCTGCATGTGGGCATTCCTGTATCTGCAGGAACCCCTCTTTATACTAGCATTTTTAAGCTGGACTCCGGTACACAGATGGGAGGCGGGGGCACTCCAGTGCAGTAGGTGGCGGTAATGCACCATAACGTTGGATGCCAATCGCCGATACACCCCACAGAAGAAGAAGAGGCACTGGCAGGCAGTGCTTTCCCGCAGTTCACGGCGAGGGCAGATGTTTGGCAGACGGAAGCAAAGGACAGACAGAAGCAAAGCACAGTGTCCTTTGCTTCCACCTGCCGAACACCTGGCCTCGGCGTCGTTCACAGAACTGTGTTTGATAGCTAGGACTCCGGTAAACAGCAGGAGGGAGGCAGGGGCGACACCGGTAGCTAGCTAGCTAGGACACGGGTAGGCAGTGTCCTTCGCCACCCAAAAATTCTGATAATACTTTGATTTTCCTTTATGACCCACATTTTAATTGCATCGACAATCAGGGGAAATCCAGAAAATCAAAATGCCACACAAGCGTGATGATGTCGTGCTCGGGGGGCGTTCATGCAGGAACCAATGGGATGCAAGAACGCCCCGAATTGCGGGCCGCAATCACTCACTAATGGGGGTGAAGATAAAAAAAAAAACATTACAAGTTTGGATACGTTGCGGTGAAACTGCCGCAGTTGTTTGTGATATTACAACAATGAAAACGACTTCAAACAACAATCACGGTCTTACTCCCTCGGACATCACTGCACATGCCACAGAACAGCAGAGTGTGTACTACTCCTATTCAAAAACAATAACAAATGTGCCTGGGGTGACCAGTGGCAACGTTTCACCTTTCGCAGATCCCAGCTTTAATTATGCAGTTCTACAAAACACTACACTATTACATTACACTCAGAGCACCACCAAGAAGTGCCCTACCCAATACCCTGAAGTAAGAAAATGAGGTAGCCTGGTGGAGTCTGCAGCCTAGCTCTAAGGGCTCACAGTGGAGTCTGACTGGATTTGGGGAGACTCATACTCACAGCAGTGTGTCTGTAGAGTGATGTCACAGGGTCAGCTCTGCCGCCGAAAGGATTCCTGATGCTGTGAGCCTCTGAGGACGTGCAACTCTCCTCTCAACAATGAGCAGCCGGAAGACCTCCCACTGCTGCGTGGAAGCCGTATCCCCACGTCGGCCCCGCACAATGACCAGCGACCTGTCTTTCTCTACAGGCTTTAATCCCCTTTCTCTCCCCCGGGTCATTCCCTCGCCGTGGACTCTCCTTGCACCATTCAGGGCCTGGCCCTTTCCGCCGCCACAGCCCGCGATGCAGCTAGCTTGGCGCTAATAACAATGGCGCTAATAACGCCAGCGAGTTTCCCATCCCTAAAACAAGGCTCTGTCAAATGGCCCGCGGTTCAAGTTCTGTGTCCTGTGTCTGCTCAACAGAAGAGCTGCTTGTTGATATCAAAGAGAGAGAGAGAGGGAGAGAGAGAGGGCTTTTCTGAATGAATGCAGGGGGAATGGCAATTGAATAAATGAAGACAAAATGAAACAATGAGGCGTTTATTGCTTTCCTGAATGTGACAAATAAACACTTATTGAATTAGCAGCACACAGGCCTAAGCCTGGGACAGAATAGAGAGGAGGGAGTTCACTGGAAGCTCTGGGCAGGCAGGCCTTTTACTGAGTGTTTCTGGGGGCAGGACAAGGACTGGAACGTCTTAGTCCACTGAGATGTGACTGGACCAAAACAAAAGGACTCATCTGGATCACTTAAGTGTGACCTTCCCTTTTCCCTGGTCCAGTGTGGTGTCTCAGACTCTCAGTCAGGATAACAACAGTGACATGGATTGTCTGGTGGTCGCTGGTTCTCACACTGAAACGCGTGTATGCAACGGGATGAGACAAGTGGTCCAGCGTGTTGAGAATGAATAAACAGCCTTTAGGGTGTCAAAGAGAAACAGACTCTCTGTAGTACCAGGAACAAAAGAGCACATAAGAGGGGCTGAGTCCATCAAGAGGTCGGCAACAGGTGAACATGATGCCACCATCAATCTATGCATGTGATCATGGTTCCTTTCTAGGTGTCTTCTTAGGTTCCTGCCTTTCTCGGGAGTTTTTCCTAGCCACTATACATCTACATCTGCATTGCTTGCTGTTTGGGGTTTTAGGCTGGGTTTCTGAATAGCACTTTGTGACATCTGCTGATGTAGAAAAGAAGAAAAGTGCTTTATAAATACATGTGATTGATTGATCATTATAAAACTACTGGCTGAGAATGTTATCATGGATATATATATACAGTGGGGCAAAAAAGGTATTTAGTCAGCCACCAATTGTGCAAGTTCTCCCACTTAAAAAGATGAGAGAGGCCTATAATTTTCATCATAGGTACACTTCAACTATGACAGACAAAATGAGAAAAAAAATCCAGAAAATAATCTCTCATCTTTTTAAGTGGGGGAACTTGCACAATTGGTGGCTGACTAATACTTTTTTGCCCCACTGTATTTTACTAGGCAAGTCAGTTAAGAACAAATTCTTATTTTCAATGACAGCCTAGGAACAGTGGGTTAACTGCCTGTTCAGAGGCAGAATGACAGGTTTGTACCTTCTCAGCACAGGGATTTGAACTTGATTTGAACCTTTTTGTTCCTAGTCCAACACTTTAACCACTAGGCTACCCTGCCACCCCATATGACAGCCACAATACTCTTAAGACAGTCCACACCTCAAACTATGGTGTTCAAGTATGTTTAAACAAACAGAAATGCCACTGAAAATGCCTGGTGGTTACCGACACAGTACATACACAAGAACTAAAACGTTGTCCTACTTGGTGCTGGTCGAAGATACAGTACGAATGACAAAGCGCCATCTCACGAGTACAACGTCATAGAATAAAACCGTTCATACAGTAGTCCCCATCTTGTCCCTGCAGACTGCAGCCTCAACCTGGTCTAGCAGGCTGAAAGAGAAGACAGAAGAAGAGGAGACAGAGTGTGTGTGTGACAGAGCCCAGGCCAGCCAGGCTGAGTCAGTCAGTCGGTGTGTCAGCACCCATTGTCTCTGGTCTCACTGGGCTGGGCCTGCCGTCCCTTGTCCTCGTCCCTCAGAGTGGCAGCTCTGCCCGTCCTGGCGTGGCGCCAGCAGGCACACTCAAGGGGGAAACAGAGAGTGCTCTCTGTGATCTGTGGGAACTGTATTGCTGGCAGGAAGCTGAATAGATGATGGCAGCGGAGGGCATACTCCTTTCACACCCCTGAGGACACCAATGCGTCATTTGTGTCTTTGTTGCTGAACGCCCTGATCCGGAGGTTTTGTAAGAATAAATCTGAATCCGAGATTGAGATTTCTGTGCATAATGTGTATTAGTAGTCTGAGCGTCATGATCTAATACAAAATACATCATGAACGTGTGCTAATTGCATTCTACTTTACAAAAGAGGACAGAACAGAGAAAAAATATACTGGACAGTGAAGGATGCATTCATTCCTTGTGTCTTTGAACCACCTTGAAGAGAATGTACCCATTCAGCAGATTTCACTATTCTGTATCTGGTTTTCACAGTGACGTAACATCATCCCACCCTGGTGAAATGATACCACACAATCAAATGGTACTGTGCTGTGGGTCTGCTGCATGGTGGATCAATCTCAATCCTGTGCCAGCGTTAAGGTCAACAGTGTGGCTCACTCATAACAAACATGGCTGAGTCTGGGCTCTTAATCAATTACCATGGAAAATGTACAGGTCACCTAGGGTCAAGTAAGACAGGGTGTTATTCATGCAGCCTGGCCAGGCAGCATATCTGATGCACGCACGCCCTGGCCGGGTGTGTTTTGTGAGTATGTGTGTGTCTGTCAGGGGCACAAAGAAACCTCTGCGGATATTAAAGGTCAGAGGTCATTCAGCGTGTGATCAGGATCTAAGGTTACTGAAGACTAAACTCTACCCATCCATCAGGTAAATTAGCCAAGATTCATTACAGATTTACATCTTTTATCACAGATCCGCCATTATTTCATTTAATTGCCATTTTTCTATGTGAACTGGAACGTTTAGTAAACGTGTTTAAAGGACTGAAGTTATCTTCTGAATAGCCTTCGCTATCGAAGACCCACTTTAAAATATCCAATGATGTCATTCAAATTGCAGCAACCGCACATTAACTTCACTGTACTGTACACCTATTGCCATTAGTGTCCTTTCTCTGTGTACTGTGAGTGATTGTAATACCACTAGATGGAGACTTACTAAAGGATCTCAGGGACTATTCAGTTCATAGAACGTATAATAGTCTGTCTGGATTCCTGCTGCATTACTAAGATAGTTCATCTAACCCTTTCACCCTCTCACCATGGCTTCCAAAAATGATCACTCTAGGCTACCATAATGGACAGTGCCTTCGGAAAGTATTCAGACCCCTTGACTTGTTCCACATTTTGTTAGGTTATAGCCTTACTCTAAAATGGATTCAATAGTTTTTTTCCTCTCATCAATCTACACACAATACCCCAGAATGACAAAAGCAAAAACAGGATTTTAAAGATTTTTGCTAATATATTGAAAATAAACAACAGATACCTTTACTCAGTACTTTTTAGAAGCACCTTTGGCAGCAATTACAGCCTGGAGTCTTCTTGGGTATGACACTACAAGCTTGGCATACCTGCATTTGGGGAGTTGCTCCCATTCTTCTCTGCAGATCCTCTCAAGCTCTGTCAGGTTGGATTCGGAGTGTTGCTGCACAGCTATTTTCAGGTCTCTCCAGTGATGTTTGATCGGGTTCAAATCTAGGCTCTGGCTGGGCCACTCAAGGACATTCAGAGACTTGTCCCTAAACCACTCCTACATTGTCTTGGCTGTGTGCTTAGGGTTGTTGTCCTGTTGGAAGGTGATCCTTCGCCCCAGTCTGAGGTCCAGAGTGCTCTGGAGCAGGTTTTCATCAAGGATCTCTCTGTACTTTTCATCTTTGCCTCGATCCTGACTAGTCTCCCAGTCTCTGCCACTGGAAAACACCCCCACAGCATCATGATGCCACCACCATACTTCACCGTAGAGATTATGCCAGGTTTCCTCCAGACTGGACACTTGGCATTCAGGCCAAAGTGTTGAATCTTGGTTTCATCAGACCAGAGAATCTTATTTCTCATGGTCTGAGAGTTCTGTAGGTGCCTTTTAGCAAACTCCAAGCGGGCTGTCATGTGCCTTTTACTGAGGAGTGGCTTCCGTCTAGCCACTCTACCATAAAGGCCTGATTGGTGGAGTGCTGCAGAGATGGTTGTCCTTCTGGAAGGTTCTTCCACAGAGGAATTTCCAGACCTCTGTCAGTGACCATCGGGTTCTTGGTAACCTCCCGATTGCTCAGTTTGGCCAGACAGCCAGCTCTAGGAAGAGTCTTGGTGGTTCCAAACTTCATCCATTTAAGAACGATGGAGGCCACTGTGTTCTTAGGGACCTTCAATGCTGCAGAAATGTTTTAGTACTCTTTCCCAGATCTGTGCCTCGACACAATCCTGTCACGGAGCTCCACAGACAATTCATTCGACCTCATGGCTTTCCTTTTGCTTTGACATGCACTGTCTTCATCCACTGTCAACTGTAGGACAGCTGGGTGCCTTTCCAAATCATGTCCAATCAATTGAATTTATCACAGGTGGACTCCAATCAAGTTGCAGAAACATCTCAAGGATGCGCAATGGAAACATGATGCACCTGAGTCCAATTTCGAGTCTCATAGCAAAGGGTCTGAATACTTATGTAAATAAGGTATTTATGGTTTTTATACATTTGCAACATTTCTTAAAAAACTGTTTTTGCTTTGTCGTTATGGGGTATTGTGTGTAGATTGCTGAGGATTTGTTTTTATTTAATCCATTTTAAAACAAGGTTGTATCATAACAAAATGTGGGAAAAGTCAAGGGGTCTGAATATTTTCCGAATGCACTGTATACTAATATATTCCATTTAGCAGACACTTTTATCCAACGCGACTAACTCTAATGGGTGTATACATTTGAATTGCACCCACTACTGGCATTGCAAGCGCCATGCTCTTCCAACTGAGCTACAGAGGACCAGATACTGAAGCAGTAGTAACGCACTCAAGAACAGAAATATGGTTAATGAATATCTCAGTAAGGGTCAACGTATCAACAACAGGAGACTTTCTACCGCTACGTGGTGTAATATGGAAGAAACATCAGTAATTAAATTGTATCGTGCGGTGCTAGAAACCATTTTTGCTCACCATCCTCATTTTTATATTGTTTTCCAATACATGCTAAAAAAAAACACAAATGAACGGACTTTGAAAACCCACAGCTGCACGCAACATTGACTTCATTGGCTCTATCTGTATACAGGAGGCGGTAGTGCTGTTTTAGGAATGTGTGAGATCATACGGAAAAATCTCACAAGTATGATCTCACAATAACTTCACTGTGCAACCATCAACCACACCCCGACTCTGACACCTCTTTGCCTCTTCCCTCCCAAGGCCTCTACCCCTCCTCTCTCTTGTTTTATTTTCTTCTGATGACAGGATGCCAAGATACTCATTAAAATTCCTGTCTTTACGATCTTACTGGCACAAGAACAAGGCCCGAAAGTCCCTTGGTACTTGGTGAACAAACCTTTAAAAACAGTCATGGACACACAGTGCACTGCTATGGCCTCTATATGAGTTCTAAAGTAGGCCCCTGTGGATTGTAGAATGCACCGATCTCTACCATGATGGATGGGGTTACTTAGAATACATTGCATTTGATTTCAAATGTTCTGCACTGTAAATTACGGAGGCTCTAATTGCCTAAGGTAGACAGACCTATTGACAGCTCTCTAAATGTCTTTGTCCATGCAAGTTATCCATCGTTCCACTAGATGTCATTGTTTTATATGAAATGACCATATTCAGCTTTGCTACTGGACTTTTGGTTAAATATATCAATTGGTTAATATATTCATATATTTTTTTAAAGAATGCGGTATGAAGGTAGCCTAGCCTAGGGGTTAGAGCGTTGCGCCGCGCCAGTAACCGAAAGGTTGCTGGATCGAATCCCCAAGCCAACAACAAAAAAAGCTGTCGTTCTGCACCTGAACAAGGCAGTTAACCCACTGTTCCCCGGTAGGTTGTCACTGTAAATAAGAATGTGTTCTTAACTGACTTGCCAGGTTAAATAAAGTGACAGACCGTAGGCCTACCTGTATGCTTGTTTTTTGGAACACTGACTGAAGTTTATACTGGAACTCGTCTGAATGGTTAGAAAGGAAAAGGGCCCGTTCTGTGCTGCCTGCAGCAATCACGGCAGTTACTGGAAAATATGTCAATGACCACCAGGCCTATACACAATAAATACAGTTCTGCCATGTAAATAATAACATTTCAATGGTCTAAGAAGGGATGGACATCATACAATTTGAGTTAGAATCAATTCTAGAAATGACATAAGCCTATATTCTCCAAATGTCCAATATCTTTAGTTCGATTGATTAATAACTGCTCAACAAAAAACATAATCCAATCACAGGTGCTCTAGAGAATTGGGATAGACAACATGCCGTGGATGGATATGATTGTCAAAATGAATACACTATTAATAAATTAGAGTAAGACTAAATACCTATGGCATACATTAGGGTAATTATCTTGTTATGGCAGATTATTGTTTCTTGGCTCCAATATTCCAAATAGGCATTAATGATCATATTTGTTATAATTTATGTAATTAATTGAATGAATCGTTAAATGGGGCGACACACGTTTCAGTGTCTGCACTTCGAGGTAATAAGGAGGGCTGGAATTCGGGTGGTAAGGACGTTGGTTGTTGACTGTTGAGGATAAAAACATTGCATACATTTCTCAGCACACAAAATGACTCAAGTTTGTTCATTTATCTAAATGTATTGTTATTATTATGCAATTATTTCGTATTTTTAAATCCTATCTACACATACAATATCCTACACATACAAACCCTAGTCTAATATGTTTTAAATATATACATATAAGTATATTTAAAACATGTCTATTTTAATTGGCTGAGACACTAAAACCTTATGGGGAGCTTGGATGCAGGTCAAACTCTTAATATTAAACCATGGTGAAACTTTACACAACTTTTCCCTAAACCTTGAGCCTTAGTTGGTTTGGCTAGCCCGGCCCATCTGGTACAGCAAATGGTAATACTCACCAGAGAGCTAGCGAGGAGTGAGAGAAGAGAGAGAGGGGGGAGAGAGAGAACCAGATTGAAAACATACCAGCCTGGCGTCTCAATACCACATTTCTGACAAAGAACGAACCACCCTCAAACCTTTTAGACCTCTTCAGGCTACAAAGTTCGATATCGTGCAATGTTTTCTTAGTAAGGGAGGATCGATTTCAAAAACTTGTTTCGTTTATTCTCGGTGATGGATTGTAAAAAGTTGAGTCGACACACATAACGTCTTAAGGTGAACTTTATGAAAAGTTGGGAAGAGGAATGTAGTTAGTCTTGATCGTGTTTAGGCTACTAGAATATAACTTATGGATTTCATCCTTGCATTGGAAGGAGTTTGTTACTTCTTGCTTTTTGACCGAGAAAGTTTGACCTAACGGTAATCTTCGATCGCGTTGCTTGTATAGAACTAGTGGGCAAACAGAACCGAGGGAGACGCACCGGGTCAGACCATACCGACCACAGGCATCACCACTGAGGTAGGTGGACTGGACATGCATGTGATGATGAACTCTGGAAATCATATTTCTTATTCATTATTAGAATATTATTCTTATTGTGAATAGGCTAGTCAATCATTTGAAATATTCGTTTCAGTGCACATTTGAAAGTGTTACTTTGAATTGCCTAAAAGGGTATTTAAAACGTAACCGATTAAAATAGCGTTTTCTTTGGAATGTTGACCATACAGAATAAATACAAAACTATGAAAATTGTGAACATGAATCATATAGATATAGACAAAACGTCCCATTCGGAGTTACTTGAAACATATCCACTTTCAACTTAACTGACTTCACATTGGAATGTCACAAATGCTGCGTGCGCTGCAACTTGATCTATTTGTCAGTAGATGCGCTCAGAGTTGTGCACGATACATCATAGCCCTATGGTTGCATAGCGAGAATCCTTAGTTGCTACATAAAAAAATGTACTTACATTTTTTTAAATGATATACCCATTGATTTTTGAAGAATATACATTTAGTTAAACTGTCGTACCCCATCATAACCCCAAAATAAGGTTGTTTTAGTCCAATATTTAGTCCCTATATTTGTAAATCATGTAAATGTAAACACACGCTGTAAAACCTCAGAACATGGTTCAAACTATAATTTTGACATCATGGATGGTCGGTCCTTGCATCCATAGCTGTGTATATGAATTTGGTTACATGTCTCCAGGCCCATCCCTCAGCTTTTTACCAAAACAGAGTCTGGATGTTCGCTTTGTTATTGTTTCAATGAAGGATTCTAGCTTTAACTTGAGCTTTCGTGACTTTAGCCTACTTGATTGAAATATACCCTTCCTAAATCTCCTGAATCTGAAAGGCATCCAACTAGCAGAAAATGTGTGTGTTTATTACTGAGAGTCATTAGCAGTCACACTCAATGCAGAAAATCTACATGGCTGTGCATTTCAATGGATGCAATTAATATTCATTGTTAATGTTTCCCTGGTGTGTTATCAATGTGTGAATAAATTACAATCAAAACATGAAACAACATTTGAAGATGCATTTGCTAATAGTCTTGTTTTTATTTGAGAGAAAATAAGCTAGGGGTGCTTGTTAATAGAGATAAGCATTATAATCGAAATGTAGGAAGATGAGTAATATCAAAAAAGGTTCTAAATAAATCAATACCTTCCTCTACTATGTTACCACTCTCTGTTTCCAAACAGAGTTGGTTCTGGCCTGGGACGTGTGTGTTTTTTTTACGTGAATGTCCTGTTGGTTGGTTTAGTTCATTTGCACTAGAAAAAAAGTTTTAGTGCATTTTCTATTGTGCAGAATGAAGAGTTCCAGCAGTCAGGCAGCGAAGAGTTGAAACGGTTTAAAGAAATGATGGGCCTTTCACATTATTCAAAGGCGACTGAGGCTTGGGGCTGCGGTCATCAACCTACCCCCACTTTCATCTCAGCCTCTCAAATGGCATCCTATCCAGCCCTAGTCAAAAGCAGTGCACTAGATAGGGAATATGGTGTCATTTGGGACATGGACACTCACCAAGCAGAGACATTCTGCAGCCGTTTTCACACCGCTGGCCCACTCCACGAATGCCTTTATTGATTCTGCTAGCTTTTCTCTTCTCCAGAGAACGCAGACAAAAAGAGAGGGACTTTCTGGTTTCTTATGTGTTTGAAAAAGTGGAATAGAAGTTGAGTCTAGTATTCAGGAGAGAGAGAGGAGCAGGGGCGGCAGGGTAGCCTAGTGGTTAGAGCATTGGACTTGTAACCGAAAGGTTGCAAGTTCAAATCCCAGAGCTGACAAGGTACAAAATCTGTCGTTCTGCCCCTGAACAGGCAGTTAACCCACTGTTCCTAGGCCGTCATTGAAAATAAGAATTTGTTCTTAACTGACTTGCCTAGTAAAAAAATTAAAAAAAATGGATGAAAAGTGAGTCAAACTCCCCACTGAGAGGATTGAAAAGTATTTTATCCCCATAAACAAGAACACAGCACCAATTAAGCTATCTGGCCTAGGAAATCATTCAGGCAGGGGAAAGGAAATGCCACTGGCTAAACACTAGAAATAACAGGTTGGTTAAGGCTTAAACCATTTGCATTACCATGTAGTGAAATAAGCTTTCGAATTGGATGCTACCTTATTCTTATTTCTGCCTGTTTGAAAAGATGAGAAATTACTGTGAGATACCTACAGTATATATGGTTATCGTTAATTTTTATTCAAATGTTAAATGCTATCTGATGTCCAACTGTTAAGAAGTGGGAATTTACAATCAAACTACCCTAAATCACATCACATGACTAACCCCTTCCCTCTCTCAAATCAAATGAAATGTTATTTGTCACATGCTTCGTAAACAACAGGTGTAGACTAACAGTGAAATGCTTACTCCCCCCCCCCCCCCCTCTCTCTCTCTCTCTCTCTTTCTCTCAGAGGTTCCCTTCTTCCCACACAGCAAAGAGCAGTAATTGCTGCCATACCCTCCATAAAACTAATATTTTGGTTTGTTCAGAGAGGCCCCTGACCACAGCAGTCTGCCCTGGAGGCTGTGTGTGTGTGTGTGTGTGTGTGTGTGTGTGTGTGTGTGTGTGTGTGTGTGTGTGTGTGTGTGTGTGTGTGTGTGTAAGTGTGTGTAAGTGTGTGTAAGTGTGTGTGTGTGTGCGTGCACTTGCGCTATGGCTCTATTGACAAAGGCAGCATTAACTGTCTCTGTCCTAAGGGGACAACACTATAACCACTAAAAAACAGTGGCTCACCACCACCTCACATATTTCTTATGGCACAGTCCTTATGGATTGCATCATGTGAAATGAGTCGATTTTGTCAGGTTGTGTAAACTATGCTTTCCTCTCTTTCAGAGGGAAAACTCTGACCGCAAAGTTTGAAACTGTCAGTTTTAATACCATGAATTTTCACCTTTGTGTAAATGGTATTCTACAGTTATCCAGCTTGGCTGTTTCTACAGCTTTGGCTCAGACAAAGGCGTGAACAGTGTTGTACTATTCCTCTCAACACCACATCACATCTGGCTCAGGTCAAACCAATTGCTATCTTTGGAGGGAATTGGAATAATAATCAAACTTTGTTTAATTCCATTGTTTAACTTCGCCTCCATCAACTATTTATCTGCTCGTTACACTGCCTTGTCTAATATAAGTTTTCTTTCATTTGAAAAAATGTTATTAAAAAAAAGAGGCCAATATCCCAGCCGGCACATAACATTCTGAGAACCATATGTTTGTTAGAGCTTGGTGAGAGTGTGGTTGTCCTATGGTTATTTTGCGTACAACCTTCCCACAATGTTCTGGGAATGGTGCAGGGTGCCCAGCTAGTGCATAACATTCATGTGTCTTAGGTGTGAATTTCAGTACTTCAGCATAACTTTTCTTACATGTTTCCTTATGGTTCTATTTAAGTAATGTTCTCAAATTGTTCCGAGAACATTCCTGTGCGGCAATGTTAGTAATTCAGCATAACGATTTCTATAGGTTTCGTCATGGTTTTATTTAAAGTCATAGTCTCAGAACATTTAGAAAATGTTCCATGAAAACGTTAGTATCATTCAAAGAACGTTCTAAGAATGTTATTTAAAACATTTACTTTCCGTTCTCAGCGTCAACAAATCTCTCTCTATCCTCTATCTTGTTAAATGTGTTCAGGAGTGTTGGCCACGCCCACTAATTGGCCACACTTGATCTTGTAAGTGCTTGTTTCCTTTGAAATTAGTCAAAAAAAACACATGGCATGCTAGCTGAAGATTATAGGCTCGAATCTCCCTGAAACCGTTCCACAATAAAAAATACATGTGTTTGCATGATTAATACTTAAGCAGATTCATTTCTGTCGGAGCTCAAAACTGTTAGCTCCAGTTAGCAGTATTTTTAAGTCTTATTGAAACATCTTCTAAGAACGTTAAATGATTATCTTCAAATAACCAATAATATTCGTTCTCAGAACATGAATAAAACCTCCCGGGAAAACCTTCAGGGAACCACCGTAAAATGTTCCAAGAACTTCCCTGCAACCTAAAAATTAACTTTCCCAGAACAGGCCAAATTTTCACTTCTGTTCTCAGAACATTTAAAAAAACGTTCACTTTTACCAGTCAGGAAACTTATGGTTTCGTTCCCAGAATCAATGGAAAACCAAAAATGTACGTTCCCACAACTTCCAAGGAATCAAATGTGCTAGCTGGGATGTATCTTGCATTATAAGACCATCTTAACAACACATTCAAATTTTAGCTTTTAAGAGTCTCAGCTCAATCACTGTAGATATCTACAGGTCATACTTATTTAATTTATTTCGATCAGACTGCCTCTATATTCTCTCTCTCTCTCTCTCTCTCTCTCTCTCTCTCTCTCTCTCTCTCACTCTCTCTCTCACTCTCTCTCTCTCTCTCTCAGTTCAATTCAATTTGCTTTATTGGCATGACGTAACAATGTACATATTGCCAAAGCTTACCTTGGATATTTACAATATGAAAATAATAAGAATCAAAATTGTCAACGGGACAACAGTAACAACAATAACCAAGGGTAAAAATAACTATACACTGAACAATAACAATAAGCATACAGTAGAGTACATGTGCAGGTTGATTGGTCTGTCAGACACTGTCCCTCATCTTATGGCTGGCAGCAATGTAGTGCGCTGCCAACACACAGGTCTCTGCGTCCTCCCCCAACAGGACTGGTAGCCTACTCTCATCACAGAGGTCTTTGAAACCTTGAATTAGGGTTTCTAATTTGGGGAAATTACACTCTCTAATTGTTTTATATTTTTGACATTTTGTCAGGAAATGCAGCTCTGTCTCAGGTTTCCTCTACAGGGAGCCAGGTTTTCCTGTGTCTACCCTTCTTAATGGCAAGGCTGTGCTCACTGAGCCGCTCTCTCTCTCTCCATATACAGTATATATATATCTTTCTCTTTCTCTTACTCTATTTCTCTCTCTTTCTCTCCCTCTTTCTTTATTTATTTCTCTTTCTCTTACTCTATTTTTCTCTCTCTCTCTCTCGCTCTCTCTCGCTCTCTCTCTCTCTCCCTCTCTCTCTCACATATCTTTGTTTTTGCATAATCTAGATTCTAATTGTTATTAATCAATCCCAACCAGTTGTGCCCCTCATACTAATATACTGTATCATATGCAGAAAAATCTATTTTAACACAAATGCAATTATACATGATGAAAACAGAGCTCCGTTTCATGCAATGGCATCACAGATTACACACACACACACACACACACACACACACACACACACACACACACACACACACACACACAAGAAATCAAAGGTCCGGACCAGAGGGCCACAGGGGACATGGGCCTCTCTCCTCCTCTCCTCCTCTGCTCCTCAGTACTTTATTTAATGTAGTGTGACTCTTAGTTCCTATGGCTCTGCTTTGATTCACCAGTTAATTCATTCCTGAAGGGACGCTATAACCCTGATGATCTCTCCTCACTCCTTTTGACAGCAACAGGGAGTGTGTGTGTGTGTGTGTGTGTGTGTGTGTGTGTGTGTGTGTGTGTGTGTGTGTGTGTGTGTGTGTGTGTGAGAGAGACAGATATCAGTAATAGAAATGTCCTCGTGCAGTGAAAAGGAGTAAACAGAATCAACAACACCAACCATTTCAAATGCAGCCTAAACCAGTGACTGGTGCCAGAGAATCAGTGGACTTTGATTGGTGCCAGAGAATCAGTGGACTTTGATTGGTGTCAGAGGGTAAGGGGTCGTTTTGATTTCGCATAAAGAAGTGCATTCATGATTTGGCCATGGCAAGGGAAGAAACTTGAGATGTGATAACTTATTTGTCAGCGCTGAATAGCTTCAAAGCAGGCAACCCAAATCCTGCCTGTAGGGGTTCTGTATTAGATCAGGGCGACAAGTGATGAAATTGGAAAAGAGCTGAAACGCTGCCAAGCCACAGACTCCTTACTGACAGACTAGAGAACCCAGGACAGGGCTTGTCTTACATGTGGTATACACCCAGCCCATGTGTTATCCCTTAGCAATCAATCCCCTTTACCATCTTCTCCCCACAAGGCAGCACACTCAGCTCCCAGCTCCTACAATCAGGCGCAGGGTCAGGATCTGGTTGGGGATCTCCGTGGGCCCTCTGAGGCCTCGCTCCTCCCTGTAGAAGTCAAGGACTGCATCCTAAAGGGGCGCCCTATTCCCTATTTACTACTTTTGACCAGGGCCCATAGGGTAGTGCACTATATCGGGAGTAGGGTCTCACTTGAGACGCAGCCAAGGACTGTCAGGGGCAGTAGCAATCTTCATCCTGTGGGCCCTCATGCCTTCACACTGAGCACCAGAGCCTCGCTGGGGTCACTGGGCCTTCCACTGTGTCAGTAGCCATTAGTACTGCATGGATTTTAAGGTGAGCTGTGTGTGTTTCACTCTGTTATGCTGCTGTTTGGCAGCTGTGGCTGGTGGACTGGAGAGTGGTTACAGCCATGGCTTAAGGGTGTTTGAAGAAATCCCTCTGGCTGTGGTGTTTCCCTGTCATGGCGACAGCTTCCTCTGAGCAGGAGCTTACTGGTTGGTTAAGAGGTTAATGTTGTGCTAAATGGGGAGATCAGGGTGTTGCTGATCAGGGTGACGTTTTAGTGATGAACAGTTACTCACCCTTTTAGAGCTTCAGCTGCCAACAGCAGAGATGTCGGAAGGAGTCCAAACTGTGGCTGTAAAACATGAGGTGTGTAACACAGTTTAACACACCATTTGGCCTCTGGATGCAAAGACAGTGGTGATACCAAGTGGTTAATCAATGCCCACATGCCACTTCACTGTTGCTCAGGGATATGAAGGCCCAGGGCGCAACCCTCGTTGCTCTGGGCAGTACACATAGCGGAGCGAGCCCTGTTTGCTACAGTGAATCTGTGTTAGTCATGCGAGTGCCTCCTCCTCCTCCTCCTCCTTTGCCTGAAGAGGCCTCTATCTCTAGCAGACGAGAGAGGAGCAGTCATTCTTTGGGGTCACGGTGACAGGCTAAATCCTCTAGTAGGTGGTTTCTCCTCTGAAGTGGAGTTGGAGCCGTAAGCTCAACATCTGTACGACATTGCCAGGACCTGAAGAGATCGCCCACAGGATACTATACTTACAGGCAGGGGATGGGTTCTTATCCACGGGGCTCCTCTCTTTGTCTCGCCTGAAACACCAATTGAAGTGAAATAATCATGATATGTATCGTGTGATAGTGAATAGCGGTGATTCAGTGTGGATTCCCAGGCTCCGGTCTGCTCTTATGCGGTAGCGGTGCGTGGGTAAAGTCACCGGGGAAGCCAAGCCAGGGAAAAAAGCCATATTACAACTTACTGTATGTGTTGTGATAATTGTGTTGTTTGCTCTATATCCTGTTAGTTCATATGCCTTGACACCGTGATATATAGGCCTAAGGCTGAGACAATAAGAAGACACAGTGGCAGAATAAATTCAACCACACCTGTGTTTCATCACATAACCGGAGAGCAACCTCTTTTGGGTGAAGTCCACAAACAGTTACATGACCTACAGCAGCACGTTCGAGTAAGTTCATGATTTTGACATTTTCGGACGACTAAACAACTATTGATTTAGAACCACGGAGAGTTACCACAAGTTGCAAAGAAAACAGGAGCTGCCGCCACTATTCCAGCACCATTTCAACTTCAATATTTCGACACCATCAAATCACCTATGCTTAGTCTAATACAGTGACATCTAAAATATACCAAAACCTATTTAGTCCAATCAACGTAAGCTAAATATGATGTGGCTGTCCATGGTTCTGATTTCTGTGTGTTTGTTTGTGTGTGTGTGTGTGTGTGTGTGTGTGTGTGTGTGTGTGTGTGTGTGTGTGTGTGTGTGTGTGTGTGTGTGTGTGTGTCAAGTAGAAAAAACACGTTGACTCACCATACATGTAGAGAAATGCCAATACCATCCTCCTCTCTTTCATGTTGACGGAACGATCTGTGACTCTACCATACAGTACACACATGTATTTTTTTGTTCCAGGGGCACAATGTTTGAATTTATGGTTGAATCAGAATAAATGTTATAATAATTGGCCAGTATTGAGAATTAAGTAAAACCATAAGTCCAAATCCCTATCCATGACTAATTTAGAAAGGGCCAATTATAATTTTTTTACCCCTTTTTCTCCCCAATTTCATGGTGTCCAATTGTTGTAGTAGCTACTATCTTGTCTCATCGCTACAACTCCCGTACGGGCTCGGGAGAGACGAAGGTTGAAAGTCATGCGTCCTCTGATACACAACCCAACCTAGCCGCACTGCTTCTTAACACAGCGCGCATCCAACCCGGAAGCCAGCCGCACCAATGTGTCAGAGGAAACACCGTGCACCTGGCAACCTTGGCTAGCGCGCACTGCGCCCGGCCCGCCACAGGAGTCACTGGTGTGCGATGAGACAAGGACATCCCTACCGACCAAGCCCTCCCTAACCAGGACGACGCTAGGCCAATTGTGCGTCGCCCCATGGACCTCCCGGTTGCGGCCGGTTACGACAGAGCCTGGGTGCAAACTCAGAGTCTCTGATGGCACAGCTGGCGCTGCAGTACAGCGCCCTTAACCACTGGGCCACCCGGGAGCCCCAGAAAGGGCCAATTTTAGCTAGCTAACTAGCCACCGGACAACAACGCAACAAGATGCAACAATTCAAGTTGATTCTGTCAATGACGTATGCTCTCGATGTGATGTGATTGGAGTGAAGCCAAATCCAAACTGGCTTCCCTTGACACTTTTTGTTTTGGTTTTGCCAGGACCATTCACGTTTGACCTCTCTCAATTTAGCTCAACGCTGGTTGGCTATTATTATAACTTTTTTTTAATAAAGGGAGGCCGAATGCTCGCTGGCTTCCCTTGAATTCAATGC
Organism: Oncorhynchus clarkii lewisi; assembly: GCF_045791955.1. Lineage (NCBI taxonomy): Eukaryota > Metazoa > Chordata > Actinopteri > Salmoniformes > Salmonidae > Oncorhynchus > Oncorhynchus clarkii. Next base: position 23,161,263 of record NC_092164.1, on the reverse strand, counting down.
TATGGGTGGCAACAATGTCCTTCTCTTTTTTGACCAGACAGCATCAGATAGATGGCCTACACGTACAGAGACAGAGGGGCGCTGTTTCGCTTTCTCTGGTGAGATACATTCAGCCTCTTGCAAATTGAAGGAAAATTATGAAACACGGAGAGACAAAATATACATTATTTAATGGTGGGTTTTTAAAAAAATGTCATGGTAAATGTTTTGGGGGATGCCCGGCTTCCCTTGGCATCCATGAATACACGCCACTGCTCTTGGGTCAACGATAGCCCTTCCAGTGACTACTACACTCCTCAGAGAGTGTTCTCAGAAGATCCTTGGTGGGCCGTTTGAGAGGGGATTTCACCTATTCAAATCGTTTGGTCTCCATTGTTTGGCACAACAACCCCGTTTAAACTTGAACATTTTCTGCATATAGTCTACGTTGCAAACATACAGCGAGCCAAATGGTAAAGATTCTTCATATTCAAACGCCACCGCAAGTGATCTCCCTACTTGTGCTAATATTTATAAACAGTATGTGGGCTGCTTTTACGAGATTTACAATTTTTCTGAAGGGGGGGGGGGGGGCACGTAACCATAAATTCAAGAAAGTGCCCGACGCCCGTGCTTTAGTCCCTTCAGAGAGAGGCTCGGTATTGGGCCTGACTCTGCTCTGTGATTTTACTGCACCACCGTGACCTTTCAGTGTTCAGTCACAGCCATTTGTTTGGCTGACAGCTCGCGGTGTAATAACTAAGCGTGGTGATGGTTTGCGGGAAGCTGTAAGTAATACTCTGTGATGTGCCAAACTGCACTCTGCTCCGGTAAAGCAGGAAACCAGCACCTGGAATGCAGAGACATTCATTTTTCAAGACACTGGGAATACCCTTTTCTCTCACGGCCATTTTGAATCTATTCTGGGTTTCTCACAAGAAAAATACATGTATGTCAGAGTAACTCAGAACGACAGTTAATACACCCAGATATTTTTGTTGCTCATAATTAACCATATGATACAATACTTTTTGTCCAAGACTCTTTTTCATACAACTATGGCTAACGGTCTAACGATCATGGCTAATGTTTATGTAACGGATGTGAAACGGCTAGCTTAGTTAGCAGTGGTGCGCGCTAACTAGCGTTTCAATCGGTGACGTCACTTGCTCTGAGACCTTGAAGTAGTGGTTCCCCTTGCTCTGCAAGGGCCGTGGCTTTTGTGGAGCGATGGGTAACGATGCTTCGTGGGTGACTGTTGTTGATGTGTGCAGAGGGTCCCTGGTTCACGCCCGGGTATGGGTGAGGGGACGGTCTAAAGTTATACTGTTACATTTAGTTAATATCTGCTTTTGGAATTAAGACCTTGTTAGTGAAAGGAGGATTAGAACAACAAGAGGAACGTCCCCATTGGTTTAGCTATGAGGGTTGAAGCTGTGTTTTGCCTACTTGAGTTTGCACACAGGAAGTGGACTGGACAGTGGGTTAACTAGATAACTGTACTCAATCACTTCTCAGTCTCTTAGAGGAACATCTTTCCATTCCAATCTTATTCAGACAGTTTCCCGATTATTACGCTTCAATGACTTGAAACTACAATGACTCATAAGTACCGAGGTCATGTTAAATACACAGATGAAGTCTGAAGTTTACATACACTTAGGTGAGTCATTAAAATTAGTTTTTCAACCACTCCACAAATTTCTTGTTAACAAACTATAGTTTTGGCAAGTCAGTTAGGACATCTACTTTGTGCATGACACAAGTCATTTTTCCAACAATTGTTTACAAACAGATTATTTCACTTATAATTCACTGTATCACAATTCCAGTGGGTCAGAAGTTTACATACATTAAGTTGACTGTGCCTCTAAACAGCTTGGAAAATTCAAGAAAATAATGTCATGGCTTTAGAAGCTTCTGATAGGCTAATTGACATCATTTGAGTCAATTGGAGGTGTACCTGTGCATGTATTTCAAGGCCTACCTTTGCTTGACATCATGGGGAAATTAAAAGAAATCAGCCAAGTCCTCAGAAAAAAGTTGTAGACCACCACAAGTCTGGTTCAACCTTGGGAGCAAATTTCCAAATGCCTGAAGGTACCACGTTCATCTGTACAAACAATAGTAGTATAGTATAAACACCATGGGACCACACAGCTGTCATACCGCTCAGGAAGGAGACACGTTCTGTCTCCTAGAGATGAACGTACTTTGGTGCGAAAAGTGCAAATCAATCCCAGAACAACAGCAAAGGACCTTGAGGAAACAAGTACAAAAGTATCTATATCCACAGTAAAACGAGTCCTATATCGACATAACCTGAAAGGCCTTTCAGCAAGGAAGAAACCACTGTTCCAAAACCGCATAAAAAGCCAGACTACGGTTTGCAACTGCACATGGGGACAAAGATTGTACTTTTTGGAGAAATGTCTTCTGGTCTGATGAAACAAATATAGAACTGTTTGGCCATAATGACCATCGTTATGTTAGGAGGAAAAAGGGGGAGGCTTGCAAGCTGAAGAACACCATCCCAACTGTGAAGCACGGGGGTGGCAACATCATGTTGTGGGGGTGCTTTGCTGCAGTAGGGACTGGTGCAGTTCACAAAATAGATGGCATTGTTAGGAAGTTATTATGTGAAGTTATTATTATTATTAAGTTATTATGTGAATATATTGAAGCAACATCTCAAGACATCAGTCAGGAAGTTAAAGCTTGGTCACAAATGGGTCTTCCAAATGGACAATGGCCCCAAGTATACTTCCAAAGTTGTGGCAAAATGGCTTATGGACAACAAAGTCCAGGTATTGGAGTCGCCATCATAAAGCCCCGACCTCAATCCCATAGAAAATGTGTTTGCAGAACTGAAAAAGGCCTGCAAACCTGACTCAGTTACACACCAAAATTCACCCAACTTATTGTGGGAAGCTTGTGGAAGGCTACCCAAAACGTTTGACCCAAGTTAAACAATTTAAAGGCAATGCTACCAAATACTAATTGAGTGTTTGTAAACTTCTGACCCACTGGGAATGTGATGAAAGAAATAAAAGCTGAAAGAAATAATTCTCTCTACTATTATTCTGACATTTCACATTCTTAAAATAAAGTGGTGATCCTAACTGACCTAAGACAGGGAATTTTTACTAGGATTAAATGTCAGGAATTGTGAAAACCTGAGTTTAAATGTACTTGGCTAAGGTATGTAAACTTCAGACTTCAACTGTACAATAGTTGAAGAGTAGGAACAGAACACAGCGCATTAAATCTTTACCTTTGTAGATCTAGTAGGGTGGGGGTTTAGAGACACATGGGATATACTCTGTACAAAATTGCTTGAGCTTCTTCTCTTCTCAGAGCTCCTGAAAGGAAATGAGAGCTGAACCGTATTGGAGGGAACTTCAGTTCAAGACCGAGGTGCTAAAACAAACAGGCATGGGTTTCAACACAAAGACAGAGGCTGAATGGGAAAGTAGTTTGAGGAGTTGCTGTTCTTCTGTCATAAATAACCTTTTTGTTAGGCCTTGCATTGTTCGATTTTCACGGTTAAATGGATCATTGTGTGTCGTGTTTAAAGGTAATGGCGGTTAACTATAGGAGGTAGAAGTTCATTATTTCTCACAGCTGTGTATCTAAATCTACTGCTGGGTTTATTATCATGGTAATTAACCATCTCCTAGCTACTAAAATAATACTTGTCTATTCCCTCACATTTATTTATTTAGCTTTTCAACTTTAATAAAGGTATGGTTTATTGTTTCTACCATCAACAGATTTAGCCACGACTCTCAGAGATAAGACATTCATATCTTGACACAAAGGCACACACAAAGACACACTCAGGAACACGAATGCGCACACACACACACACACACACACACGCACGCACACACACACACGCACGCACACACACACACACGCACACACACGCACAAACACACACACACGACATGAACTGAACTTTTTGTGCCATTCTTGAGAACCCATTTAGTTTTCACAGACTGAGTCACAAACAGTTGACATGGGGAAACAGTGAAACAGACCGGACAGACAGTGAGTTTGTAGGTCTACATTGTTAAAACACAGTTTACTGCCCCTTGAACAAGCTGGGAGGGTTGGCAGGAGGTAAAGGCCTGATGGACAGCTTTGTCTACTGTCTTTACTGCTGTGGTGTCTCTTTGAGACAGTCTTGCAAGTGTGGGGGGCCAGGGGCCCTTTTTCTCCACCGACGCTGCTTTGTGGGGAAGGTGGTAAATGTGGCACATGAGAGCACTAGTGTAGTGTCATTCATTCATGCCCCTGTCAGCCAGTCATTTGGTGTATTTAGGCTTTCATTAGTTAACATCAGTCAGGCTAGAGATTTTAGCTGCTCAATCCTCCTTCTGGTCATTCATTACACCCTAGTAATAATATGTGCCATTCACACATTTAGGTGAGGTTGGGATTAGTGTCATGGAGTGTTGAAAGCCTTTTAATTATCAGTGGATCTTATTGACATGCCCTCCTCATCAGTGTCATGGAACAAGAGAGATGAGAGGAGAGGAGAGGAGAGGAGAGGAGAGGAGAGGACAGGACAGGACAGGTGAGGAGAGGACAGGACAGGACAGGACAGGACAGGATAGGACAGGACAAGAGGAGTCGAGGAGAGGGGAGGAGAGGGGAAGAGAGGACAGGAGAGGAGAGGAGAGAACAAGAGGAGTCGATGAGAGGGGAGGAGAGGACAGGAGAGGAGAGATCAAGAGGAGTCGAGGAGAGGGGAGGAGAGGGGGAGAGAGGAGAGGACAGGACAAGAGGAGTCGATGAGAAGGGAGGAGAGGAGAGGAGAGAACAAGAGGAGTCGAGGAGAGGGGAGGAGAGAGTAGAGGAGTGGAGTGGAGTGGAGAGAACAAGAGGAGTTAAGGAGAGGGGAGAGGAGAGGGCCCTGGTGACCAACAGGAGAGATCAAGCGTGCCCCTGGTCATTTGTTTACCTTCGTTTCCATCTGTCAGTGTGGTGTCTGACACCTGTAGCATCCCATAGCCCTGGCTCTTCTGTATCCTCTGCCTCCTGTCTGTCTGGCCAGTCTACGCTGGGGGAAGATACGACCATGTGTCGCAGCACTTCAGAGGAGGGACAGTTTTACCGCTCCTCCTCCCCCATCTCCACATACCCCCCACATACCCCACTTACACGTAGTCTTGGCAGGAGTCATATTAATAAGACAGCCATTACGATCTAGATACACTAAGCCCAGACTTTACAACACCTTCAAGGAAAAATCTTGCCTATATTGTGTAAAGCAGGTGTTAGCAAACTACAACATCCACTGAACTGAGCCCAGCCTGCAGTGTGCAAATCTGACTGTCTCTCAAACAGCCATCTAAACGAAGAATGACTTGGCAGGCAGCGCGCCGCTTGTTTACCTTTGCTGAATCTAGCTTCTTATCCTTGGTTGCAGTGCAAACATGTCGTGGTTTTGTCCTGAACGAAGTCTCATTTGAGTTGCTGCTTTCTTCCAGGACCCCAGTGATCCGTGCTACGGTTTGCTGTCTCCAAAGGTGGTTTGGTGTAACCTAGCCTGGGCTGGCATCCAAGTTCATTTAACTGTGGATCTTTTTATCAGCGCTATTTGACCTGATTGTTCAGCCTCGCTTGCTAAGAATAACACACCCTTATGTTCAAACGTGTTGCAAAAAAACAGTGGATCTCTTCAGAGGATGCGGCCTACGGTATAATGTGTCCTGCTGTATACATATCACTGGCCTACTATGTATACATGTCATATGATGATATGATAATGACAATGCCACCTCATGTCGTTTCCTTCAGAGCTTCTGATGTCCAGAATGGAGACCTCTGCCCCGACGACCACAGAGAAGAAAGGCTCTGGTCTGGATGGAAACGGCTTCACTGACCTCCCGAGGAAACTCTCACCTTCAGCTGTCACCAGAGGTACTGTACACTTTTCTTCAATGACTTTTAAAGAAGAAGGGAGGAAACGGTTGTAGTTTTACTGGAAGGATAAGGGTCTGCCTCTGTTCTTATGTGCACCTCGACTCCAGGTTGGTTTGAGCACTTCTCCTGCTGACACAGGTTTTACTGTAAGGATAAGGGTCCCTGCATCCCTTACTCCCGTTCACACTGTAAGACTGTCACACAGAGACTGATTGGGCCGGGGGTAAGGAGGAGGTTTGAGAGAGAACATGCACATGAACTATACATATGAAAGATAAAACGCTGTCTTGGGAGAAGTTGCTCTGGGCTCTAATCGTCCCCGATAAGGCTCTTCCTGTAGCACCTGGAGCAGTCAGAGGTGACTTACAGTAGAGCTGATAGGAATCAGTAATGTAACGCAGGGCCCTGTTAAAGAGCATCATTAATACTGAACAGGTACTGTAGCATAGCTGTGTGTGTGTGTGTGTGTGTGTGTGTGTGTGTGTGTGTGTGTGTGCAAGTGTGTCTGTCACGGGGAGAAGATCATAAAGACTAAAGACAGTGACGTGGCTCGATTTGGGGGCATAATCTCTGATTAATGGTTTGTATAACTACATGGGGCTGGCCTGGGAAAGGTCAATTGGCTGTGTTTGTTGAAATTAATGAAAAGTAGCAGTGTACCTCTTTCATCGGGCGGCCGGGAGAGACAGAGAGAGAATGCATGTTTTAAAGATGTCAGTGAATGTGTGATGAAAGGCCAGTATAATGAGGTTGAAAGACCTTGTTCTTACCTCCAGAGTATCACACTGATAAATTACTAAAAATGTCTGGTAGAGTAGAGTAGCAGTGGGCGACATGGCCCTTCCTTCAAAGATTGACAGAGATGCCGATTGACGGCTACCTTTGAAATGGTAATACAACTTCTTGTGATTTAGTGACATTTTTACTCTTTAATGAAGGGCTTGGTGGCCTGCCATGATAAAGAAATATCCATTAATTGTTTAAGGAAGAACAAAGATAAAAATAGGCCATTCATTTTTTTTGTCCCTAACGATTGACATCAGACCCAATTTTTTTGAAACCTTCTATAGACCTCAAGTTTGTTTTCATAGCCTTGTGGAGTTTGCAGAGCACGGCCCGTTAGTCCAACAATAATTGAAGGATTTTGCGTGAGAATATGGGAAGACAATTTGAGTTGACAAAGAGTTCAAATAGTAGGGGTCTATAAGGGGGATTCTGTGATGTCTTAAATGTCTACTAGGAATTCCTGCTACAGAATCAAGTCGTTTTTCTCCTCATTTAATTCAGAGTGAATCCTAATTCTTTAACCTATCAGAAGGGCCAAAGCTAATTTGTTAATTAGACCAATTTCAAGATGTCACTGATAACTTCAATTAATACACATGTATGAGGACACTAATAACACGGATAGTTTTGTCTTTGAAATGACGTTCAAGACTAGTGTCCACCGCGATGAGTAGAGACAGACAGACAGAGAATGCATGTTTTAAAGATGTCAGTGAATGTGTGATGAAAGGCCAGTTTAATGAGGTTGAAAGACCTTGTTCTTAACCTCCAGAGTATCACAGTGCTGGTAGAGCAAAGCTCCGTGGACAACATGGCCCTTCCTTTAGAGATTGACAGAGATGCAGGTTGACGGAGATGCAGGTTGATAGAGGTGCAGGTTGACAGAGGTGCAGGTTGACAGAGATGCAGGTTGACAGAGATGCAGGTTGACAGAGGTGCAGGTTGACAGAGGTGCAGGTTGACAGAGATGCAGGTTGACAGAGATGCAGGTTGACATAGGTGCAGGTTGACAGAGATGCAGGTTGACAGAGATGCAGGTTGACAGAGATGCAGGTTGACGGAGATGCAGATTGACAGAGATGCAGGTTGACAGAGGTGCAGGTTGACAGAGGTGCAGGTTGACAGAGATGCAGGTTGACAGAGATGCAGGTTGACAGAGGTGCAGGTTGACAGAGATGCAGGTTGACAGAGATGCAGGTTGACAGAGATGCAGGTTGACAGAGATGCAGGTTGACAGAGATGCAGGTTGACAGAGGTGCAGGTTGACAGAGATGCAGGTTGAAAGAGATGCAGGTTGACAGAGATGCAGGTTGATAGAGGTGCAGGTTGATAGAGGTGCAGGTTGACAGAGGTGCAGGTTGACAGAGATGCAGGTTGACAGAGATGCAGGTTGACAGAGGTGCAGGTTGACAGAGGTGCAGGTTGACAGAGGTGCAGGTTGACAGAGATGCAGGTTGACAGAGGTGCAGGTTGACAGAGATGCAGGTTGACAGAGGTGCAAGTTGACAGAGATGCAGGTTGACAGAGGTGCAGGTTGACAGAGGTGCAGGTTGACAGAGATGCAGGTTGACAGAGATGCAGGTTGACAGAGGTGCAGGTTGACAGAGATGCAGGTTGACAGAGATGCAGGTTGACAGAGATGCAGGTTGACAGAGATGCAGGTTGACAGAGATGCAGGTTGACAGAGATACAGGTTGACAGAGATGCAGGTTGACAGAGATGCAGGTTGACGGCTACCTTTGAAATGGTAATACTACTCGTGATTTAGTGACATTTGTATTATTTAATGAAGGGCTTGGTGGCCTGCCATTATTAAGAAATGAAAGATTAATTGTTTATTAGGCTAAATCAATCTAGGACATATTTTGCATACACTATAAATGGGACATGAATCAAGTGGGACTTTGTTTTCAACAACTTGTTTCATGTCGACATCTATATCGTTAATTCAATTCTATTTTCCAGCTAACTCACTCATTTTTTATTACTCTACAATTACTTAAATCATATGGCTGGCCATGAATAAGCATTTCTAATATGGAGCTTGGAATGTCTGAACAATGGTTCTTTTGTCGTGAAGGAACATGGTTCCAGACCTGAGCCTTCTGGCAATTAAGAAAACGTTTGATCTCCTACGAACCCGAAAATCCTAATCTGTTAATGTGATCACCCTCTCTAATTTAATCTCAGCATGCCTTCCTCAATGGAGCCAATTCACACACGCTGAGGTCATATGTTAAAAATACTCTCGGCCGCAGCGAGCGATAGAGAGGCCCTTCTGTTTGGGCCAATCGTCTTCTGTGGATAAGCTCCCTCAGCCCCGTAGAGAGGGTCTTGAAAGTAGGTTGATTTGCCACCCCACCCTCTGTCTCCTCCCGGCCCTGCTATAACTATGCTTTCCCCTGGTCTGCAATGGCTCAGGTTCTGCTGGGTCTCTGCCTGGTCCCTGTTCCAGGCTTGAGTTTCTCTCTGTCCTCCCTGGCTGCGGATCTAGCAGTGGAGCTGCTGTGTTAAACCCGCATCCATCGGCCTCTCTCTTCCATTAACTCCTTTACCCTATCACCATTAGAATAGTGTCACGGTCCATATTTGAATCATAATAGCACCACACACTCACACCCTCAGTCCAATAGAATCCGGTCTGGGTAGAACCAGCTTACCGAGTTACAGCTTCATAGGTCTAAAAATCTGCCAGCATACAAAGACAGGGCAATTACTTATCTCAATAACATGCATTATTATTCCTGTTTGCCAGACACAGATAAGTGAGTATGCAGTATGAGCGCAGCCAAAAGAGACAAGGTCCTTGAACTTAAAAAGCACATTCCCGAGCAGAACCGCCTCCTGCTTTGGAATGAAAAGTAGACCATTGTAATATACCGCCTCTTGTTCCCGGCGCTGTAGCTTTACTGTCAGTGTGTAGTTTACTACGGGCTGGTGGATTCTTGTCAGCTAAGTCGGGCCCACCACAGAGGACCAGACATGGCCGACCAGCTCCATTATAGAATCCCCCCTGTTTTATTCTCCTGTCTGTGTTATTTATTCACAACAATATCTTCTCTATCAGAGGACAGGGCTAATGCAGAGTTTTAATATGTTATTTACGCGTAAAATAAAATAAAATAAAAAACAAGCGCTCTATGTGTGTAGACCGGAAGGGTGGGGGTGCAATGAATGGGCCGCTCCGCTCTCCCATCTTTTATATCAGAGTTTAACAATCTGGATTGCTAATAGAACCATTTATCACGGAGCGGTCATTTATTTGATGCGAACATGCAGGCAGCCCAGGTCTGGTCTCCGATCCCAGAGGTCTATGGAAATGGGGGGTGGCGTCGACGCGTGCACACATTGGATCTCAAGTAGGAGTCACTTTGTTTAAAATGGGGGCCCAGGTGCACCGACCGGCCTCTGTCTGGTCCTGTTGATGGGGGGGGGGGGTAGTTGCTGCTCCTGTCCACAGTCTGTATTTTATATTGGTGGAAGGACCAGGAAGGTGATGTTAACTGGACCTATAAAAAGTCTGGAGTTGAACTTCTGGACTGCAGCCCACATTGTTTACTGAAGCATGGCTGGCCTCACTTTCTGTGTGTGTGTGTGTGTGTCTGTGTCTGTATGTGTTTGTTCATTGGTAACTGCCGGGCCTGGACACAGCACAGCTAACCCTCACCACTGGGCCATGCACAGGGTTTTGGTTCCCTTTAATGAATTGAAATGAGCCCCTGTATTTTCAGTGACAGCCCGCATCTGTCTGGTTAGCGGTTGTAAAGGCTGCCGGCCCGGGCAGACCGGGTGTATAGGTTTATGGGGTTTCATGCATGACTTTTATGATTTCAAATCCGTTTCATAATTTGCAAGGCATTTACAGACATCATACATTGTCGAAATTGTGCAGAGATTTTCGGGAAGAGGTGAATATTTGCCTTATAATGTTATTCAACTCTTATTGATATGTGTTGATAAATATAATTTTATTATTTGAATAAAAAAAAAAATAAATAGTTGTATGCTGGTGAAATATAGGAAGGTCTGTAACGGGCTGAGAAACCGGAAAAGAGCAACGTTTGTTTTCAAAGGACTAAGCTATTTGTATACCTTTTTCACCTCTCTATCCATGCTTTCTAAACTAAGCCAATGGGGCCAGAGCTGGCGCTATTCTGCTGGTAATGTTTGATTCACTGGCTTTGGTGGCTGGTGACATACATCTTGCTGAGAGTGAGTTTGTCATTGGAGAGGGGGATTGATGTGGCGCGGCGAGCGCCTCTCGGCCCCCTGGTTCTCCCCTGCAACGCTCCGGCTCTTTCTGCTGAGTCGGGCCGCTGGTAGGGAGAATGCCAAGTACTTAGCACCTCCCGGTCTGGCCCCCTGGACCCGGGGCCAGGCCTAAACAGAGTCCCACAGCCCCCACAGGCCAGGCCTAAACAGGCTCAGAGAGTCCCACTGTGCCAGAGGAGAGGAGCGGAGAGGGAGAGGACCGGTGAGGGAGAGGAGCGGAGAGGGAGAGGAGCGGAGAGGGAGAGGAGCGGAGAGGGAGAGGAGCGGTGAGGGAGAGGAGCAGAGAGGGAGAGGAGCGGAGAGGTAGAGGAGCGGTGAGGGAGAGGAGCGGAGAGGGAGAGAAGCGGAGAGGGAGAGGACGGTGAGGGAGAGGAGCGGAGAGGGAGAGGAGCGGAGAGGGAGAGGAGCGGTGAGGGAGAGGAGCGGAGAGGGAGAGGAGCGGAGAGGGAGAGGAGCGGAGAGGGAGAGGACGGTGAGGGAGAGGAGCGGTGAGGGAGAGGACCGGTGAGGGAGAGGAGCGGAGAGGGAGAGGAGCGGTGAGGGAGAGGAGCGGAGAGGGAGAGGAGCGGAGAGGGAGAGGAGCGGTGAGGGAGAGGAGCGGAGAGGGAGAGGAGCGGAGAGGGAGAGGACGGTGAGGGAGAGGAGCGGAGAGGGAGAGGAGCGGAGAGGGAGATGAGCGGAGAGGGAGAGGACGGTGAGGGAGAGGAGCGGAGAGGGAGAGGAGCGGAGAGGGAGAGGAGCGGAGAGGGAGAGAAGCGGAGAGGGAGAGAAGCAGTGAGGGAGAGGACCGGAGAGGGATAGGACCGGAGAGGGAGAGGAGCGGAGAGGGAGAGAAGCGGTGAGGGAGAGGAGCAGTGAGGGAGAGGAGCGGAGAGGGAGAGGAGCGGAGAGGGAGAGGAGCGGAGAGGGAGAGGAGCGGAGAGGGAGAGGAGCGGTGAGGGAGAGGAGCGGAGAGGGAGAGGAGCGGAGAGGGAGAGAAGCGGAGAGGGAGAGGAGCGGAGAGGGAGAGGAGCGGAGAGGGAGAGGACCGGTGAGGGAGAGAAGCGGAGAGGGAGAGGAGCGGAGAGTGAGAGGAGCGGTGAGGGAGAGGACCGGTGAGGGAGAGGAGCGGAGAGGGAGAGGCGCGGAGAGGGAGAGGAGAGACAAGGGACAAAACAATGAGATATATTTTCTTCTGAGCCTGTTTCCTCTTACAGATGATGACTTATGCCTATGTTATTCTTGAGGTAATGAACAGAGGTAATGATCAATGACGGACGGCACTGTTGTAGCTCTCTTTACTGGGCTAAACATTGCTGGCTGTTAAAGTGCTTAGGTCCTATCATGCCTTAGTCGGTATGAAGGTGGCTAGAGCTAACAGTAACATTATTTAGATTGGATAGGAGAAATGGAATCCCAGACCCTGGTCAATGGGTCCTCTGCTAGATGGATGGAGATGGAGGATGGGTCTGGGCTGTGTAAATAGTGTTTTAAAGAGAGGTGTGTTAGCGATAAAGACGCTTTCTTTATCACCTCCTTAATGTCTGGTCCTAGGGCCGGGGGCTGCCTGGCTACAGCAGGGAATAATTGATGGGGGCTGAGGCTGGATCGAGGATGTACGGGCCCCAGCCCCCGGCCCCCACCACTGGCTCCCTCTGCAGCAGCAGCACATGAGCTACTGGGGGACAGGCAGGGAGCACTCGGGGGTCAGGCAGGGAGCACTCGGGTGTCAGGCAGGGAGAACTCGGGGGACAGGCAGGGAGCACTCGGGGGTCAGGCAGGGAGCACTCGGGGGTCAGGCAGGGAGCACTCGGGGGTCAGGCAGGGAGCACTTGGGGGTCAGGCAGGGAGCACTCGGGGGTCAGGCAGGGAGCACTTGGGCGTCAGGCAGGGAGCACTCGGGGGTCAGGCAGGGAGTACCCGGGGGTCAGGCAGGGAGCACTTGGGGGTCAGTCAGGGAGCACTCGGGGGTCAGGCAGGGAGCACTTGGGGGACAGGCAGGGAGCACTTGGGGGTCAGGCAGGGAGTACTTGGGGGTCAGGCAGGGAGCACTCGGGGGTCAGGCAGGGAGCACTCGGGGGTCAGGCAGGGAGCACTCTGGGGTCAGGCCGCTGGCAGAGAGAAATGCGGCAGAAAAAGCCTCTGCGTCCCCCAGTCCACCTCTTCCTACTAGTCCAAAAGGACGGCCACTAATCTTCCTGAGAAGGGAATTTTATTTTCTTGTTTCTTTCTCTCTCTCTCTCTCCTCTCTCTCTCTCTCTCCCCTCTCTCTCTCTTCTCTCTCTCTCTCTCTCTCCTCTCTCTCTCTCTCTCTCCTCTCTCTCTCTTCTCTCTCTCTCCTCTCTCTCTCTCTCCTCTCTCTCTCTTCTCTCTCTCTCTCTCTCTCTCTCTCTCTCTCTCTCTCTCTCTCTCTCTGTCTCTGTCTAAATGAGGCCTTCTCAGGGAGAGTTCAGAGAGGAGAGACAAGCCCCCTGCCACTGGGAACTAAGGTTTACTTACAACTCAGACAGACTGGGATCTCTCATTCTGAACAACCTTGTGGCATTTTATATCCATATATCCATATCCAAAAATGCAATTAACAGTGAACAGTAACATATACTGTGCTTTTGAGAGAGGATAAAGAAACAGGAAGGCATACTATATCGGTAGTGTCTAATACGAGCATGTACTGATGAAGAAGTCAATGGAATGAATTACAGTTGGACATTTTGAACTGGATTTCCTCTCGTTCCAGTTGGGTCATTTGTAGCTGCTGTGCTCTTAGGTAGTAGTGGTCGTAGTCTTTCAATAGAGCGTACAAGTCTTTCCACATGGAAACACTCGGTTGTTCTGAGGACAGAATAATCGGGCTTGGTAATGGGATTTCTTTCTGCACAAATACATTTCTGTGGCATTTTTTGTAAACATTTAGCTAGTTGGCTTTCCAAGATGCCGTCTTCCTACTCCCTTTTATGTGAACTTGGACTTGGGGGACTGGCTAGCCATGAAGATTAGGTAGACTAAGTGAAAACAGAAGTGTTTTCTTATTTTTTTTGTCCATTTACAGGCAGGGCAGTAGATTGCCCAGATAAAACCTACTCTCTCTCTCTCTCTCTCTCTCTCTCTCTCTCTCTCTCTCTCTCTCTCTCTCTCTCTCTCTTTCAAGAAGTTGTTTCTTGTTGTGCTGGGATATGCTTGTGATTAGAGCGAGTTAAAAGTTTAAAGATGAATGGCCTAGATACTCAAGATATCAGATATATGTTATGTTGCGTGATTTTTGTTTCCCTCAAGCGAAACAGCTCATGGAAATAAAACCATAGCCACTGCAGCTGTATTGAATGTCTAAGACTGTGAATTATTTCAAAAGGTGAGACCTCTGTTATTAAAATACAACTATGCCAAGGTGACAATAGTAAACTATCAATCTAGGTATTGTTAGCTAAAGGCTTGGTTTTCCGGTTTATCACTGTGAATCAAGAGGAGCTTTCTAGACCTTATTAACAGTCCCTGTAATAATGGGTATCAAACAATACTTGTCCCATTGGTTTACTTCTATTCCAAGTTCAAAGTCTAATGTAATAGTGAGCTTTGGGCAACAACGTCTAGAGACATAAATCTATCAAATCCATTAGACTTAGTTAGCATGCACTGAGCACAAAAAAACAACATACTACATTCCTGGAGATTTACAAGTGTTGGAAGAGAGGTTGGGAGAGGTTGAGAGAGGTTGAGAGAGGTTGGGAGAGGCTGAAGAGGTTGAGAGAGGTTGGGAAAGGTTGAGAGAGGTTGAGAGAGGTTTTGAGAGGTTGGGAGAGGTTTTGAGAGGTTGAGAGTTTTTGAGAGGTTGGGAGAGGTTGAGAGAGGTTTTGAAAGGTTGGGAGAGGTTGAGAGAGGTTGAGAGAGGTTGGGAGAGGTTGAGAGAGGTTTTGAGAGGTTGGGAGAGGTTGAGAGAGGGTTGAGAGAGGTTGGGAGATTGTTGAGAGAGGTTGAGAGAGGATTTGAGAGGTTGGGAGAGGTTGAGAGAGGTTGAAAGAGGTTTTGAGAGGTTGGGAGAGGTTGAGAGAGGTTTTGAGAGGTTGGGAGAGGTTGAGAGAGGTTGGGAGAGGTTGAGATAGGTTTTGAGAAGTTGGGAGAGGTTGTGAGAGGTTTAGAGAGCGATATATGGATGCTTCAGGGGATTAAGAGTCTAACTCCCCCACTTTTTTCCCCCTTCTTCTTCTTCTTCTTCTTCTTCTTCTTCTTCTTCTTCTTCTTCTTCAAGAAGCGGCATACCATTCCCAGCAGGTTCTGATTTAGCGCTGCTTTCCCTGTCGTGTGTTGTGTTCTTATAAGTTCAAATTACTGCCCTTGTAGGCTGCAGTACAGGCCCAGTGAGCTACCCTTCTCAGACAGAGAGGAGAGGGTTCTGCAGTCTAGAACATGGGAATCTGCTGCCACTACCAATGCTCCAGTGATCCCTAGCCCACTGCTCTGAGTTAGGGATGCAGCCCAGCCCTAGACTGCCACTGTTAGCTTACTGTCTGACAGTGTAGCCACAGGGCCTGTGGATTACCCAAACCATAATAAACAGATACAGGGGAAGGGGAGCACGTGGGAAGGGAGACGGTACACACACACACACACACACACACACACACACACACACACAGACACACACACACACATGCACACACACTGGACCGGGGACAGCTAGCGTGGTGCACTCCTTGTGTAAACTGATCAGGGCGTGGGACCCTAGCGAGGGGCAGACGGGTCATCTGGGCTCAAACCAGACTGACTAAAGTTCTCATAACGGACCTCAGCTTAGACACATCTGCCCTCTGCAGAATTAAAGCACAACACGTGTGTGTGTGTCCGATTAGCTCGTAACCTCATACGGTCAACTGAGGTTCACTTTATCATGACGCTGTGTGTTTATCTGGAACATGGAGTCTTCATTGCAGTGGGCTGGGTCAGTTGCTCAAAGAAGAGGCAAGCTGAGGCTACACCTCTCTCAGCCTCTCCCCACAGAGCCTCTCAGAGCTCCCGCTCCGCATGTTCAGTAGGTAACTGATGGGGTCAGGACTGGAGCACCAGGCAACAGGACAGCAGATGTACTCATGTGGTACTGATCTGTGATACTCACCCATCCAGAAGAGAACACATCAGGAGTTATTGAGCATTGCAAATCACTGTGGTTGCAGCAACAGTCTGTGTTTCAGGCGCTTTTGTCGTGTGCGGGTGCTTGCCCTGCTGCACACATTGCTCATTTGCATGATGAGGGGAGGATAAATGGGTAAAGGGGAAGAGAGTGAGAGGGAGGAGAGGAGGAGACAAGAGGACAGACAGCCTTGGGTGAGTCCTGACTGGGCCATGCGAGACACCATCAGAGTGTTTGTGTTGTGGTGTAATATTGCTTTGTTTTTCTCTCCTCCTCTGTTTTTCTTCACTCGATCGTGTTGTGTTTTGTAGACATTACCCTGCCAAGAGTAGTCTGGCTGGCAGCCAGTTGTCCCTGGGCTCCAGGTGAACCCTCCCTCCCTCCATTAGTCAGTCAGGCAAGCCTCACCCTGCTGGGGGAGATGAGGAGAGGAGACTCCCAGGCGTCTTGGCTCTGTGAGGGCCGTCACGGCTGTGCCAAACCCCCAAAACAAGCTCCCGTCCTCCCACATCATTCTGCCTGGTGGTGCTGGTAGGATCAGTCTGACAATGCTAAGTGTGGAGTAGATCCGTTCACACCTTCATGCACACTACAAACATTGAGGTTAATACAGTACAGTGAGGGGAGGAAGTCTAAACATACACATGTATCACATTAATGCAATAATTTTAAAAATGAATTTTACCTTTATTTAACTAGGCAAGTCAGTTAAGAACAAATTCTTATTTTCAATGACGGCCTAGGAACAGTGGGCCTGTTCAGGGGCGGAACGACAGATTTGTACCTTGTCAGCTCTGGGATTTGAACTTGCAACCTTCCGGTTACTAGTCCAACGCTCTAACCACTAGGCTACCCTGCCGCCCCATGAATGAATTAGGGCTCCCTACATTTTGTTAATTGGACCTGAAATAGTTTCAATTCACTTGATAACTAGGTACTTTGAATAGCTTGTGGCTTGACCCAAGTCGTTGATTAATTCCCCCGATAATTTTACAAAGATTAAAATGAACAAATAAAGAAATGCTTATTCATTTAAGCAATGATAATAAAGGCCCAAAGAGTTGACGTGGAAATATTGCCCATCCCAGCATGGGGCCCGTTCCTAACTCCATCTGACAAAAGAGAGAGAAGGAGGAGAGAAATAGAAGGAAAGAGGCGGCAGGACATGAGAAATCTGTGGGCTGAAGCAGAGAGGCAGAGAGAGAGAGACATAGGAGACTGGATGGGTGGGTGTGGAGCAGGGTGGCGAGTCGGAGGGGGTTCCGTTTGGATCAACAATGAGACCCCCTCACATCTATTCAGGCCTCCTGCTTCAGTTGTCCATCATAATGACGTGATTTTGTTTGGATTTAAGACTGGTTAGTGGTAACACCAGCGTTTCCCATGCGTATTCAGCCCCAGACAGTGAAGAAAATGTAGCTTCTATGAAGCAATTTGTCTTTGTAATGTTATCAAAAAGGAAAATATGAGCTATGAGGTGGGATATTGGATATTTCATTAAATAAATAAGGTCATTTTTTGGGACATGTATCATCAACTCCTAGCCACTTCAGTTCCCTCAAACTCCTTTTTTGAGGCATTACCATTCATAGGAAAATACATATTGTAGCAAATACATTTTTTATACAAAATAATAATAATTTGTCCCCTTTTGTGTTTCAGTTGCAATATTTAACTGCTTTAGTAGTAGTGCAATAAAGTTGACCTATTATCACACTGCTTAAAGGGATTTGAAATAAGAGAAGGCGGACTAATTGCCTTGTGACTACGGAGACAAACAGCTGGAGATGAAGCAATAACATCTCATTAAGACAGTCAAGAGTTTACTACGCAAATCAAACCTCAAAGTGAGGTTAAAACACCACAGCAGTGTATTTGTCCGCTAATTATGAATCGTTACAAAAAATACCAGGTTACAGTACATTTATGGAGTTGAAATCAAATATTATAACAGTGAAATCTCAGGTGTTCCACCTCTGTTAAAAGGTCTTGTATTTTTAAAATAGTTTTACTGTAAAACCTATAACACGTCCAGTCCACACATCACCAGTGGCCCATGGCCAACTGCTAATGACTATAAACAAGTGCAGGTGGTTCAATTCCCTGATTGAGCCGTATTTTCCCTCATAAGCACAGCGAAGTCAACGGGCCCCTATTAGCAAGCCGTATTCTCTCTCTGAGAGAAGCAGAGAGAATTTGAAAAGACTTCAATAAAAGGCTCTTAGTAGGAGTAGGAATCCAGACCAAATCCAAATGCATATTTACTATACATTTCTTGAGCACACAATTCAATGCTCTCACATACGTGTATAATGCACACGGATAATGTAAAAGCAATCATCGGATAGTTTAGTTCATCAATCGAGCTGTAGTCCATGAAACACAGAACAGGAACACCCTTGCAAGTATTGGAACTTCAAGTCAGGCAGTCTCCAAAGTTACAGAGAGACCCCAGTAGAGCTGGGAAGTCCCACCAACCTCCAGTGGAACTGACAGAACTAGACCCCAGTAGAGCTGGGAAGTCCCACCAACCTCCAGTGGAACTGACAGGACTAGGCCCCAGTAGAGCTGGGAAGTCCCACCAACCTCCAGTGGAACTGACAGGACTAGACCCCAGTAGAGCTGGGAAGTCCCACCAACCTCCAGTGGAACTGACAGGACTAGACCCCAGTAGAGCTGGGAAGTCCCACCAACCTCCAGTGGAACTGACAGGACTAGGCCCCAGTAGAGCTGGGAAGTCCCACCAACCTCCAGTGGAACTGACAGAACTAGACCCCAGTAGAGCTGGGAAGTCCCACCAACCTCTAGTGGAACTGACAGGACTAGACCCCAGTAGAGCTGGGAAGTCCCACCAACCTCCAGTGGAACTGACAGGACTAGACCCCAGTAGAGCTGGGAAGTCCCACCAACCTCCAGTGGAACTGACAGGACTAGACCCCAGTAGAGATGGGAAGTCCCACCAACCTCCAGTGGAACTGACAGAACTAGACCCCAGTAGAGCTGGGAAGTCCCACCAACCTCCAGTGGAACTGACAGAACTAGACCCCAGTAGAGCTGGGAAGTCCCACCAACCTCCAGTGGAACTGACAGGACTAGACCCCAGTAGAGCTGGGAAGTCCCACCAACCTCCAGTGGAACTGACAGAACTAGACCCCAGTAGAGCTGGGAAGTCCCACCAACCTCCAGTGGAACTGACAGGACTAGACCCCAGTAGAGCTGGGAAGTCCCACCAACCTCCAGTGGAACTGACAGGACTAGACCCCAGTAGAGCTGGGAAGTCCCACCAACCTCTAGTGGAACTGACAGGACTAGGCCCCAGTAGAGCTGGGAAGTCCCACCAACCTCCAGTGGAACTGACAGGACTAGACCCCAGTAGAGCTGGGAAGTCCCACCAACCTCCAGTGGAACTGACAGAACTAGACCCCAGTAGAGCTGGGAAGTCCCACCAACCTCCAGTGGAACTGACAGAACTAGACCCCAGTAGAGCTGGGAAGTCCCACCAACCTCCAGTGGAACTGACAGAACTAGACCCCAGTAGAGCTGGGAAGTCCCACCAACCTCTAGTGGAACTGACAGGACTAGGCCCCAGTAGAGCTGGGAAGTCCCACCAACCTCCAGTGGAACTGACAGGACTAGACCCCAGTAGAGCTGGGAAGTCCCACCAACCTCTAGTGGAACTGACAGAACTAGACCCCAGTAGAGCTGGGAAGTCCCACCAACCTCCAGTGGAACTGACAGGACTAGACCCCAGTAGAGCTGGGAAGTCCCACCAACCTCCAGTGGAACTGACAGGACTAGGCCCCAGTAGAGCTGGGAAGTCCCACCAACCTCCAGTGGAACTGACAGGACTAGACCCCAGTAGAGCTGGGAAGTCCCACCAACCTCCAGTGGAACTGACAGAACTAGACCCCAGTAGAGCTGGGAAGTCCCACCAACCTCCAGTGGAACTGACAGGACTAGACCCCAGTAGAGCTGGGAAGTCCCACCAACCTCCAGTGGAACTGACAGGACTAGACCCCAGTAGAGCTGGGAAGTCCCACCAACCTCTAGTGGAACTGACAGGACTAGACCCCAGTAGAGCTGGGAAGTCCCACCAACCTCCAGTGGAACTGACAGGACTAGACCCCAGTAGAGCTGGGAAGTCCCACCAACCTCCAGTGGAACTGACAGGACTAGACCCCAGTAGAGCTGGGAAGTCCCACCAACCTCCAGTGGAACTGACAGGACTAGACCCCAGTAGAGCTGGGAAGTCCCACCAACCTCCAGTGGAACTGACAGAACTAGACCCCAGTAGAGCTGGGAAGTCCCACCAACCTCCAGTGGAACTGACAGGACTAGACCCCAGTAGAGCTGGGAAGTCCCACCAACCTCCAGTGGAACTGACAGGACTAGACCCCAGTAGAGCTGGGAAGTCCCACCAACCTCCAGTGGAACTGACAGAACTAGACCCCAGTAGAGCTGGGAAGTCCCACCAACCTCCAGTGGAACTGACAGAACTAGACCCCAGTAGAGCTGGGAAGTCCCACCAACCTCCAGTGGAACTGACAGGACTAGACCCCAGTAGAGCTGGGAAGTCCCACCAACCTCCAGTGGAACTGACAGGACTAGACCCCAGTAGAGCTGGGAAGTCCCACCAACCTCTAGTGGAACTGACAGAACTAGACCCCAGTAGAGCTGGGAAGTCCCACCAACCTCCAGTGGAACTGACAGGACTAGACCCCAGTAGAGCTGGGAAGTCCCACCAACCTCTAGTGGAACTGACAGGACTAGGCCCCAGTAGAGCTGGGAAGTCCCACCAACCTCCAGTGGAACTGACAGGACTAGACCCCAGTAGAGCTGGGAAGTCCCACCAACCTCTAGTGGAACTGACAGAACTAGACCCCAGTAGAGCTGGGAAGTCCCACCAACCTCTAGTGGAACTGACAGAACTAGGCCCAACGAAGGTGACCGTATTCCCCTCCGGTAATGAACGTCTCTTCCCCTCAGGGTTGAGTTGCCTATCAATGAGACCCTTTGTACTTCCCCCAAATGGGTGTTTCTCTCCCTCTCCTCTCCTCCTCCCATCACTGCCACTTCTCCTGATCCCCCATCATCAGTCAGTCTGCCTGACTTAAAAAAAGGCCTGGGACGAAAAGGGAAGGGGAAGGAGATTCCAATGAGGACAGAACAGACATGGAGAAAATCTAAATACCCAGTGGCCCTTGAGTGAAGTGGCAGGGAGGGCAAACCGAGGCAGAGGGGCATCCCAAAAGGCAGCATTTTCCCTATTTAGTGCACTACTTTTGACCAGGGCCCATAGGGTAGTAGGGTGCCATCTGAGTCGCACACAGGGTTTCCATTGACAGCGGTGAAGTGGAGGATGTCGAAAGTCAGAAGGTGAAAGGAGACTAAATAGTGAGAGATTGATCTGTTTTCACTAGCTAATGACTTGGCTAGAAGTCCTGCAGATTTCACTGAACAGTGTGTTAAAAACAGGGCAGGGATGGATGGACCTTTTCTACATTGGCTCGAGTTCAAGATCAACTACCGATACGCAAATTTAACAACATAATTTGACCAACAAAATCTGTCTGATTTAACTTACTTCATATGCTAGCTTTTGCATTTAAATATTATCTCGACCACATGTGGTTGGAACTCAACTTAAAACACAGCGGGAACACATTTTGGAAAAACTAGTCTCTGAGCTGTGGGTGTCATGACACATTTCTCATTGAAGGCTAAACTCAATCATATCTGACAACCTGTCAGCTCTATTACCTTGTAGTGGTTGGAGGTTGTAGTTGTACAGAGCCGACCCAGCGTCTGGGGTGTAAACAGAGTAGAACTGATGGTGCCGCACAGTAGCACTCTCTCTGCTTTGGCTGTGGCCCCATAGTCATGCACACACACGCACGCATGCACACACACACACACACACACACACACACACACACACACACACACACACACACACACACACACACAGGTGGGATGCAGCAAGCAGGGTTTAGGGAGACGCGCTCTCCACGTCAGCAGGACCCAAGCTTGGCCCCTCATATCACAATCAAGGGGATTCCTTCCTCTCTCAAATGATACTGGAATCACTGAGCTCTACTCCATGTAATTATGAGAGCCTGGTACCCAGGCTTGGTAAGATTGATAGTAGCTGAGTCTGAGGACAATTCACAATCAGGGTCTCAGTTGGTAAAAACCTTCACTGTTCTGTTCTTTCTTTTGAGAGTGCAGCTCAAGATTATAGTATTGTTTGGAAAACTTGGATGAGGCTACTCCATTGTAGCCCTTTACTGCAGTCAATGACCAAAATGATAAAATTATACGAACGAAAATCCAGTGTTTCTATGTCAAACCTTTTTGTTATATTTCAGCCTTCGGTGATGTATATAAAGTATACTATTGGGATGCAAACTCAACTGTATATCTGACATGGTACAGGTGTCTTCTTTGTTCAAGCCCGTAACCATGTGTGTGAGGCGTAGATTGGTTCAAGTAGATTGGTTCAAGACTACCAAGAAACACTCGGTGACCCTGATTTAGCCCACTGCAGTGAAAGGTTCAAGCCCGAGCAGCAGAATTCTGAGTGTCTTTTATTTGACCATGGGATTATACATGTCGTTAATGTTCTTTCTGTACAGTAGGCATGTTAATTAAGGTATACGACAAATGGATGAAATGAGTGTAGTGTTTGTTGTTACTGTCTCTGATGCGCTCAGTAGGCCAATGGTCCTTCTGTAGACTAATTGTTGGTGTAACATGGTTTGTCTTCCACCAAATGCTTGAGCGTGTACACACTAATTAACTAGCTAAGCAGGCCCGGACTAGAATAAGGTCACAAATCACGTTGTTCATTTATCCTTTTCTAACGACGGAATTTCACAAGTCATGGATACATGGTCTAATTATAATGACTGAAGGAAGAGGTTTTCAAACAACGTCTCACTTTAATGACCACACAATGACACAGTCTATCATACTGCATAGCTTGTCTCATGGGCAATGGATGGCCATTGTGTTGTTTGCCTCGGGATCTCAAAGCACTAACCTTTAGTTCAGGGCCAGGAAACCCTGCGGGACTTTGTGTCTTTGATTTAACCGACCGGGAAGACCAGGTGTGTTGAATTGAGGCAATCACCGAACTGATCATTTAGCTCAGTTGGTCAGGTGTGGTGCCGAGTTGAAACAAAAGCCGGCAGCACCCACAACACTCCAGGAACAGGGTTGCCTACCGCTGCTTTAGTTGATTGCTTAATAAAACGGAAATTCAAAACGGTGATTTCTCCACGGATTGAATTCCTTGTTAAAATATCCCTTATCTGATTGTGAGTTGTTGTTCCGATCTCTGTTAAGCTCATAGTCAGTTAGATGTTAGAGGCTTGAGTTTCGTGTTTGACTGTGTACTCTTCTCTCTTTGTGTGGGCGACGACTTTCCCAGGCTAAGCACTTTATCGTTACACACTGCTCTATTTGCCTGGGTTTTTTGTGCCCCTGCGATTGGTATTCAGCCCCTGAATTACAGGGGTCAGGGGTGTCCTATTGGGAATGTGTAAGAGAGGGAGACAGAGAGGGATGGCTGGAGAGGGTGGTGGAGTCAAGTCACTGCAGCAGCCTTAAGAAAAGACTGGCCCCAGCCTCATCCAGGCCCCTCAGCCGACAAACAGTGTGTGCACAGGGCTTGTTCAACAATATTTGCCAGAACGTTAAAGAGGTTTTGAATAGTCTAGTGTGTGTGACCAAAGGAAAGCTAAGTGGGATGTACAGTGCCTTGCGAAAGTATTCGGACCCCTTGAACTTTGCGACCTTTTGCCACATTTCAGGCTTCAAACATAAAGATATAAAACTGTATTTTTTTGTGAAGAATCAACAACAAGTGGGACACAATCATGAAGTGGAACGACATTTATTGGATATTTCAAACTTTTTTAACAAATCAAAAACGGAAAAATTGGGCGTGCAAAATTATTCAGCCCCCTTAAGTTAATACTTTGTAGCGCCACCTTTTGCTGCGATTACAGCTGTAAGTCGCTTGGGGTATGTCTCTATCAGTTTTGCACATCGAGAGACTGAAATTTTTTCCCATTCCTCCTTGCAAAACAGCTCGAGCTCAGTGAGGTTGGATGGAGAGCATTTGTGAACAGCAGTTTTCAGTTCTTTCCACAGATTCTCGATTGAATTCAGGTCTGGACTTTGACTTGGCCATTCTAACACCTGGATATGTTTATTTTTGAACCATTCCATTGTAGATTTTGCTTTATGTTTTGGATCATTGTCTTGTTGGAAGACAAATCTCCGTCCCAGTCTCAGGTCTTTTGCAGACTACATCAGGTTTTCTTCCAGAATGGTCCTGTATTTGGCTCCATCCATCTTCCCATCAATTTTAACCATCTTCCCTGTCCCTGCTGAAGAAAAGCAGGCCCAAACCATGATGCTGCCACCACCATGTTTGACAGTGGGGATGGTGTGTTCAGCTGTGTTGCTTTTACGCCAAACATAACGTTTTGCATTGTTGCCAAAAAGTTACATTTTGGTTTCATCTGACCAGAGCACCTTCTTCCACATGTTTGGTGTGTCTCCCAGGTGGCTTGTGGCAAACTTTAAACAACACTTTTTATGGATATCTTTAAGAAATGGCTTTCTTCTTGCCACTCTTCCATAAAGGCCAGATTTGTGCAATATACGACTTGATTGTTGTCCTATGGACAGAGTCTCCCACCTCAGTTGTAGATCTCTGCAGTTCATCCAGAGTGATCATGGGCCTCTTGGCTGCATCTCTGATCAGTCTTCTCCTTGTATGAGCTGAAAGTTTAGAGGGACGGCCAGGTCTTGGTAGATTTGCAGTGGTCTGATACTCCTTCCATTTCAATATTATCGCTTGCACAGTGCTCCTTGGGATGTTTAAAGCTTGGAAAATCTTTTTGTATCCAAATCCGGCTTTAAACTTCTTCACAACAGTATCTCGGACCTGCCTGGTGTGTTCCTGGTTCTTCATGATGCTCTCTGCGCTTTTAACGGACCTCTGAGACTATCACAGTGCAGGTGCATTTATACGGAGACTTGATTACACACAGGTGGATTGTATTTATCATCATTAGTCATTTAGGTCAACATTGGATCATTCAGAGATCCTCACTGAACTTCTGGAGAGAGTTTGCTGCACTGAAAGTAAAGGGGCTGAATAATTTTGCACGCCCAATTTTTCAGTTTTTGATTTGTTAAAAAAGTTTGAAATATCCAATAAATGTCGTTCCACTTCATGATTGTGTCCCACTTGTTGTTGATTCTTCACAAAAAAATAAAGTTTTATATCTTTATGTTTGAAGCCTGAAATGTGGCAAAAGGTCGCAAAGTTCAAGGGGGCCGAATACTTTCGCAAGGCACTGTAGCTTACTGACACACAGAGACAAGCAGCTGCTACTGCACCCAGACTACAGAACATGTCAAGGGATGTGACTGAAGTTCTTGGCCAGGGGTCTGAGACTAGAGTGGAGATATCCTCCTGGCTGAGACCTGTTGGCTGTTGTAATGTGTGGCCTGGCCTGCTGCTTAGTGCGGAAGTGAGAGCGACAGCAGTGAGCGTGACATAGGCAGAGCTGGAGCAAGAATGGAGCAGGCTCCCGTCGCAACGTCGAAAGAAATTCGGATGAAAGAAAGGCAGTGGAGGAGCTGGGTCAGGGGAGTGATATTTGGTCCTAGTCAGAAACACTAGTCTGGGATTCACAGGCTAGTGAGGCTACAGGTTTCACAGACTCCTGCCGCCATCTCTCCATAAAAAGCCTGGCTGTATTATTAAGTCTTTGTTTTTTCTGTTCATGCAAACTCTTTTGTGGCGATTTTCACATGTTAGGGAAAAAATACTTGAGTAAAAAATGTTTTGGCATTGGTCATCTTTAAATAAAACAACAGACGTTCCTCATTAACTGTTAACAACAGCTGACGTGTGGTGCAGGCGAGCCTCTTTTTAGTGCCAATAAAATAGTACGTTTAGGGTCTTTATGTTTTTTAACAGAGTTTTGTTTCTCATTAACATTGTGTGTTTATTGTCTTTACTCTGTCCTGTTTGTTTGAAAACGTTCCACGAAGGGCATTAACTCTCTTTATTCTCCTGTTCCTTGTCAAGGTCGTTGTTATGACCTTGGAACGTTTCCATTCTATGTTCAGTTACGTTCATACCTTCTCATTGTAGACTTGTGTGATTTTCTTCTGCTGAGAGGAGAGGAGCAGAGGACAGCACCGAGCGGAGATCTAGGAGGGGCAGCCAGCTGATCTCTGAACCGTATTAAAATTATTTGGGCATCACTCGCCCCGTCCTGGGGGTACCAGCGGGAGTTGCGTTATAGGGTGATCTGGGAACGCAGGGAGCAGAGAGTCAGAGGGGTCAGGGCCACAGATCGTTATCTGTACCTGCCATGCACACTAGGGGCCTCTGGGACCCGGCCGGCGCCCCACAGAGCACAGTGCAGGGACAGAACTTGTGTGAGTCAGCATTCCAAGGCCATTCCTCTCACTTTGTAGTCTGACAACATGACGGACAGGCCCGTCCCCACGACACAGGAAATGGCCCCACTCCAGCAGGTCTGCACAATGCCACAGAGTATTGTGATTTAAGAGGAGTGGTTATTTGAGGGTATATGCTTTTGTCTCAAGATGGCCAACGCTTGTTTTTACCTTTCCTCTCTCTGGTGTCTGAGCTTTATTTAGTTTTAGAGACTAGCAACAAAAAAAATGCAAGCTCTGGTGAAAAAACATATGGCTTAAGAAATGTAATTGTGTGTTCTAGAATAAGGATGGTAACTTGACTGATTGATCGTATTGTCATTGCTTTTCAATTGAAGAGGCGATTTAGTCCGACAGCCACAGCGCATAGAGATACTGTAGTGTTCAGTAATGCAGTCTTCTAGTGGGGTTCTACCACAGAGTGGGCCTTTAAAGCTGTTGTGTGAGTGACTCATGCTTGAGTCATATTCCCCCTCTGAAGTGTTCGTCACGGAAACATGCCCGGGGTTCTGTTTTTATTGGCCGAAAACACCATAAAGCAAAGCACACCTGACATTGAAAACTCCAGCAGACAGACAGGCAGGCAGGCGGCACAACAACAATGCTCCACAGCTGTTTTAAACACAACATGCTAAAACAGAGGAGCGTTGCCGCTGTAACTAACTGACTCCCTTCCCCTCAGCAGATCACTGTCTGTCTTCTCCCTAGTCTTGTAGCAGTGGATCTATCTGACCGGCCTCTGTGTGTCTTTCTCCCCTGTCTGTGGGACAGGCGTTTTCCACCATAGTGATGTTTTGTCACCAGAATAATAGGCCTCTTTGTGTGACTGCGCAGGGTGGTTGAGTGGGTGCAAACCAAAACAGGCTCATTAAAAGTGTAGGCCAAGTTAATGCAGCATTAATAATGGTAGGGGGTGAATTACGGGAGGGGATAATGGGGGAGAGAGGGGTTGAGGGGTCGGGGAGGGACAGGAGACAAAGAGTAGCCAGGACTGGGTCACCTAAACATGACAGAGTGAAGCAGCTCCCAACACCCACACCATGATGTGGCCACATTCACCACTCACTGACCTATTCCGGAAAAGTGACTTCATCTGTGAAAACGGAGGATATTGATCTTTCACAATGGAAACTCACATTGACAGGTGTTCATAAGTATGACAAAACACATCAGTAAAATGTGACCTGGGCCCCTGTTTTTAAACATAGGACTCGGATGACTTTATATAAGCCCGCTAGAATCAATCACACATGAAAATGACTGCAAGCTGCTATTTTAATTCCACACGCGTACTTATTAGCCACTAATTCCATCCACATTTCTCACGTGTCAACAAAAGGCTTCACCACTCGGGGGGGGGGGGGGCACGTTGTCAGTAGCGTAGCCCTAAGAGAGCCCCGAGGCAGGCAGAAGAGGCAGCATGGGCGTCCTGAGCCAGTCAACCCAGTGGACCAGTTGGGGGATTGGCCAACCCTGAGCAGGGTTTATTCTATCACCCAGACAGGTCCATTGTTCACACGCAGCGGGGGAGAACAAAAGGCGAGCGCTCTGGAGAGTTCAGGAGGCTGCATGTGTTCACCTGATTCACTGACTGGGTCCAATCCCCCCATGGGGGAAGCTGTGTTGGAATGTCCCGGTGCTTAGGCCCTCACATCTATTAGTCTTTGGGTGATAACATTTGTTTTTACATCTGGTGGAGCACCGCAGCAGGCCCTCTCACTTTCTCATCGTCACACACACACCTCTCCACACATATACACACACACACACACACACATGCAGAGACACTGGGTTCTAATGGGACCATACTGTACAGTGCATTGCCTAATCTGGACTGGCCTGGAGGACTAAAACCACATTTGATGGTAAAAAAAAACATTCCAACTCTTAATGCTATTTCATCCACTCAGGGACATTCCCACAATTATACAGAGTGGAATCCTTTCTGTGTCTGTCTTTAAGTCAGCGTATACTTACATCAGGTGTTGACAGTCCTATTGCTTTTCTGTTATACAGGCAAAAATAAATCCCTCTTGTTTCAGGTCCAAACTGATCCCAGATCTGGATGGCGTAATGGGCTCACTGGGATTAATGGATATCCTGAGAGGAGAGACCTCAGCAGTGAAATTAAAAGCTTTTCTGTTTTACTAGCAGAATGACAGGGGAAATTAGCCTCACTCAAACAGGAAATACCTCCAGTACAATCTGCCTGGGGTCCTAACTACAAAACAAACCCCATGCCAACTGCTGCTCCACACAGGGCCTCGTGCTGCACGGCACTCTGGGAGATGGCAGGGGAACAAGCGGCTTTAGATTTTCAGATTGGCTTTCGGAATAGCTCTCAGTAGCTTCTCAATTTAAAAGCTTTGAAAATACAAATGGATTCTAAGGAATTACACCGAAAGCTCCTCCGTCCTCCCTGTTACTGGTCAATTTTAATTGTTAACCTCAGTGTAATATTTACGGTACCCCCACCATGAGCTGCGGGACAGGGAGTGGGGGGGGGGGGATATCAGAATTCGTCAGCTAGGTCCTGAGCCACCTACCAATAACCTCCATGCATCACTGTGCAGAAGGTGAGCATGCTGCGTTGTGCCGGTGGCTGCCTGGCTGGTATTAACAAACATCCCGATGGGCCTCCTCTGTCCTCCTCCACGGCCTCGCGACAAGCACCGTGTTGTTAGCATGCTGTTTGTGTAATTTAGGTACTTAACGACCGCAAGGGTCTCCCAGAGACTGATTAGACCGTGGATGTAATCGCCCAGCAGCATCACACCATCGACTGCAGCTCTGATTTATCACCACACCGCTTAATAGCGCTGCTTAACACACAGGTTTGTCCTGATTAAGTAATTACCTTAAACCAGAAGTTTATTATCTGTACGACTGAGCCCGGTGATAAAAAAAAAGGAGGCTGTCGAGAAAAGCCAAGGAAGATTGTGTACCTGGTGAATGAGGGACATAATTAAAATACAAGTCATTAAATATGGAGCTGCCGCGGCTGTCAGAGTGCTGCCCTGCTAACATTCATTTTACCCCACTGGAACACTTTACAGGGGGCGGGTGGGATTATACCTCACTGAAGGGTGTAGGTACCGGCTGAACGGAGGCCCATTAGATCTGCAAATTAAAACAAGGTCCTTGTTCATCTCAAACAAAAGGGGGGAAAACTTTTTTGTGGAGCTCTGAAAATAACACGAGTGACTGTTTTACGGAAAAGACTGTGACCATGTCAGCTGATTAATGGTGTTGTGTGAAGTGGCGCCTCGATGAGGTTGGATCTCAGTCTGAGAGTATTCTCTTTCCATGGTGTGGGACGTTAATAAAAAGAGGGGGGAACTAAATAATGGAAGCTGGGACTGTTTATGAATGATGCACCATTCTTCTCCTCTTCTTCTCCTCATTGTATACAGCCCTGTCGGTGGTGGACGGCTGTAAGCCGGAAATAGCCAGCGCTTCCTGCCTCCTCCTCCGCGCTTCTCTAAGCTCCTCTCCTGCTTCCTAGTCTGATCCCTCTAACAACGCTAAAATAGAACCAGTCTTCCAACAGCCCTGTCCTTTCAGTACTTTATAAACAGTCCCTTCTGACTCGGAGGGACGCTGCCCAGTATCTATGACCTGTCAAGTGAAATGTGCAACTCTGTAACTTCTGTATTTGCAAACAAGGAAACGGTCTTTGTGACACACATCCCGTGACCTTTACTATTGCTGCCTAGCGGTTTGACTTCTCGCTGTTTGTTTGTCCGAGGTACTTTACTGCTGGTTGTGATGTGACGCAGGTCCCCTCTCGCTGGCTTTCATACAGGGATGTTTAGAAAGAGCTCCAAGTCTTCCCAAAAATGGGACGCTCCACTACAACGAAGCCTTTTCAAACAGGCCAACAGTTGTGGTCGCTACAGAAACCACTCTGTGGTGGTGGGTGGACAGAGAAGCTCCTATTTCAGCCCAGATTACCAGAGGTCTTCTCTGTGAATGCTAGTATAAGACGTTTGGCCTGGCTCCTCTCCGCCCACATTGTCCTCTGACCTCTGTGTCCTTAGCTTATACAAACTGCCCTCTCTGTACAAAGAACTTGTTCAGCTCCTCAGGAGTGACCTGCCTGCCCAGCACTCTCTCCATTAAAGAGGTGTGGTCAGGAGAGAGACAGAGGGGGACATTAGCTTCTAAACTCCTCACTGAATTCCATTTGATCACCCTCAGGCCAGAGTCATCCAGGGTTGCTTTTGAAATCGCTGCAGTGAAACACAGCAATGCTGTTGCAGTTGACGCAGCATAGCGTTCACTTCAACAGGTTCTGGATGGAGAAACAATCTCAGCCAGGGAGTTTCTTGTAAAACATAAAGTAGGACCAGCAGCTGCGGGGTACGGCCTGGAGAGGGATGCCTCCTGTTGGTTTGGATCCTGGACCGACCGGTGCCTTAGTATGGGGGGGGGGGGGGGGAGTTCCCGGTTGGAGACGGTCCTTCTCCTCGACCGTCTGCTTTTGAGGCCCTCAAATTTGTCTTGAAATGCCTTACATCAAAATGTTTTATAAAAAATGACCTGAGCCTCATAAAAGCTACATTTAATTTCTTGCTCTTTTTTTTTCAATTTTCCATGCGTGGCCAGCTGTGCTCTCTTGTGTTTCCGGACATAAATAATACAATCCCTGTGTCCCTGGGTCTGGTTTTGGTTAAGAGACTGTAAAGCTGTTTTTAAAGCCGTTTCATGCTAACCATAATACAGTAACGTGACATTGAAAAGTACCTTAAAATGATCTGTGTGTCTTACACAAAAGTTAGCGCATCAGGTCTCTTCCAACAGCCCTGCTGAGAAAGGACCTTCAATTACAAAATATTGACTGTATTTTGTAAATGTACTAATATATCTTAAGTAAATTAAACTAGAATTGATTTAATGTGTGTTTCATTGGGCTCTGTCTCTGAGCCTGTAATAACCCTGAATAATGATTTCTCTCTCAGCTAAATAATACTGTGGCATTTCGGGAATTTGATTCGACTAGACTAGAGTGTGACTGAGTGAGTAGCTGGGTACAGTATACTACCCTGTCAGTGCTGTCTACAGAGTCTACTGTCTACCACCTGCTCAGACGTCTGATGAGGGCCGTGCTGTTACTGTTTGAATGGGTAGTTGTTGATGCAGGGGGCTAGAAGAAGAAGCCTCTTCCCAATGCTGTCAGGCCCGGTTTGCGTCGGGCTCCAGTTCTCCTTGATGCAGTCCATCATCCCCCTTAGTTCAAAGACTGACTAGCTGCAGGTCTTTGTCAAAAGCCCAGTTGGAGGTCTTTTATGTTCAAGATGTAGGATTTCTTAGGATGACTTTGATTATTTATTTATTCCACTCCTCTTGTGCGATAGTGCCAATATTTTAGGCAAAACTGCTCAGCTTGCACTGAAATTCATGTTGCTTTATTGTAGCCGCGTTTTGCCTTTGAAACGAAGCTTTTGAGAAGCCCAACTCTTATTTTTAAGTCTGAACTATTTTTCTCTCCGTCTCACCCTCTTCTTCTCTGTTCTGCAGCCCCGCACCACGTCTTCCCGACGTTCCACACGCCCATCCCGATTGACATGCGTCACCATGAGGGAAGATATCACTATGAACCCCACACCCTACATGCCATGCATGGGTAAGTCTTCTTCGGGCTGGTCTCTACTGTATACACAAGCTGTTTACACTAATACATAGCAATTAGCTATTAGATAGCCTTGTTTTAGCCAACGCTGCATAGCATTTAAAGGGCAACCTTCCATCTGGAAGGATGAGAGCGAAAGTGTTGCCCAGATTAAATATTATTATCTTTAAAAAGTACAAATGACTATCCAATGTCAGTTAATTTTTCCTCACATACCTCATTTCCTATAACAGTTGATGATTATGGGGGACAGCTTTGCTTTTTGCCAAGTATCAACCTACTAGCCTGTGGCAAGCCAATACACATCCTCTTTCCATTAGTTAGCTGCTATACAGTGCTGGATCCATCACAAATGACATGACGCACACACACACACACACACACACACACACACACACACACACACACACACACACACACACACACACACACACACACACACACACACACATACACACACACACACACACACACACACACACACACACACACACACACACACACACATATACACACACACACACACACACACACACACACACACAACCTTTCCCCCTCTACCAACAACAGTCCTGTACATTCATTACTGTGTTATAGTGGTCCTAATCTGTTTGGTCCCAAGAAAACAGCATCATTACACACCGTACACACACCGTCACACCGTACAGAGGTCTCCAGTACAGCATAGTAATTGGTTCTATGACGGTTACATGTACATTCATTCAACTTTCAGGTTACTGTGCCGTCCGTTGGATGATTAGCTTGGTTAGTAGTGGCCACGATTGGTTTGGTAGCAACATCTCAGTTCTTTCACAAGGGAAATTGAACCATAACGTTCTTTGACTTTGCTATAGTAAAGACGTTACCTTTATCTTAAAAACGATAGTGGTAAAACACAAAAAAGTCAATCAAATTCTGGAAATAGTGTTCGGCTTCATTTCCATTTCAATTCAGTAGATTTGATGGTGATACATACTGTTTGCCTGGCTTCAGCAGGGCTATTTATCACAGCACCAGGGAAGTAGAGGGGGTAGAAAAACCTGTCTCTACACACGGCCACCTTGATTAATGTGATTTGATCTTGACAGTGGACCCCTAATTCATCAAGACCTTGATCTAGCTGTCTTTCCCCGTGCCTGTGCCAAATTCACTCTAATTACAGGAACATTGCACAGCAAATTAAGTGTGGTGTCATTTGTCGAAGAGACGCGGCAGTCAGGCCCACTTTATTATACGCTGGTGGCTGCGTGTCAGAGGTCCCCTGCTTGATTGCCGAACATGACATCTCCATACAGTCCCCTTTATCATTGTTTGCATATAACATAATGAGAGGGCTGGTTATTTTGTCACAGCTGTCATAAAGTGGGGAGGAAGCGGCGGCAGTGAGAGGAAGTGGGAAGAGGAAGAGACACTCTTCTTCTGAGGTTTTTCTACTGTAATAGAGGAGAGATTTTTAATCACTGTCAAATGAGAGGACAGGAGCAGTCCTGGGCTCAAAGCAGTGGTTCAGCTAGAGACAGTGAACAGTAGGGATGGGGATACTAACCTCGTTTGCTGTGCCGGGTAGCTATGCAGGAGCTTGGACTGAAGCTATGATATAAACCACCACGCATGGAGTGTGTGCGTCGGCACAAGCTGTCCCGGCTTTCATGACACTATGACAAATCACGGTTGTTCTAGAAACTTCCCAAAAGTTATTACGAGTTTAGTTTTCCACCCGAAGACCTGTTGTAAGAGACAACCACAGCTACAGCATAGTTAGGTACTTTCCAACGAATTACAATTCAGAGAGAATATGATGTCTTTTTAACATGCATTATTCCCAGAGAGAATCATTTTTTACTTTTATCACTATGATTATTCAAAAACAAAGTGCACAAGTTGTGGCCCAAACATATATTTTTGCTCCCATGCTGAGTATTCCAGACTAGGGGGGGGGGGGGGAAACAACACCCTGCCTCAGTCTGCCCATTATTATCTATGAGGAGGAGGATTGCGTTAAGTCTACCAAACAGCCCAGGGCTATAAGAACAGATCAAGTCACTGACAGAGGCTGCCAGTGAGTGCAACACTCCCATTAATATCCTAACACTGTAACTTCTGGCTCTGTTGCTCTGTGACTTCAGTTCTAACGACTCTATAATCGTTGTCTCATTCCCATTTCCCATCTGTTTGTTTCGAGCTGTCAGGAACAACTCTGCAGAGATTACTTGTTTGGTTGATTGGTAAAGTCGTTGTCAGCCCAGAAGGTACATATTTAAGAGACTAATCATGTAGTTTCTTCCCATTGTGGATCGCTATGAGTCAGGCAAGCAAGAATATTTATAATGTCATTACAGCAGTACTGTTTTTTTTACAGCTGTAGTTTTAATGCTACAGGTTGGCCAGCATTCCTAGTAGGTAGCAATCAGTGGAGGCTCCTCAGAGGAGGAAAGGGAGGACCATCCTCCTCAGTGAATTTAATAAAGTAAAATGTTTAAAACATTTAAAAAGTTACTTTTTAGATAAAACTATACTAAATATATTCACATGTCAACAAATAATTGATTAAAACACTCTGTTTTGTAATGAAAGTGAGAGAGAGAGAGAGAGAGAGAGAGAGAGAGAGAGAGAGAGAGAGAGAGGGAGAGAGAGAGGGAGAGAGGATAGTTTGATGAATTTATTTCCACCGGGACCCACCGGTGTAACTGCTAAACTGCTTACTGACTATACACTGTAATGTTACTGCATATTTGTAGCGGGTTTACTAACACATTAGTTCTATTAGCTATGTTGACTAGGAACGTTACTTTAGTTCAAATGGGGACTACGTTGTAGGCTGTGTGTAGAGGTTATGATATGGTTTGGCTTGGAAAAGTTTTTTCGCCTGATCACACACAGCTGATGTGTTGTGCATTGAAGTCCACAAAAGAAGGGAAAAGGTGAAAGGAGGAGAGTGCATAGAGGTGAGAAGGAATACAACAAGGATGCTATGAAAGTGAACTGTGTTTAAGGTGATCAGGGGTGTTGTCACGCCCTGACCTTAGAGAGCTTTTTATGTCTCTATTTTGGTTTTGGTCAGGGTGTGATTTGGGGTGGGCATTCTATGTTCATTTTTCTATGTTTTGGTATTTCTTTGTTTTGGCCGGGTATGGTTCTCAATCAGGGACAGCTGTCTATCGTTGTCTCTGATTGGGAACCATACTTAGGTAGCATTTTCTCACCTGTGTTTTGTGGGTAGTTGTTTTCTGTTTAGTGTTCTGCACCTGACAGGACTGTTTCAGTTTTGTTTCTCACTTTGTTATTTTGTTCAAGTGTTTAGTGTTAATAAAAATCATGAACACTTACCACGCTTTGGTCCGATCCTTCTTCATCAGACGACCGTTCCAGGTGTAATCATTATGCTGATTCTGTGGAAAAAAGAAACTCTCGTTTGCCACTGTTGGACTAATGATTACACCGTAGTTAAACTCTCTCGACCTGTGTGCACCTACCTTTGTGTAAAAAACATAAAAATAACGTCCTCCCTCATCATAAACAGCACTGACTGCCACTGGTAGCAATACTGAGCTGACCAGAGTCAACAAAGGATGGTTGTGTCCACAGAAATAATGATATGTTAACATTCCGTTGTTTCAGACCCTCTAATCCAATGAACTGTTTGTTGTAAGTAATTTCCCCCTCGTTCTGCATATGTGGAACTGCTGAAAGTATTGCATGTTAAATTTAAGCCCAAACCATCCATATCATGTTGCAGTCCAGGCCCATATAAATCTACAGCAGTTCATTCTAGCCCTGAAGTGGACGATGTGATTTATCTAAATCACAGCTCCAGCCCTGAGGTAGCTACAGAGGAGACACCGTCACATTGTAATTAATCTCTAGTGTCGCTCACCGCAGCGGCCCAGCGCAGGTACATGACACACACAGACAGGCACTCACAAACACACACACCAGCCATACATGCACCACACACACAAAGCATACACACACATATAGTTATCCACACCTCATTATACAAATTATATGTCATATTGAGCACACTTTAAATCCAGACAGCCTATATAAAACCACTGAACACTTACAGTACAGTAGAATTAGGTAATGTCTGCGGAGGAGAGGTGTAAATTAAATCATGTTCAATTACCCAAAGTGTTTCAGACAGAACACTAAGTGGACTAATTAGAACAAGTATACATCTGCTCCAGCTTTAGCGCTCTCTGTTGGGACTATCCTTGTCTCATCGCACACTAGCGACTCCTGTGGCGGGCTGGGCGCAGTGCATGCTAACCAGGTTACCAGGTGCACAGTGTTAGGCTAGCAACTCGTCGGTCTAGTCCTGCATTGTGCAGGATGCCTCCTGCTCAACATGCCTCCTTGATCTCACACCCGCCGGGCGCCAGGCCAGCGGGTAATGATGAAACCATTCCACTGGAGGGCATTTGAATATTGTATTAGTTATGCTCTCTCTACATCCAATCATTTTTTTTATATATATATATTTTTTACCCCCTTTTCATGGTATCCAATTGTTAGTAGTTAATATCTTGTCTCATCGCTACAACTCCTGTACAGGCTCGGGAGAAACGAAGGTCGAAAGCCATGCATCCTCCGAAACACAACCCAACCAAGCCGCACTGCTTCTTAACACAGCGCGCATCCATCCATATGTCGGAGGAAACACTGTGCACCTGGTGAGCTGGTTAGCATGCACTGCACCCAGCCCGCCACAGGAGTCGCTAGTGTGCGATGAAACCCTCCTTAACCCAGACGACGCTAGGCCAATTGTGCGTCGCCCCATGGACCTCCCGGTTGCAACCGGAACCCAGAGTCTCTGGTGCCACAGCTAGTACTGCGATGCAGTGCCCTTGACCACTGCGCCACCCGGGAGGCCCTTTACATGCTATCATTTCTCGTTTTTGCATGACTGCTGACTAAAGAGATCAATATTTATGTGATTCATATTTAAAAGTCATTAGTAAATAGCTTACTGTAACCCCGGCAACCCCGGGGTATTCTATGACAAGGTCTTGTCAGTTCATGCAGATGATGTGTTAATAGTTAATAGTGGTGCGAGGGTTAATGACGTTGAGGCATTTTAAATATCAATCAGATTGTTATCTCCATCAAATCAAACAATTGGTCGTGCTTCACTCGTGACGCAATCACAATGTATTGCTGCAATAGAATACGACCGTCGGTTTCCCTTTCGCGTCACAATGTTACATGGACTACATGACCAAAAGTAGCTGGACTCCTGATCGTTGAACATCTCATTGCAAAATCATGGGCATTAATATGGAGTTGGTCCCCTCCTTGCTGCTATAACTGCCTCCACTCTTCTGGGAAGGCTTTCCACTAGATGTTGGAACATTGCTGCGAGGACTTGCTTCCATTCAGCCATGAGCATTAGTGAGGTAAGGTACTGATGTTGGGCGATTAGGCCTGGTTTGCAGTCGGCATTCCAATTCGTCCCAAAGGTGTTCGATAGAGTTGAGGTCAGGGTTCTGTGCAGGCCAGCCAAGTTCTTCCACACTGATCTCGACAAACCATTTCTGTATGGACCTCGCTTTGTGCACAGGGGCATTGTCATGCTGAAATAGGAAAGGTCCTTCTACAAACTGTTGCCACAAAGTTGGAAGCACGAGTTCCCTTCACTGGAAGAGTTCCCTTCACTGGAACTAAGGGGCTTAGCCTGAACCATGAAAAACAACCACCGACCATTATTTCTCTTCCACCAAACTTTACAGTTGGCACTATGCATTGGTGCAGGTTCTCCTGGCATCCACCAAACCCAGATTCGTCAATCTGACTGCAAGATGGTGAAGCGTGATTCATCACTGCAGAGAACGTGTCTCCACTGCTCCAGAGTCCAATGGCGGTCGAGCTTTACACAACTCCAGCCAACACTTGGCATTGTACATGGTGAGCTTAGGCTTGTGCGCGGCTGCTCGGCAATGAAAAGGCTTCCAGAGGCAGTTTAGGACTTGCTAGTGAGTGTTACAACCAAGCACAGACGGTTGTTACGTGCTACGCTCTTCAGCACTCGGCAGTCCCGTTCTGTGAGCTTGTGTGGCCTAACACTTTGCGACTGAGCAGTTGTTGCTCCTAGACTTTTCCACCTCACAATAACAGCACTTACAGTTGACAGGGGCAGCTCTAGCAGGGCAGACATTTGACTAACTGACTTTTTAGAAAGGTGGCATCCTATGACGGTGCCACGTTGAAAGTCACTGAGCTCTTCAGTGAGGCCATTCTATTGCCAATGTTTGTCTATGGAGATTGCATGGCCCTGTGCTTGATTTTATACACCTGTCAGCAACAGGTGTGGCTGTAACATCCAAATCCACTAATTTGAAGGGGTGTCCACATACTTTTGGCCATCTGTTTGGCTCTCTGGACCTAGTAGACTCCTTCCCATGGTACAGGTAGGTAGACTCAGGGACATGAAAAGGTCTGTGGCTAAAGGCCCAGAGCGACAGACTGAGCTATAGGCAGACAAGAGCATTTTGCAACCAGGTTCCAGTCCATAATATCAGATGGAAGTTTTAAGTTGCCCAGTAATCTGAAGGCTTTCTGTGAATGGAATATCTGTTTCTTCTCAGGCCTCAGACAGAGAGCCTTTTATGGTCATCCGTTAGCTAAGGCCCATGGCAGAAAGTTGGCCCATGGCAGAAAGTTGGCTTTGAGACAAGCCTTGGTCGTCTGGGGGGCATTTACTGGAAACGGAGTGGACTCACTTTGGGTCAAGCACGGACCAACCGGCCCCTGGAGACAGACAGTACTGGGGATAACTGAGAGATTGAGGTCAACCTGGGTCTGTATTCAAAAAGCATCTCAGAGAAGGAGTACAAATAGACAAAGATTCCAGCTTCAGACACTAAACTGTACAATTGTTTCTCATTGGGTAACTAGAGAAACTCTTAAGCATAAGGTTTTGTGAGATTAAGTTGTTTTCAACCTTCTTTAAGTCTTCAGTCTGGGTATATCTATATTTGAATGGGAGATCGTATAGTGTGTAGTCTAGCTTTCCAGACTCATGGCTCCACCCCCAGTGGCTGTAGGAAGAGACTACCTGGTGTGTGCTGCTGTATCCTCTGATCTTCAGCCTGTCAGAGGATCTGTCTGTACAGCTAGCAGCAACCAGGCAGGAGACACACCTCTCATTGACATGCCATGAGTTCCTCACTTCCTCCTCTCCGGGTCAGGTTAGAACTCATATCAGGCACAGTGTGACTATCTTCAGTATCATCCCTGTCTGGGGTTAAAGGAACAATGACAGATGAAATGCTGAAACCAGCTACAGTGCCAGAGCCAGACTAACATCTTTTTATGTTGAGGGTTGAACCGTCTATCTAGCTGTCTGTCTGTCTGTCTGTCTGTCTGTCTGTCTGTCTGTCTGTCTGTCTGTCTGTCTGTCTGCCTTAGTGTGACATCAGGTAATGCC
The DNA here is from genome assembly GCF_045791955.1 of Oncorhynchus clarkii lewisi. Taxonomy (NCBI): domain Eukaryota; kingdom Metazoa; phylum Chordata; class Actinopteri; order Salmoniformes; family Salmonidae; genus Oncorhynchus; species Oncorhynchus clarkii. Next base: position 23,121,642 of record NC_092164.1, on the reverse strand, counting down.
GTAGGGATGTAATATCATTACATTGCATGGTTGCGTTCCACACACACAGTCTGCTCTATGACCCCATCTCTCGCTAATGTATTTCCAGATCAAAGCCCTGATAGGATGAGGAATGACCTGCGTCCCAAATGGCACCATATTCACTATGTAGTGCACTGCTTTTGACCAGAGCCTATAGTTCACTAGGGGATAGGGTGCCCTCTGGGACGCAGACCATGATATTAGACGTGATCTCATTCTCATTCCAGTCTATATACACAGAGCAAGGAGACAGAGCGTATCAGATTCACCTTAGATTCATTATTCAGGCTTAGACCTGGCTGGCTGACACACTTGGCCTGCCTGCAGAGTTTATACAAATGTATCAGGTGTGTGTGTGTGTGTGTGTGTGTGTGTGTGTGTGTGTGTGTGTGTGTGTGTGTGTGTGTGTGTGAACGAGTGCTCTGACTGCATTGTGCAGCACGGTCGGCACCACTCGGTAGTATCAGATGGGAAAATGGTTAGGCCTTAGGCTATGTCATGTAAGGACTTAGGTCAGGTGAGATACAGCAAAGGTCCAATTGTTTTACTTTCATTTGTAACTGTTTTTCTTCCCCTTGTAACTTTAAGAAGATCACAGGAACTTGAGATTTCTGGATAAAAGAAACCGTTCAAAGGTTTCCGTCTGTCACAAGAGACAAAATACGTCATGAACCACAGTGTACATGAACTAAGATGATAACGCACTCTCTCTCTCTCCCGCTATCTCTCTCTCTCTCCATCTCTTTCTCTCTCTTTCTTTCTCTCGCTCTCTCTCTCTCTCGCTCTCTCCCACTCTCTCTCTCTCACTCGCTCTCTCCCGCTCTCTCTCTCTCACTCTCTCCCACCCGCTCTCTCTCTCTCTCTTTCCCTCTCTCTCCCTCTCTCTTGCTCTCTCTCTCTCTTTCCCTCTCTCGCTCTCTCTCTCTCTCTCCCTCTCTCCTCCAGTCCCGGACTAGGTGGCAGCCCGGTCATGTCAGACATCTCTCTGATCCGTCTGTCCCCCCACGCAGCCGGGACAGGGGAGTCCCCCTTCAGTCCCGCTCACCCCTACTTCAACCCTCACATGGAGCACTACCTCCGCTCCAATCACAGCAGCCCAACCCTGTCCATGATCTCTGCGGCCCGCGGACTCAGCCCTGCAGACTGTGAGTTCAACTGCATGTCTAGATTGTGCAACATCCAAGGTCATTCACTGCCATGAGCATCACCTTACTTTGTGGATCCCCACCGAAGGAATTGTGTCATTGGTCTATTACTGAAACCTTGGTGGAGAAATGAAAGGATTCTAACTTCTGAGGATTACGCAATTGTTTTCAGTGTGGAGAGGGGATTTGCGGCTGTGATTGTCAGTAAACAGCATGTTTGAGTGGGCATACAGATTAGGTTAGATACGTAGAGCCGGTGCTACAACGTTGCGTGAATTAGTCTTACATGCGACATATTGCTTTTTGTGAAGCTCTGACCTCCCTCTTCTCACCACGTGTTCAATATACCAAGGGGGTTATTGGAAAGCCATGGAAATTGATCAAACTAAACAGTCCCCATGGAACTCCCCCCAACTTTCCCCCTTTACCTCAGAGCGACGTGATGACAACTCTTTTTCAGAGCTGAATTACAATAACGGGTGGAGGCGAGAAGCCAGAATAGGAAATAAATCACCGTTTACAGTCTGTCAACAGTAATGTGGTCTTGCTTTTAAAGTTAAATAAGCAGTGCAGGGTTGGAGATCCCGCGGTGATAAAGCTATGGGAAAGAGGGAGAAAATGAAGGTGGCTATTTTTGGTTGAGGGTATTTCAAATAGGTGGTTCGGAGAGAGAGAGGAGAGACGGCCTTGGATTTCATTGAGAGACGGCAGACGTTTAGTTTGACGTTTGATGTTCCCACGTGACCCTTTTGGAAAACAACTGTTATATCTTCTAGGACTTTTTAATAGGACTACCTTGTTTCAGGATGGATTTTGTTCTGAATTTGTTCTGAATACTACTAATGGAAATGAAATGGTTTCAGGAAATTCTCTTCTTTGTCGCGGGCCAACACATAGAACAGAGGTATAAACAGGCAGAGGTTCTGCTGCTCTTTTCTTATTGTCGTTTCTGCACTACATCACATTAGCATGACATTAGCATTGACAGGCCTCAGGATTCCTTTGGGCCCAGTCTGCTGTGTTCTATTCGTCATTCACATTCTCTTTCTATGGACTTCCTGTTCATTTGATTGAAAAAAAACAGTTGGACGGCGGGGACGGCTCAGCTCTGCTATGGCCTTCATCGGACTGCTTCAAACGACGTGTTCCTCATTGTGCTGATCCAAAGTGACTCCCTCCATTTAAGTGGTTATGTGATCCAGGAGAGAGAGAGAGAAGGAGAAAATGAAGGTCTGGTTCTGCTGTATGTAGTCAGTACAAGCACACGTCTGTTCTCTTTTAGCGCAGCACGGCCTAATTGTGTCTGAAAGATCACTTCCAGTGGGAGAGGTGACACATTAGGGGGAGCGAGAGAGAGAGAGAGAGAACGAGAGCGAGAGGGGAGTCCTGGTCTCTTCCTCGTCTGGACCCTGACCCAAACCATAAACTGAGCAGATATTTCCTCCTAAATTCCTGGAGAAACAGATGGACTTTGGAAGCCTCTGGGACAGAGTACTGCTATTCAACAGCAGCTATAGGCCATATCCCACTCTTATTGCCCCTGACACTTTTAAAAGGGCTTTACTGGGTGTAGTTGTTAACAGAGTAACACTGTAGGATTCAGGGTGCTCCTTCAGGGTGTGTGTGTGTTCGTGCATGTTATCAAAGAGAGAAACCACAACACTACTTTGTTTCTCTCTCTCTCTCTCTCTCTCTCTCTCTCTCAATCTGTCTATCTGTCTTCTTAATCTGCAGGACTACTGACACGCCTCACTGCACATCACTAACCTCCCATTCCTCTTGTCCTGCATCAATGACTGCATCCCAAATGGCACTATATTCTCTATATAGAGCCCTGGTCAAAAGTAGTGCACGATGTAGGGAATAGAGTGCCATTTGGGATGTAGATAATGTCTCCCTAGGAAAGTGGCATCATGTCGCCAGTCCTAACCCTAACCCTTTTCAAATGGCTCCGGCAGCATGTGGTGAGACCAAGTCGACCGACCGGGGCTGGAATCTGGAATGTCTTTCTCCCCCCCTCACTCATTCGCTCTCTCTCTCTCCATCTCATTCATCCCTCATTCCCCCTAAACCTTCCTTCCTCTCCCTGCAATGTTCTCGTCTTCCCTCACTCATTCTCCTCCTTCCTCTGCCCCCATGCAGTGGCACATGAACACTTGAAAGAGCGGGGTCTGTTTGGGTTTCCCCCTCCCCCTCCTGGAGCCAGCCCTGCTGAGTACTACCACCTGATGACCAGCCATCGTAACCCCTACGGAGAGCTGCTGATGCAGGGGGGTGGGGCGGCAGCTGCACACCTGCCAGACTACATCACCCCCATGGAAGGTAAGTTGGACTGGGACCACAGAGGCCCACCCCTCTTTACCGTAAACCTGTTGTATGTTCACAACAGGTTGATACTGTCTGTGTGGGAAGGGGTGGAATGCATGGGAACACAGTCCCAAAAGTGGAAACATTTTTACGAGTATTTTTGAGCTAAATTCCTGGTGATTTACAGTGGGGAGTTCTCAGACTTCACCAGTTCCCAGACTTCCACCCTTGGAAGTGTGTGGGTATGAATTGTAACATTCATTTTAGGGGAAGGATTTTATTTGTGTCCCCTGCCCCTTCCTCTGTTGGTACCGGTGTGTACTCTAGGACTATAACATGGTGGCATTTTTATTGGAAAGTATGTAACTTTTAAAAGCAACCCTGAGATTGCAACAACCTCACCGTAGGAGAATGATGAAACCCAGATCAATGGACCTGTAGACAGCAGAACATTAAAAAAAAGGCTTTTTATACATTTTTCATTACAAACAACTTCAAAGGGCGGGCCAGAAGCCCTCAGGTACTGTAACCACAGTATAGGTCCAGTAATATTTTCCCTCTCTCAAGTCTGTGCCAGGACATTCCATAAACTACAGACCTGATTGTACCGAGATTACATTTTACTGGAGGAGGGGGACAGGGGGGAGGAGGGGTGAGGCAGAGGGCGCCTGGGCCAGAAGTCTGTTTAATGTAATGAACGCCCACTTTCATCCTCAACCTACCTCTGTCACCTTAAAAGGGTAGTGGTGTCTAAGGGGGAGACGGACTATTATACACAGGGATAGTGTTACCGTGCAGTGGCGTTACCCATTAGGCTATGGTGTGGTGTGAGGGAACACGACATCAAAGACCACCCGATACAGAAGCTTGGGTATCAGGCGAGTTGACTGTGTTCGTCATAACAGATGGGTTCAGATTAGGACAGCCACAGGTATTCACTTGCCTTTTACTGTGCTGCTGCGTGACATTTACAGGAATCCCGGCAGACGTTAAGGCAATGGGAGATACAGCCGGCCCTTATCCGTCCCCGTATGAGGCTCACGGCTACCGGTCTTCCTACAGCAGCTGCTGCCACTACTGCTTCCTCTGCCGATAAAACACGCAACTCGCCCCACCGATGTCGCCTCAAGCAGCTCACACTTCGCTCCAAACACTCCCGAGAAAGAGAGATCGGGCCCCTCTGCCCCAGGTGAAGGGTAGGGTTTGATTTGACACACGGACAGTGAGTTTTGCTACCCGTCCTGTACAAGTTCAATTATTGCTCTGACGCTAGTCGGTCTACCTGGGTCGCACAGTGAGAGAGTAAACATTGTCCTCCAGTCTCTGAGTTGTACAGCATCCAGCAGGCCCGGGGTTCTGAATGAGCTGTTGTGTTGCATTGTGTCTGGGCCAAGCTTCTGCTTGCTCAGGCTAGCCAGGGGCAGGCAGCCAAAGGCCTCAGCCTGCTGTGCGTATAAAAACTGTCATAACAACTCCCAAACAGTGAAATACACTGTGCAGGCCTCTCTGTATCACAGCTCCCAAGACAAAGGCGGGGTACTGAATGATGCGGTTGGCTTGTTAGGAGTGTAATATCTATGCTACACAGAGAAACAATGGACCTTAACTACCAAAAAAGTTGAAGCAAGACCACAGCCACTTTGGCTCATACAGCTTCTCCACCACTGAAATCATAGTGAAGTTAAACCCAGCACAGATAGATACATCCCTCTGTCTCTCATAGGGAAGTTAAACCCAGCACAGATAGATACATCCCTCTGTCTCTCATAGTGAAGTTAAACCCAGCACAGATAGATACATCCCTCTGTCTCTCATAGGGAAGTTAAACCCAGCACAGATCGATACATCCCTCTGTCTCTCATAGTGAAGTTAAACCCAGCACAGATAGATACATCCCTCTGTCTCTCATAGGGAAGTTAAACCCAGCACAGATAGATACATCCCTCTGTCTCTCACAGTGAAGTTAAACCCAGCACAGATAGATACATCCCTCTGTCTCTCATAGGGAAGTTAAACCCAGCACACATAGATACATCCCTCTGTCTCTCATAGTGAAGTTGAACCCAGCATAGATAGATACATCCCTCTGTCTCTCATAGGGAAGTTAAACCCAGCACAGATAGATACATCCCTCTGTCTCTCATAGGGAAGTTAAACCCAGCACAGATAGATACATCCCTCTGTCTCTCATAGGGAAGTTAAACCCAGCACAGATAGATACATCCCTCTGTCTCTCATAGGGAAGTTAAACCCAGCACAGATAGATACATCCCTCTGTCTCTCATAGGGAAGTTAAACCCAGCACAGATAGATACATCCCTCTGTCTCTCATAGGGAAGTTAAACCCAGCACAGATAGATACATCCCTCTGTCTCTCATAGGGAAGTTAAACCCAGCACAGATAGATACATCCCTCTGTCTCTCATAGTGAAGTTAAACCCAGCATAGATAGATACATCCCTCTGTCTCTCATAGGGAAGTTAAACCCAGCACAGATAGATACATCCCTCTGTCTCTCATAGGGAAGTTAAACCCAGCACAGATAGATACATCCCTCTGTCTCTCATAGGGAAGTTAAACCCAGCACAGATAGATACATCCCTCTGTCTCTCATAGGGAAGTTAAACCCAGCACAGATAGATACATCCCTCTATCTCTCATAGGGAAGTTAAACCAGATAGACACATCCCTCTGTCTCTCATAGTGAAGTTAAACCCAGCACAGATAGATACATCCCTCTGTCTCTCATAGGGAAGTTAAACCAGATAGACACATCCCTCTGTCTCTCATAGTGAAGTTAAACCCAGCACAGATAGATACATCCCTCTGTCTCTCATAGATAAGTTAAACCCAGCACAGATAGATACATCCCTCTGTCTCTCATAGTGAAGTTAAACCCAGCACAGATAGATACATCCCTCTGTCTCTCATAGTGAAGTTAAACCCAGCACAGATAGATACATCCCTCTGTCTCTCATAGGGAAGTTAAACCCAGCACAGATAAATACATCCCTCTGTCTCTCATAGTGAAGTTAAACCCAGCACAGATAGATACATCCCTCTGTCTCTCATAGTGAAGTTAAACCAGATAGATACATCCCTCTGTCTCTCATAGTGAAGTTAAACCAGATAGATACATCCCTCTGTCTCTCATAGTGAAGTTAAACCAGATAGACACATCCCTCTGTCTCTCATAGTGAAGTTAAACCAGATAGATACATCCCTCTGTCTCTCATAGTGAAGTTAAACCAGATAGATACATCCCTCTGTCTCTCATAGTGAAGTTAAACCAGATAGATACATCCCTCTGTCTCTCATAGTGAAGTTAAACCAGATAGATACATCCCTCTGTCTCTCATAGTGAAGTTAAACCAGATAGATACATCCCTCTGTCTCTCATAGTGAAGTTAAACCAGATAGACACATCCCTCTGTCTCTCATAGTGAAGTTAAACCAGATAGATACATCCCTCTGTCTCTCATAGTGAAGTTAAACCCAGCACAGATAGATACATCCCTCTGTCTCTCATAGGGAAGTTAAACCAGATAGACACATCCCTCTGTCTCTCATAGTGAAGTTAAACCCAGCACAGATAGATACATCCCTCTGTCTCTCATCCCAGCACAGATGTCTCTCATAGTGAAGTTAAACCAGATAGATACATCCCTCTGTCTCTCATAGTGAAGTTAAACCCAGCACAGATAGATACATCCCTCTGTCTCTCATAGGGAAGTTAAACCCAGCACAGATAAATACATCCCTCTGTCTCTCATAGTGAAGTTAAACCCAGCACAGATAGATACATCCCTCTGTCTCTCATAGTGAAGTTAAACCAGATAGATACATCCCTCTGTCTCTCATAGTGAAGTTAAACCAGATAGATACATCCCTCTGTCTCTCATAGTGAAGTTAAACCAGATAGACACATCCCTCTGTCTCTCATAGTGAAGTTAAACCAGATAGATACATCCCTCTGTCTCTCATAGTGAAGTTAAACCAGATAGATACATCCCTCTGTCTCTCATAGTGAAGTTAAACCAGATAGATACATCCCTCTGTCTCTCATAGTGAAGTTAAACCAGATAGATACATCCCTCTGTCTCTCATAGTGAAGTTAAACCAGATAGATACATCCCTCTGTCTCTCATAGTGAAGTTAAACCAGATAGATACATCCCTCTGTCTCTCATAGTGAAGTTAAACCAGATAGACACATCCCTCTGTCTCTCATAGTGAAGTTAAACCAGATAGATACATTCCTCTGTCTCTCATAGTGAAGTTAAACCAGATAGACACATCCCTCTGTCTCTCATAGTGAAGTTAAACCAGATAGATACATCCCTCTGTCTCTCATAGTGAAGTTAAACCAGATAGATACATCCCTCTGTCTCTCATAGTGAAGTTAAACCAGATAGATACATCCCTCTGTCTCTCATAGTGAAGTTAAACCAGATAGACACATCCCTCTGTCTCTCATAGTGAAGTTAAACCAGATAGACACATCCCTCTGTCTCTCATAGTGAAGTTAAACCAGATAGACACATCCCTCTGTCTCTCATAGTGAAGTTAAACCAGATAGACACATCCTTCTGTCTCTCATAGTGAACTCAGCCCAGGAAGCGTGGCCAGAGCAGTCTGTGAATGTGATAGCCAGCCTTACCTAGTGACATGGCCACTCAGCACTCAAGGCCAGCCCAGCCTCTGGAGGAGGAGGGGTCCACTCCACACACACAACCTAGCAGTTGGTCGTCCACACACACAGCCTAGCAGTCGGTCGGTTGCTGCCTGGTGCCTGGCTTGCTGACATAAATCACCGGGGGAAAAAGGAGGCGAGGCGCTGCGAGAGGAGGGGGGACAAGGAGAGGTGAGGTGAGCGCCAGCCCCGGCTTTCCATTACCTCATTTATCAGGGGAAGTGGCACATTAATAAACACATCTCCCCCGAGGTGAGCCGCTAACACAGATAAATAAGGCTGCCATTTCTGAATGGCTTGTCCCGGTCACTGAAACTATAGAGCCATTAATGCAATGTAAATACTAAGGGCTAAATTCACCTCAGCTTTTCTTTTAGGATGAACCTGAGTTAGTAACTAGTTAACTGCCGCTAAATTACAACACGTATTCTCCAACGCGAACCCCCTCCCCCGATCGTGTGCTCAATGTCTTTAACAGCTCATGTAAGAAATGTATTTATATTAATACTCACAGCAGAAATATCCCCTGAGAGACAGTGGTGGAATCCCTTTCAGGGCTGGGGTCAATTTGAATTTAAAAGTGATTTTAATCAAAAAAATCTAAATGGAATACTTTTTAAATAAATAGCTTCTACTCATCAGTTTATTCAGAAGTCATTGAAAATAGATGCTTATTTCAATTATTGTTGTTATTTAAGTTTACTTCCTGAATTGACCCCAGCCCTGGTCAATATGTCCCAGGACATTTCGGAAAGTCCCAAAGCACTAAAACTGAGCACATGTGTGTTACTTATGGGACTGTCTTGGAGAGAACATTTTGAAATGACAGTTAGCCATTAGCTTCTGCTAAGAATAATGGCTCAGGAAGCAAGAATGTTATTCTCTGTGGTGGTAGCCTGAGTTTAATCAGCCGAGGCACTGTTTGTGTAGAGCTGCTGGTGCAGTGCCTGGTGTTGGCAACACATGTTATTGAGCCATTATGGACGTCCGGTTGCAGTGTCTTTGGTTATTACCCCACAGGTCCTAATGGCACTGTTGCTCTGGACTGGCTCCACTAACACCACTGCTAATGTCTAGCACCTGTTGAGCCCTGAACAACTGGCTGACTGGCTCTCCTGCTGACATCACTGGCCCCCTAGAGCAACAGACTCCAGAAACACACCGGTTACATATCATAGGAAATTAGAGGATAACCAGCTTTATGAATTTCATCTGTGATTTGGTGTTTTAATTTTTTTTTTTACAAAATGCCATTACCCATACAGTTTAAGGCTTTTATTCTTAAAAAATGTTTAAACAGCTGGTTACAGTAAATGCCGTACCTGGCTGGTAGTAGATTATACATAGTGGCACTTTTTCATGAAGTAATTATTGGATAGTTATTACGTAATTATCATCCTACATTGTCATCCTACATTTTTCAAAGTAAGACCAGGTAGCTGTGACAAAATGTACATTATAAACCATGGACATACGAGCGATCAAAAACACTTTGCATACATTTCAGTTGAAATCAATTCTCTAAATTGGCCTCATTTACCAAAGTGAAGTACAGAATGTTTTCGATCGCAGTGAGATTTTTATCTGTTTAATTAAAGTACATTATTTAGGCTTAGATTTATTATCCTTTACACTGAATCTTAATGAGGTCACCGTGGCCTATGTGTGCATCCCAAATAGCGCCCTATTCCCCAACATAAGGTTCTGGTCAAAAGTGGTGCACTATGTAGAGAATAGGTTGCCATTTAGGATGCACACATTTTGAAAGACAACATAGCTAAGATCTTTTCAAACAGAATAGAAGCTGTTTGTTTTGCGCATTTTGCTTTATTTTAATTGTAGATCGTGCACATTGAAAATGTGTGTCACTAGGGCACATTAAAGAAAGTTGTTTGAGGATTGTTGTTTTAGCTTTCATCTCCATCCCGTATCCCTCCTCTGCTTTACTTCCTTCCCCTGCTATAATTCCAGCACCGGATAAGAGATGAGTTTATTTTACTGCAACAATATCTTCTGCCAGGCTCGGTTTCCATCACCTCAGACAAATTGTTTACTGTATTAGCTGGGAATCAATCTTGAGCACTTATTGATAGTGCTGCTCTATTTCCAGGGGGTTTGGGTGTCGGAGGGAGGCTGCGTTAGCATCCATCACCCAGTCCCAGGCTGAGCTAGAGGCTAGGCTGCGCTGGAGCGTTCCTCTAGGTCTGTCTCTCGCTCTGGAGCTCCAGAAATAGCACAGAGTTGGGCAGGGGATGATGGGATGGGGAAATGACACAATGATAGTGAGAAAGAAAGATTGACTCGATATAATTATTTTTGCCTGTATGAAATAAACACAAATATTTGAAAACATTCTTAATATCTCACAGTGGTAAAGTGGGTGCCCTCACTTAAGGAGAGAGAGAGACACTGGGTTTTTGACTTGGCTTGGAGTGAGTGGTAGTGGGGCTAGGAGTAGGGGCACAAAAGTTTGGACACACCTACTCATTCAAGGGTTTTTCTTTATATTTAGATTTATTGTGAAGACATCAAAACTATGAAATAACACATACGAAATCATGTAGCAACCAAATAAGTGTTAAACAAATGAGATTCTTCAAAGTAGCCACCCTTTGCCTTGATGACAGCTTTGCACACTCTTTGGCATTCTCTCAACCAGCTTCATGAGGTAGTCACCTGGAATGCATTTCAATTAACAGGTGTGTCTTGTTAAAAGTTAATTTGTGGAATTTATTTTCTTGTTAATGCGTTTAAGCCAATCAGTTGTGTTTTGACAAGGTAGGGGGGTAGGGGGGTTTACAGAAGATAACCCTATTTGGTAAAATACCAAGTCCATATTATGGAAAGAACAGCTCAAATAAGCAGAGAAACGACAGTCCATCATAACTTTAAGACATAAAGGCCAGTCAATAGGGAACATTTCAAGAACTTTGAAAGGTTCTTCAAGTGCAGTCGCAAAAACCATCAAGCGCTATGATGAAACTGGCTCTCATGAGGACCGCCACAGGAAAGGAAGACCCAGAGTTACCTCTGCTGCAGACGATAAGTTCATCAGAGTTACCAGCCACAGAAAATGCAGCCCCAAAAAATGCTTCACAGAGTTCAAGTAACAAACACATCTCAACAGCAAGTGTTCAGAGGAAACTGCGTGAATCAGGCCTTCATGGTCGATTTGCTGCAAAGAAACCACTTCTAAAGGACACCAATAAGAAGAGACTTGCTTGAGCCAAGAAACACGAGCAATGGACATTAGACCGGTGGAAATCTGTCCTTTGGTCTGATGATTCCAAATGTGAGATTTTTGGTTATAACCGCTGTGTCTTTGTGAGATGCAGAGTAGGTGAACGGATGATCTCCGCATGTGTGGTTCCCACCGTGAAGCGTGGGGGTGCTTTGCTGGTGACACTGTTGTGATTTATTTAGAATTCAAGGCACACTTAAGCAGCATGGCTACCACAGAATTCTGCAGCGATACGCTGTATCTGGTTGGGGTTAGTGGGATTATCATTTGTTTTTCAACAGGACAATGACCCAACACACCTCCAGGCTGTGTAAGGGCTATTTGACTAAGAAGGATAATGATGGAGTGCTGCATCAGATGACCTGGCCTCCACAATCACCCAACCTCAACCCAATTGAGATGGTTTGGGGTGAGTTGGACCGTAGAGTGAAGGAAAAGCAGCCAACAGGTGCTCAGCATATGTGGAAACTCCTTCAATACTGTTGGAAAAGCATTCCAGGTGAAGCTGGTTGAGATAATGCCAAGAGTGTGCAAAGCTCTCATCAAGGCAAAGGGTGACTACTCTGAGAATTGCAGTGCTAGAGGCGGGTTCGATCTCAGGCTGTGTCTCGACCACGAGACCCTTAAGGCCTAGTCCATAGGCCTATATATTTTGATCAAGTTTGTATCACTAAAGTGGCCAAATAACTTAAAATAAAGCACATGAATCCGCTTTACAACGGGTGTAGAGCCTAACTGGCATAGTTTCAATCAAATGTATTTTGATGAGTTTTTTAGTTACTACATGATTCCATGTGTTATTTCATAGTTTTGATGTCTTCACTATCATTCTACGATGTAGAAAATAGTAAAAAATAAAGAAAAACCCTTGAATGAGTTGATGTGTCCAAACTTTTGACTGGTATGGCAGGTGGTTAGTGGTTAGAGCATTGGACCAGTAACCGAAAGGTTGCTAGATCAAATCCCTGAGCTGACAAGGTAAAAATCTGTCGTTCTGCTGCTGAACAAGGCAGTTAACCCACTGTTCCTAGGCTGTCATTATAAATAAGAATTTGTTCTTAACTGACTTGCCTAGTTAAATAAAGGTAAAATAAAAAACAATAATACTGTATCTAATGCATATGTTACAGGTCCCAGTTTTGGGACTGGGTCAGCAGACAAAAGTTCCTGTAACACAGGATAAATGATGAAACAGGAGAACGTGGCTTCTCTTTCAAAGGTTCTCTCAATTATCTTATTCAACATTCTCTAAAGTGCAAATCGTATTTTTCTGTCTTTTCATTTATTTACATTTTTTGTTTTGTTTTCTTTAGAGTGTATTTATTCATTTGTCTCATAAATCCCTGACATATTTCATAAACATGTAAAAAATATTAAATTCTAATCCAATTCACATCCTAAAATTCCTTACGTTTATACCCCAAACACATTTACTCTTAACTGTAATTCACCTGTCTAGGTTATAATTATGTAGTTGACTGTTGCTGACTATAGCCCTATAGGAGACTCTAAAGACTCTAAAGCCTTTAAAGACTGGTATTATCAGGAATCAAGGTAAGATGCAGACATGTCGAATTGACAATGGTTTAATATTCCAACAGGGGCAGGCAATAGACAGGTCAAGGCAGGCAGGGGTCAGTACACCAGAGGTGGGGCAACGGTACCGGACAGACGACAGGCTCAGGGTAGGCAGAGGTCAACAATCCAGAAGTGGGGCAAAGGTACAGGATGGCAGGCAGGCTCAGGCAGAGTGGTCAGGCAGGCGGGCTCAGAGTCAGGACAGGCAGGAGTCAAAACCAGGAGGGCGAGAAAACGAGAGTCTGGGAAAAGCAAGAGCTGAGAACAAAAACGCTGGTTGACTTGATAAACAAGACGAACTGGCAACAAACAAATAGAGAACACAAGTATAAATACACAGAGGATAATGGAGAGGATGGGCGACACCTGGAGGGGGGTGGACAGGTGAAACAGATCAGGGTGTGACAGGTATAACTCCTTAGAAGTCACTTTATACCCATGCTCAAAACACATCCACCCAGTGTAAGAAGGGCTAATAGAAAGACAAGACTATTGCAACTGACATTAATGCTAATTTCCGAAAAATTACTGAACAAGCTAGCATAGTGCTAACCGAAGCTAGCAACCAACTGACCAGAGCTAGCTCTAAGCGAGCGGTAGTATCAACCCATCGCAATGGCGAAACCTTGGAGGACTGACAATTCAGTAAAAGCATTCTTCCCCAATACAAAGAAACAATAGATAAACACAAATGTGACCATACATTTTGTCTGCGTCACACATGTACTGTATGTATTCAGTATATGCAAACTACGACAATAAGTCTCTGCATACTTGAATCAGATGCAGCTATGCCAGGAGGAGAAGCCGAGAGAAGTTCAGAGGTTTTCAGACTAACGGTCTGTATGTGTCTGTGTGTTTTTCTTTTCCACAGCGTCACGGTTCCCCAGTCCCAGACTGACCCCCAGGCTGAACAGAAAGCGAGCCCTGTCCATCTCGCCTCTCTCAGACGCCAGCATCGACCTGCAGACCATGATCCGTACCTCGCCCAACTCTCTGGTGGCCTACATCAACAACTCACGCTCCAGCTCTGCAGCTAGCAGCTCCTACGGACACCTCTCTGTTGGAGGCATCAGGTACCCTAGCCAGCAACTAGTCAATATGTAGTAACGAATGATTGTTAATTAAAAACTATTAACTTAAGATGCTTGGATAGGCTTAACTGATATACTGGTCACGTGAATATAAACTCCATTTAAGTCAAATAAAGTAATACATGCCTCGGGAGTTGCGCAGTGGTCTGAGGCACTGCATTGCTAGAGGCGTCACTACAGACCTGGGTTTGATCTCAGGCTGGGTCCCGACCGGGAGACCCATAAGGCCTAGCCCCTAGGCCTATATATTTTGATCAAGTTTGTATCACAACTAAAGTGGCCAAATAACTTCATAAAAGGAAGCACATTAATCCGCTTTACAAGGGGCGTGGAGCCTAACTGGCATAGTTTCAAATTTGGGGAAGATCATTTTCACCATAAAAATGCACCTTTATGATAAAAGCATTACATGCATAATCACATTTGTGGTCCCTTTTGAGAATGGCGTTTTCCTGCTAGTGGAACATTCACGCTTATTGCTGTTCATTAGGCCTACTTATTACTCGTTAGGCTGACGAAAAGTAAATGTGGACAGTTCTTCCAATATCTTCAATATGCGCCTCGGAATTGGATAAGGACGTGCGCAGTTGTGTCCCCGATTTGTCTGTCTTCACTTGTAGCCTGTGAGAAAGACCTGATCACTTGACAGAGAGCAATGTGAGTGAGAGGTGCTTCAGCACGCAGCCGGGAGAAGGGAATGATAATTATTATATTCAGCCCAACGGCACAACGGCCACTTTGGGCGCAAAAGGAATGGATTTGTTAGGGGACATTGCGGCCACACAAAGGATATGCAGCCGGGAAATTTAAGGCATTATCAAGTTATTGTCAAATTGTGAATGAGAGACTGATGAAGTGTGTATATCCTGCATAAAAAACAAAGCAGAGTTCATGCCTTTCATGCAACTTTTTTCAAATCATCAATAGTTGTTTAATTGCTATATTGTAATTACTTTGCCATCATGGCCTATTTATTGCCTTACCTCTCTTATCCTACCTCATTTGCACATGCTGTAAATAGATTTTCTACTGTATTATTGATTGTATGTTTGTTTATTCCATGTGTAACTCTGTGTTGTTGTATGTGTCGAACTGCTTTGCTTTATCTTGGCCAGGTCGCAGTTGCAAATGAGAACTTGTTCTCAACTAGCCTACCTGGTTAAATAAAGGTGAAATAAATACATGAATAAAAGAGTTGCATCATGCAGCCTTAGAATGATTAAAAATGGAAACAAACACATTTGTATCACAACTAAAGTTACATTAATAACTCTAATTTAAGCATATAGGAGTACCTGTTTCTTTGTTAATGTCACGATCGTTGGATGAATAAATGGACCAAGGTACATCGAGTTCCACATGTTATGATCCCCAATCAGAGACAACGATAGACTCTGATTGGGAACCATACCAGGCCAACAAAGAAATAGAAAACATAGACTACCCACCCTAGTCACACCCTGACCTAACCAAAATAGAGAATAAAAAGGCTCTCTAAGGTCAGGGCGTGACAGTTGTTCACTCAACACAGAATAGCCACGTGCGCACTCCCTCAAATCGTTTGGAGAAAATATCCTTTCTATTTTATTCAGCTATGTTCAATTGTATTCTTCATAATGTCATGGAATTCTAAGCAAATATTGTCTGCTAAATGAACTAGTGTAGCCCACAGCCATATGGTATAGCCAGATCAGGGCCGAACATAAGTACAACTCAGATTATACTATTCTATTCTACTTTTTCTTCATATCAAGTTTCTTTAGACCTGTCTAAAATAAATAATGGATTTATTGTGATAGTGTAAGCTACATTTCGTGGATTTAACAGACATTTTTTTTAAATGTAGATGATCTAAAGGTCTGTATCAGTGGCTTGTAGACTATGCGTGGAAGCCAGGAGATGCTAAATGTGTTTATGTTAATTCATGTTCAGTTACAGTGAGACCGACGTGAGACTGGCTGACAGAACTTCATGGCTGCCACAGCCTTATTCTTGGCAGACATTGAGTTCAGGTGAAAAGTTGTGACTTACATTTGAGTCATTTTGCAAACTCTTGACTCACAGGAGCAATTAGTGTTATGTGCCTTACTCAAGGGCACATCGATATATTTTTCACCTGGTCAGCTCAGGGATTTGAACCAGTGACCTTTCAGTTACTGACCCAACACACTTAACCTCTAGGCTACCTGGGTTGCAAGTGGAATTTTGTGTCACAGTTGGAGATAAGAGACACATCTCTCATGTGTGTTAATGTCTTGTGTTCCAGTCCGTCCTTTACATTCCCCCATCACATCAACCCCATGGCCTACCAGCAGCTCCTGTCCCAGCAGAGAGGCCTGAGTGTGTTTGGCCACACCCCTCCTCTCATCCAGCCCCCACCCATCTTCTCCAGTCGCCAGTCTGCCCTGGGTCTCTCCTCTCTGCCCCCCGCCTCACACAACCACAACAATGGCTCACAGTCAAAGGTGAGACTGCTCTTCTTCTTTGGTAACGGTGGTATGCAAACCAGCTTTGATGTGCGAAGACTTTTCTCCTTGAGTTTGTTCATCTTCTTCCTGAACTGTGCCTACATTGTCTGGTACGAGGTAGATCTTCTCATTATCCATAACCGCCAAATGTGAGCCTTGCCCTGTGGCCTTCTGGTAGTGTGTGGGATGCTCAAATCAAACCAGCATGACATCTATAGCCGTACAATTTTCTTCTGTTTGTTTGCATTGTCAGTGAACTTGTTTTAAGATGATTTAAAACATAAATGCTGCTGTCTCCTTCCCTCATCCCATTGTATACATCCACTGTGGTTTGTGGTTCTCTCTGTGGTTCTTATCATACCATTCACTGAAATGCCCCTTTGTAAGGTAAACTCCATACCCATGAATAAGGGGATTGGGGACGTTAAACCCTCATTGTCCAAACACACACGATCCCAACCCCACGGTTCTGTTACAGACCACAGTAAACACAAGAGGGATACAAAGTCTTCCTCTGATTAGGAATACTTTGCTGTGGTTTAGTGCAATCCCAGAATCACAGTCTAGCATGACTATTAAAGCCAACGGACAGATACTGCCTGTGTCAGCTTATTGTGAAGCATTAACTGTGTAGGTGGTGGGGTGTGCCTACTCTCGTCTCCAAAGTTTCTCCAGGAGTCACCTGAGGTTTACACTGAAGCCCCAGGCAGTGGGCTCACTCTGTAGATGGATGGGATGTTTTCATACTGTACTCCACCCTCTCATCACAAAAACACTCAAAATTGTTTAGTCTCTGTGGTGGCTCACCTCTGATGTATGAATGTCTATTTGACCCGAGTCCTGTATTAACCCCTATCTTTTCTTCTATTTTATTCTCTTCCCTCCTCTCGTCTCCTCTCCTATTCTCTCCGCTCCTCCACTCCAGAACACATGTGGGGACTCGGCAGTGAGCAGTACAGTCAATCCCATGATCACCAAGAGGTCAAAGGTGAAGACAGAGGTGGAGTATCCGAGGCCGCTGTCCCCATGCTCTCCGGTAAGAATCGGATTAGGATATACTACTTTCTAAAACAGTTGTCATGATGAACCTTGTTGCCCTGTACAGTAAGTGAGACGTACGGGTTGATAGGATCTAAAGAGAATGATGTGTTGAGGGTAGAGGTCAACCGATTAATCGCAATGGCCGATTAATTAGGGACGATTTGTTTTCATAACAATCGGAAATCTGTATTTTTGGGCGCCGATTTCCGATTATTAAAAAAATATATATTTAACTAGGCAAGTCAGTTAAGAACACATTCTTATTTTCAATGACTGCCTAGGAACTGTGGGTTAACTGCCTTGTTCAGGGGCAGAACAGACAGATTTTCACCTTGTCAGCTCAGGGGTTCCAATCTTGCAACCGCACAGTTAACTAGTCCAACGCTCTAACCATTGCACTCCACGAGTAGCCTGCCTGTGACACGAATGCAGTAGAAGCCAAAGTAAATTGCTAGCTAGCATTAAACTTATCTTATAACAAACAATTAATCATAATCACTAGTTATAACTACTAATCCAGTTTAGCAGGCAATATTAACCAGGTGAAATTGTGTCATTTCTCTTGCGTTCATTGCACGCAGAGTCAGGGTATATGCAACAGTTTGGGCTGCCTGGCTAATTGCAAACTAATTTGCCAGAATTTTACATAATTATGACATACATTGAAGGTTGTGCAATGTAACAAGAATATTTAGACTTAGGGATGCTACCCGTTAGATAAAATACCGAACGGTTCCGTATTTCACTGAAATAATAAACGTTTCGTTTTCAAAATTATAGTTTCCAGATTCGACCATATTAATGACCAAAGGCTCGTATTTCTGTGTGTTATTATGTTATAATTAAGTCTGATTTGATAGAGCAGTCTGGAGCAGGCCCGTAATCATTCATTCAAACAGCACTTTTGTGAAATGGCTAGCTAGTTAGCTGGGTGTGCGCTAATACTGTTTCAAACGTCACTCGCTTTTAGATTTGGAGTAGTTATTCCCCTTGGCTTTTGTGGAGCGATGGATAACGATGCTCCAATGTGGCTGTTGTCGATGTGTTCCTGGTTCGAGCCCAGGTAGGGGCGAGGAGGGGGACGGAAGCTATACTGTTACACTAGCAATACTATAGTGCCTATAAGAACATCCAATAGTCAAAGGTATATGAAATACAAATGGTATAGAGAAATAGTCCTATAAATAAACCTAAAACCTCTTACCTTGGAATATTGAAGTCTCATGTTAAAAGGAACCACCAACTTTCATATGTTCTCATGTTCTGAGCAAGGAACTTAAACGTTAGCTTTTTTACATGGCACACATTTTTACATGGCACATATTACTTTTTTCTCCAACACTTTGTTTTTGCATTATTTAAACCAAATTGAACATGTTTCATTATTTATTTGAGGCTAAATTGATTTTATTGACGTTTTATATTAAGTTAAAATAAGTGTTAATTTAGTATTGTTGTAATTGTCATTATTACAAACAATTTGTTTTATACAAATCGGCCAATTAATCGGTATCGGCTTTTTTGGTCCTCCAATAATCGGTATCGGCGTTGAAAAATCATAATCGGTTGACCTCTAGTTGAGGGCAATTAAAAAATGATCAATCCTCTGCAACTGATGCATTAAAAAAAAGAACAGTTTCAATTGCTTCCTTTCCTCTGCCATTTCCCCCCAAATAGTCCTCTGTCCTGAACTGACACAGACCCCTGGGAACCAGCCAGTCCCCTGACCCCCTTTCTTTCTCTGCTACGGCTGAAAGAAGAAAAACTCTGTGTGATAAGAGCTTTGCATCCATTCGTTTGTTCCTCCCCGCTCTTCTTTTCTCCCTGGCTGCTGTAAACTGTGCCACAGCACTTCATTTCAATGAAATATTGGCCAGACGTTATTGTCATCGGAGGTGCATCTCTCTCTCTCTCGCTCTCTCTCTCTTTTGACAAATTTGCGGAGCCCTCCTCTCCGACTCAGAGGCAGGTTTGGGTTTGTGCCTGATGCATGGGGATGGCGGTGTACACAGTCGTCTTGGGGCCAGTAGAATTGATGAAGATAGTGGCGCGGGGCAGAGATAAACATGCTGCAGTCAGCACATTGGAGCAGGGAAGGATGGGAGGCTGGAGCTGTGGAGAGAGAAAGAGGAGACCAGGGGATGGGCTGCACATCACACACACACACACACACACACACACACACAGCCTGCAGGCCTGGGAACTGTCTTAGACGTGTCAACGAATCCCTGCCTGGACAGAAAAAAAAATCTGTCTGTTACATGTACATTATTAGTCACTCTTTTCCTCCAGGCAAGTCAATCTGGGCTATCTCGGATAATGTCAGGGTGTCCCCTCCCCACATCAGTAGCAGTTAATAGTTGAACAGGGATGCAAACTGGTGAGTGCCCAAAAAGGTGACACTTTTTTTTTTGCATTGAAACATGAAAATTGAAAATCCCTGCTAGGGGGAAATGCAGGTTCTAACTAATTAGACAAGGCATATGATCTACATGATCAGTCCCTGTGTGTAAAATAAAAAGTGGTTAATGTGATCCTAACTCACAGCTAAAAAATGTAAAGAAAGCAATCCAATGTTATTTGTTGCCTAGACTTTACTGCAAATGAAAAAACAATACACTAATATTGCAGTTAGACATAACAGCCTTTACAATAGAATGCTTGTGACCACACACACACATCTAAATATTGCAATTGGGGGAAAAAAACATCTTACAAAGTAGTATGAAACAAACAGGCATTCTATTTTTGTTCTATTATAGTGGCCACTATAGTAGACATCGATCAAGTGCACAAGGCTACGTGTGCAAAAATAACCTTCACAGAGTAAAACATGTAATAATCCCCCCCTCACTCACATACACAAGTCTTACTGTCAAATTCAACACAACAAAAGTCATATATTTGGCCTACACTGCACATTATAACATTGTACACTTTCTGCCTGTGGACATCGGTTCTACAATGTGCCATCAGAGCATGATACTCTTTGTTGGCATAATTGATCTCTTTCAGGCAGAGAGTACACCTAGCTTACCCCTTTTTAGCCACTGTATTGAAAAAGTGAGAAAGAGTGGACGTGTGTGGTGTGCCTTTCACCTCTATAGAAGCATCCAGCTTAAGTCAGGCCCAGCTCCAGCAACACTTGATCCCTGAATCCACTTGTTTAACAAGCAACGCCTCATTTTCACCTAATTCTCTCATTCTGAAAATTAACCACAAACTGTAGAGGGATAACATTAGTTCACAGATAGTAGTTAGTTCGTTAACTAGTTAGCTAGTTAACATTTCACACAGATTGCCAGGGTCCAGTAAGCAACTAACGCGTTATAACTTGAGGAACGGCAAGGAGTCGTATACCAGTTAATACTAAAGCGAATTGGTTAGGCCACGAATGTTAGCTCATCTGATGTTGAAACGTTGGCTATCTAACGTTAGCTGTCTGACTTTATTAGCCAGCTAATTGTCACACTATAAACTAAATTATTTGATCAGATAAGTTGGCTAATGTTGCTCAACATTTCTCTGGCTAGCTAACGGATTATTCGATCCAGCTAGCAAGACACTTGACAATGCTAACAATACCTGTTCCACCACACTTTCTCCCTCACCTCAAACTTTCCGAATGCCAGTTGTTTTTTGGTTACAGCTCATGAAGTACGCTTCATCATCTTCTCACCCCCGGTCTCCGTGGTCAGGCTTCTCTAACGTCACCTCTTCGTTATCGTTCAGGGCATGCTTGCCTTCCCACTCTCCACTGTAACAGGCACGTTGGTTGCCTCTTCCCTCTTCAGTCGCCTGCTGCGCTGCATTCTGCTGTTATGTGAACGATTGGCTGAGCCTTGGATACAGATAGTATTGCTCCAAACGCGCAGCACTCGTTCGCTTACAGCCAGTAGTGATCCAAAGCCCCCCACCCCACTCCTCCTCTCCTAAACTTTTCTTATCGGATCTACACGAATTCAAAACGGCGACTTCCGCCAAAAGGTGACTAGTTTGCATCCCTGGTTGAAGTGTCGGCAGGAGTGTTAATGGCTTGTGTTGGGTTAAAATAAATAAGACATATTTCTTAGACTGTAAGAGAGAATGGACTATAAAGTCTTCTTCTCTTTTCTCTTGTTCTACCTCTAACAGGATCATCTAGGTGGGATGCTGGGCCTGAAGGAGGACTTGGATAAAGATGAATGCAAGCATGAGCCAGAGATGGTGTATGAGACCAACTGCCACTGGGAAGGATGCTCTAAGGAGTACGACACGCAGGAACAACTGGTCCATGTAAGGAGGGGACGGGGGACAGGAGGGGACGGGGGACAGGGGACAGGAGACAGGGATCAGACAAGCATTTCCTTTTTCTTTAACTAGCTCAGAAAATGTTCCTGTGTGTTTTAAAACAACCAACCCGGAGCTGGTTTCCTAAAAGCACCTTAAGGCTAAGTATGTTACCTGTGGTTCAAACGAAGAAACCGGGCCCTGGGCCAAGAGCAGAGGAAGGTCGCTATCTAATGAGTGTGTGGTGAGAGAGAGGAGGTCTGCCTGTCAGTGCAGCTGGAATAAGTCCAGAATAAATCCCACAGACCTCTAGGTCTATATGAGCTCCCTAACCTCTGACCTCTGACCTCTGAAGCCCAACATAAAGCCATCCTGCCAGGAACACTAAACCCTTAAGACTAAATCAGGGAGGGGTTAACAAACTAAGAGTCCATATTTTAGTGCTGCCTAAGACTAAGGCTTGTCAATGGACTTCAACTGGGGTCCTGTTTTATTATGCGTTCCTCCA
This sequence comes from Oncorhynchus clarkii lewisi, assembly GCF_045791955.1. Taxonomy (NCBI): domain Eukaryota; kingdom Metazoa; phylum Chordata; class Actinopteri; order Salmoniformes; family Salmonidae; genus Oncorhynchus; species Oncorhynchus clarkii. The sequence continues at coordinate 23,099,278 of NC_092164.1, read as the reverse complement.
GATAGATACTGAGAGTCAGATGATTCATTGGTTGTTCACATAAAGAAAGCTTAGCGTTTAGCTTCCATGAGACTGGGATTGTTTTACTCTTTTGAACTTTTCGGCATGTAGAGTCTTGGTCGAACAGGGGCATTCCAGGCCGTCACTGAAGCAGAAAGAGAGGGGGACAGACAGACAGAGAGAGAAAGAAAGAGAGAGCGAAAGGGGGGGGGCAGAGTGAGGGAGCGAGGGGGAGAGCGAGAGAGAGAGATAGGAGAGAGAGAAAGAGAGAGAGAGAGAGTGGAAGAGAGAGTGTAAGAGAGAGGAAGAAAGAGAGAGAAAGAGGAAGAGAGAGAGAGCAGGTTAGCGAGATAGAGGAAGAGAGAGAGCGGAAGAGAGAGGAAGCGAGAGAGAGAGAGGAAGAGTGAGCGAGAGGAAGAGGGAGAGAGAGAGAAGGGGGGCACTGTAACACAGAGGAGCTTTGACTATGGCCTCCATTACCTATCCTCATTGTTTCACTCAGTCACCGACAGTTACACTCCAGCTGAACGTGAAACCTCTGAGATCCTTCCTAATGATAGGCACACATACACACAAACACCTTCCTAATGATAGGCCAGGATGGTTTAGGTTAGGCAGTTACGGACAAAGAGCTGCTTGTCTGAGAGAGCAGTCAACGCACGCTCAACCGCCATGTGTCTTTGGCTTAGTTATCATGGGCCAGACATTTAACCAACATGTAGAGAGAGTAGCCTAAGGAATATGTTGGCATTTACCTATTACAATGATGGTCCTTGTCACCAAAGTGTGTGTGTGTGTGTGTGTGTGTGTGTGTGTGTGTGTGTGTGTGTGTGTGTGTGTGTGTGTGTGTGTGTGTGTGTGTGTGTGTGTGTGTGTGTGTGTGTGTGTGTGTGTGTGTATATGTGTGTGTATATGTGTGTGTGTGTGTGTGAATGCAAATATGCTTGTTAGCGCTACACTCTTGCAAGGAAAAAAGTTTCTTTAGTTGCTGCATGGTTGAAACTCAAGCATCCTATTGGTTACCTTGTTGTTAGTCATTCCTGATGTTCTCAGGGTATTGAGTCCTTTTCTGCAGATGTGTTCATCAAAGGATCCCAGGAAACAGCGGTGTTTGAGTTGTAATCCCTCCACACTCACTGGGCCCCTGCACTCAAACACTACAGCCCTAATGAGGGAGGTGCACAATACCTGTCCAGACCCATTCGTCCTAGGCTATATGCACGCCAGCCAGCGGGATGCCACATCAATCTTGGATAAGAGAGTTGGAAATCTGTCACAGGGCAATTCCATTAAATGAAAGTGTTGTGAGGCTGCCCCTTCAGACACATACAAACAGAGCGGAGCAAAGGAGCATTTGCCTGTTGGACGATTGATTTTAATTTCCCTAACCGTAGAATCCCTCTTGTGGAAAAAGTAGACTAGTGGAACTCATCTAACAGAGCCACACTGCAAAGTGTGCGTCCCGACGACACAATCACGTCTTTTCTCTTCACTGTCTGACAAACGGAAAGTTAACGGCAAACTTTGATTGATGGCGTTACTCCTAATTTCTTTGATAGGCAAATGGCTGCTCCGCCTCTGTCACAACCTGAAATTGAGTTGTTCTAATAGACCTCTGTCTCAGAGAGAACCTCTGTCTCCTGTTGATAGTGTGTTCTCTAAGTAGTACAAATACACTCAACGACAGACAGAACAGAACACAGCTAGAGACCTAATAAAAAAGACAACCTCAGAGGGACTTCTGTGGGGAGAGAAACATCAAATCAAATTGTATTGGTCACATACACGTGTTTAGCAGATGTTATTGCGGGTGTAGCGAAATGCTTGTGTTTCTAGCTCCAACAGTGCAGTAATATCTACCAAGTAATATCTAACAAGTAATATCTAACAAATTTCACAACAATACACACAATACACACAAATCTAAAGTAAAGGAATTAAGAATATATCATAATTGGACGAGCAATGTCGGAGCAGCATAGACTAAAATACAGTAGAATAGAATACAGTATGTAAACATTATTAACATCGGGAGAAGTTACAGGCCATGCACAGAAAGAAAACCCGCCCCTTCCCCTTCGGCACTTATGTAGATTTAAAAGAATTACTACAACTGAATGACGGTTGCTTTACACCTATCCAATCCCTTAGATCGACACAAGTGTTTTAGGGAGTAGGGGCTGGGGGTTGTTACTGGTCGGGACCGCAAGTTTCACAGGCTGTAGAGATCCAGAAAGGTATTAACACGTGTCATCCGGGTCATCCGTGTCTCCCCCACAGCACATCAATAACGACCACATCCACGGGGAGAAGAAGGAGTTCGTGTGCCGCTGGGATGAGTGTTCCAGGGAGCAGAAGCCGTTTAAGGCCCAGTACATGCTGGTGGTTCACATGAGGAGACACACAGGGGAGAAGCCACACAAGTGTACCGTGAGTAACTGATCGTCGCCAGGCTCGGCCTTTCGCTGAGCATTTGCCTCTCTAAACATTTGTAGAGTGTACCGTCACACACACACACACACACACACACAACACACTCACACTCACAGAGAATCACACACAGATGTGTGCAAGCTTGCACACACACAAATCTAGAAATGCCGTTTGGGATTTTCTCCTTATTTCACGTGATCATTCTTGAAAAAGAATACAAATATGCTTACAGTGTGATTACATTACATATTCACATAGAGGATGTCCCTAAGCTGGTTAGTAGGGTGTTTGTTAGTAGTTTCAGTAAGGGCAATGGGTCCTTCTTACAGTAAGACCTAGATACAGTGCCTTGCGAAAGTATTCGGCCCCCTTGAACTTTGCGACCTTTTGCCACATTTCAGGCTTCAAACATAAAGAAATAAAACTGTATTTTTTTGTGAAAAATCAACAACAAGTGGGACACAATCATGAAGTGGAACGACATTTATTGGATATTTCAAACTTTTTTAACAAATCAAAAACTGAAAAATTGGGCGTGCAAAATTATTCAGCCCCTTTACTTTCAGTGCAGCAAACTCTCTCCAGAAGTTCAGTGAGGATCTCTGAATGATCCAATGTTGACCTAAATGACTAATGATGATAAATACAATCCACCTGTGTGTAATCAAGTCTCCATATGAATGCACCTGCACTGTGGTAGTCTCAGAGGTCCGTTAAAAGCGCAGAGAGCATCATGAAGAACAAGGAACACACCAGGCAGGTCCGAGATACTGTTGTGAAGAAGTTTAAAGCCAGATTTGGATACAAAAATATTTCCCAAGCTTTAAACATCCCAAGGAGCACTGTGCAAGCGATAATATTGAAATGGAAGGAGTATCAGACCACTGCAAATCTACCAAGGCCTGGCCATCCCTCTAAACTTTCAGCTCATACAAGGAGAAGACTGATCAGAGATGCAGCCAAGAGGCCCATGATCACTCTGGATGAACTGCAGAGATCTACAGCTGAGGTGGGAGACTCTGTCCATAGGACAACAATCAGTCGTATATTGAACAAATCTGGCCTTTATGGAAGAGTGGCAAGAAGAAAGCCATTTCTTAAAGATATCCATAAAAAGTGTTGTTTAAAGTTTGCCACAAGCCACCTGGGAGACACACCAAACATGTGGAAGAAGGTGCTCTGGTCAGATGAAACCAAAATTGAACTTTTTGGCAACAATGCAAAACGTTATGTTTGGCGTAAAAGCAACACAGCTGACAGTGGGCACACATCCCCACTGTCAAACATGGTGGTGGCAGCATCATGGTTTGGGCCTGCTTTTCTTCAGCAGGGACAGGGAAGATGGTTAAAATTGATGGGAAGATGGATGGAGCCAAATACAGGACCATTCTGGAAGAAAACCTGATGGAGTCTGCAAAAGACCTGAGACTGGGACGGAGATTTGTCTTCCAACAAGACAATGATCCAAAACATAAAGCAAAATCTACAATGGAATGGTTCAAAAATAAACATATCCAGGTGTTAGAATGGCCAAGTCAAAGTCCAGACCTGAATCCAATCGAGAATCTGTGGAAAGAACTGAAAACTGCTGTTCACAAATGCTCTCCATCCAACCTCACTGAGCTCGAGCTGTTTTGCAAGGAGGAATGGGAAAAAAAATCAGTCTCTCGATGTGCAAAACTGATAGAGACATACCCTAAGCGACTTACAGCTGTAATCGCAGCAAAAGGTGGCGCTACAAAGTATTAACTTAAGGGGGCTGAATAATTTTGCACGCCCAATTTTTCAGTTTTTGATTTGTTAAAAAAGTTTGAAATATCCAATAAATGTCGTTCCACTTCATGATTGTGTCCCACTTGTTGTTGATTATTCACAAAAAAATACAGTTTTATATCTTTATGTTTGAAGCCTGAAATGTGGCAAAAGGTCGCAAAGTTCAAGGGGGCCGAATACTTTCGCAAGGCACTGTATATCCTCTACGGTACTGTATTGTAAGACTTTTCTCTCTTCAGGCCAAATCCTTAACTTTTCACATAAATCATGCACTGATGTCAAGGGGAGATTTGTTTCTAAAGTTAGGATTGGTGACTATAAACAGTGCATTTGGAAAGTATTCAGACCCCTTCACTTTTTCCATATTTTGTTACGTTACAGCCTTATTCTAAAATGGATTAAATAGTTTTTTCCCCTCACCAATCTACATACAATACCCCATAATGACAAAGCATACATTTTTGCAAATGTATAAAAAAAATGTAAAACTCAAATAACATATTTACTTAATTATTCAGACCATGTACTTTTGGTATTTTATTTATTTTATTAGGATCCCCAGCAGCTACTCTTCCTGTGGTCCACACAAAACATGAAACATAATACAGAATGACATAATACAGAACATCAATAGACAAGAACAGCTCAAGGACAGAACTACATACAGTGGGGAGAACAAGTATTTGATACACTGCCGATTTTGCAGGTTTTCCTACTTACAAAACATGTAGAGGTCTGTAATTTTTTATCATAGGTACACTTCAACTGTGAGAGACGGAATCTAAAACAAAAATCCAGAAAATCACATTGTATGATTTTTAAGTAATTAATTTGCATTTTATTGCATGACATAAGTATTTGATCACCTACCAACCAGTAAGAATTCCGGCTCTCACAGACCTGTTAGTTTTTCTTTAAGAAGCTCTCCTGTTCTACACTCATTACCTGTATTAACTGCACCAGTTTGAACTCGTTACCTGTATAAAAGACACCTGTCCACACACTCAATCAAACAGACTCCAACCTCTCCACAATGGCCAAGACTAGAGAGCTGTGTAAGGACATCAGGAATAAAATTGTATACCTGCACAAGGCTGAGATGGGCTACAGGACAATAGGCAAGCAGCTTGGTGAGAAGGCAACAACTGTTGGCGCAATTATTAGAAAATGGAAGAAGTTCAAGATGACGGTCAATCACCTTCGGTCTGGGGCTCCATGCAAGATCTCACCTCGTGGGGCATCAATGATCATGAGGAAGGTGAGGGATCAGCCCAGAACTACACGGCAGGACCTGGTCAATGACCTGAAGAGAGCTGGGACTACAGTCTCAAAGAAAACCATTAGTAACACACTACGCTGTCATGGATTAAAATCCTGCAGCACAGGCAAGGTCCCCCTGCTCAAGCCAGCACATGTCCAGGCCCGTCTGAAGTTTGCCAATGACCATCTGGATGATCCAGAGGAGGAATGGGAGAAGGTCATGTGGTCTGATGAGACAAAAATATAGCTTTTTGGTCTAAACTCCACTCGCCGTGTTTGGAGGAAGAAGAAGGATGAATACAACCCCAAGAAATCCATCCATGGGGCCATGTATCGCGAGATCTTGGCCAACAACCTTCTTCCCTCAGTAAGAACATTGAAGATGGGTCATGGCTGGGTCTTCCAGCATGACAACGACCCGAAACACACAGCCAGGCAACTAAGGAGTGGCTCCGTAAGAAGCATCTCAAGGTCCTGGAGTGGCCTAGCCAGTCTCCAGACCTGAACCCAATAGAAAATCTTTGGAGGAAGCTGAAAGTCCGTATTGCCCAGCGACAGCCCCGAAACCTGAAGGATCTGGAGAAGGTCTGTATGGAGGAGTGGGCCAAAATCCCTGCTGCAGTGTGTGCAAACCTGGTCAAGAACTACAGGAAACGTATGATCTCTGTAATTGCAAACAAAGGTTTCTTTACCAAATATTAAGTTCTGCTTTTCTGATGTATCAAATACTTATGTCATGCAATAAAATGCTAATTAATTACTTAAGGGTTTCAGTGACTTCATTAGCTGTGGTTACTGATGCATATTTGGTTGAATCATAAGCATACATGGACACACATGCTTTGTTTAATGCCAGTGGCAGGTCATTGGTAAAAAATAGAAAAGAGTAGAGGGCCTAGAGAGCTGCCCTGCGGTACACCACACTTTACATGTTTGACATTAGAGAAGCTTCCATTAAAGAAAACCCTTTGAGTTATATTAGATAGATAGCTCTGAATCCACGACATGGCAAAGGTTGAAAAGCCATAACACAACAACAGGTTATGGTCAATAATATCAAAGACTGCATTAAAATCTAACAGTACAGCTCCCACAATCTTCTTATTACAATTTATTTTTTACCAATCATCAGTCATTTGTGTCAGTGCAGTCAGTACATGTTGAGTGTCCTTCTCTATAAGCATGCTGAAAGTCTGTTGTTAATCTGTTTACAGAGAAATAGTATTGTATTTGGTCAAACATAATATTTTACAACAGTTTGCTAAGAGCTGGCAGCAAGCTTATAGGTCTGCTGTTAGAACCAGTAAAGGCTGCTTTACCACTCTTGGGTAGCGGAATTACTTTGGCTTCCTTCCAGCCCTGACAAAGACTTTCCTCTAGGCTCAGATTAAAAATATGGCAGATAGGAGTGGCTATAGAGTCATCTACCATCCTCAGTTGCTTTCCATCTAAGTTGTCAATGCCTGGAGGTTTGTCATTATTGATCAATAACAATAATTTTTCCACCTCTCCCACATAACTTTACAAAATTCAAACTTGCAATGCTTTTCTTTCATTATTTGTTTTTTATGCATGAATACAATTGCTTACTGTTCATTGTTGGCATTTCCTGCCTACGTTTGCCCACTTTGCCAATGAAATAGTCATAAAAATAATTGGCAACATCAAATGGTTTCGTGATGAGTTTAATTTGTCTTTCTGCCCATAATTTCATTTAAAGTACTCCAAAGTTTTTTTCCATTGTTCTTTATATCATTGATATTGGCTTCATAATACAGTTTCTTCTTTTTTGTTGTGTTTAGTCACATCATTTCTCAATTTGCAGTAAGTCAGCCAGTCAGATGTGCAGCCAGACTTATTAGCCACTCCTTTTGCTCCATCTCTTTCAACCATACAGTTTTTCAATTCCTCATCAATCCATGGATCCTTCACAGTTCTAACATTGAGTTGCTTAACAGGTGCATGTTTATCAATAGTTGGAAGAAGCAATTTCATAAATGCATCAAGTGCAGCGTCTGGATGCTCCTCATTAATCACATCAGACCAACAAATATTTTTAACATCGTCCGCATAAGAGTCACAGCAAAATCTTTTGTATGATCTCTTATACACTATTTTAGGCACCAGCTCTTTGTAACTTTGTCTTTCCTGGATATAGCCACTATACTGTGATCACTGCATCCAACGGGTACGGATACAGCTTCAGAACAAAGTTCTACAGCACTAGTAAAAACGTGATCAATATATGTGGATGATCTTGTTCCTGTAGTGTTTATAAACACCCTGGTAGGTTGGTTAATAACCTGAACCAGATTACAGGCACTGGTTACAGTAAGAAGCTTCCTCTTGAGCGGACGGCTTGATGAAAGCAGTCAATATTCAGGTCCCCAAGAAAGTAGACCTCTCTGTTTACACCACATACACTATCAAGCATTTCACACATATTATTTAGATACTGACTGTTAGCACATACAGTAAGTGGCCTATAGCAACACCCCAAAAGAAAAGGCTTTAGATGTGCCAAGAGAACCTGCAACCACAACACTTCAATAACACTTGACATAAGATCTCGAAGCATTACAGGGATGTGGCTCTGAATATATACAGCAACACCTCCCCCATAAGCATTTCTGTCTCTTCTGTCGATGTTATATCCTTGTATTGCTGCTGCTGTATTATCAAATGAATTATCTAAGTGAGTCTCAGAAATGGCTAATATATGAATGTTATCTGATGTTAGCAAGTTATTTCATGAACCTTATTTCTAAGGCTACACATATTAATATGGGCTATTTTCAGCCCTTTCCTGGGTAGCTTATCAGAGACAGACATAATACTGGAGAGAGCAAACAAAGTAAGATCAAAAAATATACATTTAGCAAGTCATTAATCAATTGGTGTGTGTGTGTGTGTGTGTGTGTGTGTGTGTGTGTGTGTGTGTGTGTGTGTGTGTGTGTGTGTGTGTGTGTGTGTGTGTGTGTGTGTGTGTGTGTGTGTGTGTGTGTGTTGTTGAAGCTATGAACCCATAGGTTTGGCTCTCTCATCCCTTCCAGGCTTCTGGGAGGGGGGGTGGACAATGAGCCTGTCATAGCGGATGTAAGCAATGTCCCCGCGAGCTCTGGCAGCTTTCATGGCTGGGATCAGTTCTTTCCTCTTCTGGCGCACAGCTACTTTGTTGAAGCACCTTTGGCAGTGACTGCAGCCAAAATCCAAGAGGGCTGTCATGTTCCTTTTACTGAGGAGTGGCTTCTGTCTGGCCACTCTACCATAAAGGCCTGATTGGTGGAGTGCTGCAGAGATGGTTGACCTTCTGGATGATTCTCCCATCTCCGCAGAGGAACTCTGGATTTCTGTCAGAGTGACTATTGGGTTCTTGGTCACCTCCCTGACCAAGGCCTTTCTTCCCTGATTTCTCAGTTTGGCCAGGCAGCCAGCTCTAGGAAGAGTCTTGGTGGTTCAAAACTTCTTCCATTTAAGAAGGATGGAGGCCACTGTGTTCTTGGGGATCTTCAATGCTGCAGACCTTTTTTGGTACCCTTCCCAGGTCTGTGCCTCAAAGCTCTACAGACAATTCCTTCAACCTCATGGCTTGGTTTTTGCTCTGACATGCACTGTCAACATTGGGAACTTATATAGACAGGTGTGTACATTTCCAAATCATGTCCAATTAATTGAATTTACCACAGGTGGACTCCAATAAAGTTGTAGAAACAACTCAACTCAACTTTGCACAGTGCTCCTTGGGATGTTTAAAGCTTGGGAATGATTTTTGTATCCAAATCTGGCTTTAAACTTCTTCACAACAGTATCTCGGACCTGCCTGGTGTGTTCCTTGTTCTTCATGATGCTCTCTGCGCTTTTAACGGACCTCTGAGACTACCACAGTGCAGGTGCATTCATATGGAGACTTGATTACACACAGGTGGATTGTATTTATCATCATTAGTCATTTAGGTCAACATTGGATCATTCAGAGATCCTCACTGAACTTCTGGAGAGAGTTTGCTGCACTGAAAGTAAAGGGGCTGAATAATTTTGCACGCCCAATTTTTCAGTTTTTGATTTGTTAAAAAAGTTTGAAATATCCAATAAATGTCGTTCCACTTCATGATTGTGTCCCACTTGTTGTTGATTATTCACAAAAAAATACAGTTTTATATCTTTATGTTTGAAGCCTGAAATGTGGCAAAAGGTCGCAAAGTTCAAGGGGGCTGAATACTTTCGCAAGGCACTGTATATCCTCTACGGTACTGTATTGTAAGACTTTTCTCTCTTCAGGCCAAATCCTTAACTTTTCACATAAATCATGCACTGATGTCAAGGGGAGATTTGTTTCTAAAGTTAGGATTGGTGACTATAAACAGTGCATTCGGAAAGTATTCAGACCCCTTCACTTTTTCCATATTTTGTTACGTTACAGCCTTATTCTAAAATGGATTAAATAGTTTTTTCCCCTCACCAATCTACATACAATACCCCATAATGACAAAGCATACATTTTTGCAAATGTATAAAAAAATGTAAAACTCAAATAACATATTTACTTAATTATTCAGACCATGTACTTTTGGTATTTTATTTATTTTATTAGGATCCCCAGCAGCTACTCTTCCTGTGGTCCACACAAAACATGAAACATAATACAGAATGACATAATACAGAACATCAATAGACAAGAACAGCTCAAGGACAGAACTACATACAGTGGGGAGAACAAGTATTTGATACACTGCCGATTTTGCAGGTTTTCCTACTTACAAAACATGTAGAGGTCTGTAATTTTTTATCATAGGTACACTTCAACTGTGAGAGACGGAATCTAAAACAAAAATCCAGAAAATCACTTTGTATGATTTTTAAGTAATGAATTTGCATTTTATTGCATGACATAAGTATTTGATCACCTACCAACCAGTAAGAATTCCGGCTCTCACAGACCTGTTAGTTTTTCTTTAAGAAGCTCTCCTGTTCTACACTCATTACCTGTATTAACTGCACCAGTTTGAACTCGTTACCTGTATAAAAGACACCTGTCCACACACTCAATCAAACAGACTCCAACCTCTCCACAATGGCCAAGACTAGAGAGCTGTGTAAGGACATCAGGAATAAAATTGTATACCTGCACAAGGCTGAGATGGGCTACAGGACAATAGGCAAGCAGCTTGGTGAGAAGGCAACAACTGTTGGCGCAATTATTAGAAAATGGAAGAAGTTCAAGATGACGGTCAATCACCTTCGGTCTGGGGCTCCATGCAAGATCTCACCTCGTGGGGCATCAATGATCATGAGGAAGGTGAGGGATCAGCCCAGAACTACACGGCAGGACCTGGTCAATGACCTGAAGAGAGCTGGGACTACAGTCTCAAAGAAAACCATTAGTAACACACTACGCTGTCATGGATTAAAATCCTGCAGCACAGGCAAGGTCCCCCTGCTCAAGCCAGCACATGTCCAGGCCCGTCTGAAGTTTGCCAATGACCATCTGGATGATCCAGAGGAGGAATGGGAGAAGGTCATGTGGTCTGATGAGACAAAAATATAGCTTTTTGGTCTAAACTCCACTCGCCGTGTTTGGAGGAAGAAGAAGGATGAATACAACCCCAAGAAATCCATCCATGGGGCCATGTATCGCGAGATCTTGGCCAACAACCTTCTTCCCTCAGTAAGAACATTGAAGATGGGTCATGGCTGGGTCTTCCAGCATGACAACGACCCGAAACACACAGCCAGGCAACTAAGGAGTGGCTCCGTAAGAAGCATCTCAAGGTCCTGGAGTGGCCTAGCCAGTCTCCAGACCTGAACCCAATAGAAAATCTTTGGAGGAAGCTGAAAGTCCGTATTGCCCAGCGACAGCCCCGAAACCTGAAGGATCTGGAGAAGGTCTGTATGGAGGAGTGGGCCAAAATCCCTGCTGCAGTGTGTGCAAACCTGGTCAAGAACTACAGGAAACGTATGATCTCTGTAATTGCAAACAAAGGTTTCTTTACCAAATATTAAGTTCTGCTTTTCTGATGTATCAAATACTTATGTCATGCAATAAAATGCTAATTAATTACTTAAGGGTTTCAGTGACTTCATTAGCTGTGGTTACTGATGCATATTTGGTTGAATCATAAGCATACATGGACACACATGCTTTGTTTAATGCCAGTGGCAGGTCATTGGTAAAAAATAGAAAAGAGTAGAGGGCCTAGAGAGCTGCCCTGCGGTACACCACACTTTACATGTTTGACATTAGAGAAGCTTCCATTAAAGAAAACCCTTTGAGTTATATTAGATAGATAGCTCTGAATCCACGACATGGCAAAGGTTGAAAAGCCATAACACAACAACAGGTTATGGTCAATAATATCAAAGACTGCATTAAAATCTAACAGTACAGCTCCCACAATCTTCTTATTACAATTTATTTTTTACCAATCATCAGTCATTTGTGTCAGTGCAGTCAGTACATGTTGAGTGTCCTTCTCTATAAGCATGCTGAAAGTCTGTTGTTAATCTGTTTACAGAGAAATAGTATTGTATTTGGTCAAACATAATATTTTACAACAGTTTGCTAAGAGCTGGCAGCAAGCTTATAGGTCTGCTGTTAGAACCAGTAAAGGCTGCTTTACCACTCTTGGGTAGCGGAATTACTTTGGCTTCCTTCCAGCCCTGACAAAGACTTTCCTCTAGGCTCAGATTAAAAATATGGCAGATAGGAGTGGCTATAGAGTCATCTACCATCCTCAGTTGCTTTCCATCTAAGTTGTCAATGCCTGGAGGTTTGTCATTATTGATCAATAACAATAATTTTTCCACCTCTCCCACATAACTTTACAAAATTCAAACTTGCAATGCTTTTCTTTCATTATTTGTTTTTTATGCATGAATACAATTGCTTACTGTTCATTGTTGGCATTTCCTGCCTACGTTTGCCCACTTTGCCAATGAAATAGTCATAAAAATAATTGGCAACATCAAATGGTTTCGTGATGAGTTTAATTTGTCTTTCTGCCCATAATTTCATTTAAAGTACTCCAAAGTTTTTTTCCATTGTTCTTTATATCATTGATATTGGCTTCATAATACAGTTTCTTCTTTTTTGTTGTGTTTAGTCACATCATTTCTCAATTTGCAGTAAGTCAGCCAGTCAGATGTGCAGCCAGACTTATTAGCCACTCCTTTTGCTCCATCTCTTTCAACCATACAGTTTTTCAATTCCTCATCAATCCATGGATCCTTCACAGTTCTAACATTGAGTTGCTTAACAGGTGCATGTTTATCAATAGTTGGAAGAAGCAATTTCATAAATGCATCAAGTGCAGCGTCTGGATGCTCCTCATTAATCACATCAGACCAACAAATATTTTTAACATCGTCCGCATAAGAGTCACAGCAAAATCTTTTGTATGATCTCTTATACACTATTTTAGGCACCAGCTCTTTGTAACTTTGTCTTTCCTGGATATAGCCACTATACTGTGATCACTGCATCCAACGGGTACGGATACAGCTTCAGAACAAAGTTCTACAGCACTAGTAAAAACGTGATCAATATATGTGGATGATCTTGTTCCTGTAGTGTTTATAAACACCCTGGTAGGTTGGTTAATAACCTGAACCAGATTACAGGCACTGGTTACAGTAAGAAGCTTCCTCTTGAGCGGACGGCTTGATGAAAGCAGTCAATATTCAGGTCCCCAAGAAAGTAGACCTCTCTGTTTACACCACATACACTATCAAGCATTTCACACATATTATTTAGATACTGACTGTTAGCACATACAGTAAGTGGCCTATAGCAACACCCCAAAAGAAAAGGCTTTAGATGTGCCAAGAGAACCTGCAACCACAACACTTCAATAACACTTGACATAAGATCTCGAAGCATTACAGGGATGTGGCACTGAATATATACAGCAACACCTCCCCCATAAGCATTTCTGTCTCTTCTGTCGATGTTATATCCTTGTATTGCTGCTGCTGTATTATCAAATGAATTATCTAAGTGAGTCTCAGAAATGGCTAATATATGAATGTTATCTGATGTTAGCAAGTTATTTCATTAACCTTATTTCTAAGGCTACACATATTAATATGGGCTATTTTCAGCCCTTTCCTGGGTAGCTTATCAGAGACAGACATAATACTGGAGAGAGCAAACAAAGTAAGATCAAAAAATATACATTTAGCAAGTCATTAATCAATTGGTGTGTGTGTGTGTGTGTGTGTGTGTGTGTGTGTGTGTGTGTGTGTGTGTGTGTGTGTGTGTGTGTGTGTGTGTGTGTGTGTGTGTGTGTGTGTGTGTGTGTGTGTGTGTGTGTGTGTGTGTGTGTGTGTGTGTGTGTGTGTGTGTGTGTGTGTGTGTTGTTGAAGCTATGAACCCATAGGTTTGGCTCTCTCATCCCTTCCAGGCTTCTGGGAGGGGGGGTGGACAATGAGCCTGTCATAGCGGATGTAAGCAATGTCCCTGCGAGCTCTGGCAGCTTTCATGGCTGGGATCAGTTCTTTCCTCTTCTGGCGCACAGCTACTTTGTTGAAGCACCTTTGGCAGTGACTGCAGCCAAAATCCAAGAGGGCTGTCATGTTCCTTTTACTGAGGAGTGGCTTCTGTCTGGCCACTCTACCATAAAGGCCTGATTGGTGGAGTGCTGCAGAGATGGTTGACCTTCTGGATGATTCTCCCATCTCCACAGAGGAACTCTGGATTTCTGTCAGAGTGACTATTGGGTTCTTGGTCACCTCCCTGACCAAGGCCTTTCTCCCTGATTTTGGCCAGGCAGCCAGCTCTAGGAAGAGTCTTGGTGGTTCAAAACTTCTTCCATTTAAGAAGGATGGAGGCCACTGTGTTCTTGGGGATCTTCAATGCTGCAGACCTTTTTTGGTACCCTTCCCAGGTCTGTGCCTCGAAGCTTTACAGACAATTCCTTCAACATCATGGCTTGGTTTTTGCTCTGACATGCACTGTCAACATTGGGAACTTATATAGACAGGTGTGTACATTTCCAAATCATGTCCAATTAATTGAATTTACCACAGGTGGACTCCAATAAAGTTGTAGAAACAACTCAAGGATGATCAATGGAAACCGGATGCACTTGAGCTCAATTTCGAGTCTCAAAGCAAAGGGTCTGAATAGTTATGTAAATAAGGTATTTCTGTTTTTTATTTTTGAAACATTTGATAAAAAAATCCCGAAACCAGTTTTTGCTTTGTCATTATGGGGTATTGTGTGTAGCTTGATGAGATTTTAATTGTTTTTAATTAATTTTAGAATAAGGCTGTAACGTAACAAAATGTGGAAAAAGTGAAGGGGTCTGAATACTTTCCGAATGCACTGTATATGCCTCCACACAAGAGTATCATTCATTACACAATAATTGCAAAGGACATCTTTATAGAAATTAAACAGGAATGGAAAACAAGGATCGCTGTGAAATACACTGTACAAAGATCCTGTGTTTGACTGCTTTGGTGTTTTCCTTTCTCTCTCTTGCAGTTTGAGGGCTGCTGTAAGGCCTATTCTCGCCTGGAGAATCTGAAGACCCACCTGCGATCTCACACCGGGGAAAAACCATATGTGTGTGACCACGAGGGATGCAACAAAGCCTTCTCCAACGCCTCGGACAGAGCCAAGCACCAGAATCGCACACACTCCAACGAGGTGCGCTCACGCGCACACACACTTCAATGAGATCCTACTGGGGCTGCCTCCCAAACACCACCCTATCCCCTTCATAGCGCAGTACTTTCAGGGCCCTGGTCTAAAAACAACGTACTATGCAGGCAATCGGGCACCATTTTGGATGCTGTCAAGCTCCCACACTGCACAGCACTGCAGCTCCATTCTGCCCTGCCAAGACTTCAGACAGACTCACTTATAAAGTCCATTAGATATTCTCTTAGACAGACATGCGTAGGATCAATACTCTTCTACCTTTTGTGACTTACTGTAAGGTCCTGGGCCAAAAGATTGTGGCATCAAGAAAATACAAACTGACGCATGTATCTTCAATGGGTTGTCTGCTAGCCTTTTACATATTCAGGCTGAAATGAGATGTGTGGACTTTTTCTCATCACGCACGGTGATTGTTCTTGGACGTCTATACTTGCCTCATTAAACCACGGCCGTGTGTGTGTTGTGTTTGTTTGTGTGTGTGTGTGTGCGTGCGTGTGTTCCTAAGTGTGTGTGTGTGTATGCAGGCGTGTGTGTGAGTAAATAATGATGTACGGAACTAATGAGCATGGCAGCCCCACAGTGCATTAGTGTGAATCAAGCGTAGGCATCCCTAATGGAGATCCAGACCACCTGCAGATCACCAATACAAAATGAACCCTGGAACCGTTCCAAGCCTCCTACTGGCCTATCCATCAGGAGATAGAGGAGAGAAGTGTAGGGGGAGAGCACAGCATCCCATGGATCCACACGCACGCACGCGCACACCAGTGTAACTGTAACTTTATTACTGGAAACCGCATAAATCTTAGTGATATTCCGTGGCTGTAAGCAGAACCAACAAGTCACTGGTCTTGCATACATAATTTATACACTCTAATTGCGTGTTTACAACAACAGCCAGTCACAGCTAATCTGAGTAAGTAGGAGGGGACGGATATTCTAATTCCCAGGCATGTATTTGAATGTTATTAAACAGAATGTGAACTGCATGATATTCATCTCCCTCTGGATCCTATGTGGCTGACTTGGTAAGAGTGTGGTGGTAACCACGCCAGGGTTGTCGGTTTGCTTCCCGCTGGGGCCACATTTAAATGTATACACTCACTGTACTGTAAATCGATTCGCATTAAATACACACTACCGTTCAAAAGTTTGGGTCCATTTAGAAATGTCCTTGTTTTTGAAAGAAAAAAACATTTTTCGGCCATTAAAATAACAGTGTAGACATTGTTAATGTTGTAAATGACTATTGTAGCTGGAAACGGCAGATTTTTTTATGGAATATCTACACAGGCATACAAAGGCCCATTATCAGCAACCATCACTCCTGTGTTCCAATGGCACGTTGTGTTAGATAATCCAAGTTTATTATTTTAAAAGGCACCTGGGCCTTCCACTCCTCTTTCTATTCTGGTTTGAGACCGTTTGCGCTGTTCTGTGAAGGGAGTAGTACACAGAGTTGTACAAGATCTTCAGTTTCTTGGCAATTTCGCATAGAATAGCCTTCATTTCTCAAAACAAGAATAAACTGACGTGTTTCAGAAGAACGTTTTTTGTTTCTGGCCTGTAATCGAACCCACAAATGCTGATGCTCCAGATACTCAACTAGTCTAAAGAAGGCCGGTTTTATTGCTTCTTTAATCAGGACAACAGTTTTCAGCTGTGCTAACATAATTGCAAAAGGGGTTATCAATTAGCCTTTTAAAATGATAAACTTGGATTAGCTAACACAACGTGCCACTGGAACACAGGAGTGATGGTTGCTGATAATGGGCCTCTGTACGCCTATGCAGATAAAACAAAAAATGCAATTTCCAGCAACAATTGTCATTTACAACATTAACAATGTCTATACTGTATTTCTGATCCATTTGATGTTATTTTAAATGGACAAAAAATTTGCTTTTCTTTTATCCCATCGGAGTATAACCTTTCTAAATAAAGATGAAATAAATACACTTGTATCCACAGAAACCCTATGTGTGTAAAGTCCCCGGGTGTACGAAGCGCTACACGGACCCCAGCTCTCTCAGGAAGCACGTGAAGACAGTCCACGGACCAGAGGCCCACGTCACCAAGAAACAGCGCAGCGACCTGCCGCCCAGCAGACCCGTTCCACCCAAAGAGAATGGAGAGAACGAGACAGGCCGGGGCACGGAGGAGAAGATGGACAGCACCTCGAGAGGCATGGAGGACTACCTGCAGGTCAAGTCTATCAAGACGGAGAAGTCTGTGGTAAGAGATCATCTGGTGAAAGAGAGATCATTTGGAGTAGAAGTGGAAATATAATTCAGCGTTTTTAGGTTACCGTACGGTTATGTGTGCCCTCCCAATCTATGGTTTAGCCACTTTATAGATTTGTGCAATCAGATAAGGGCCTAGTGGTTAGAGCATTGGGCCATTAACCGAAAGGTTGATAGATCGAATCCCCGAGCTGACAAGGTAAAAATCTGTCGTTCTGTCCCTGAACAAGGCAGTCATTGTTCCTGGGCAGTCATTGTAAATAAGAATTTGTTCTTAACTGACTTGCCTGGTTAAATACAAATAATGCCCTTCTACTTTCTCACTCAGAGCCCCTACTAACAATGGCATGCAAATCTTACCTAACAAACTTTTCTCCTTCCTATCTAACACTCTCTGCACGTTTCCTTTCCATTTCTCTTTGAAACTTTCCTTAAGGACAGACATTACTAAGGTGAGCACAGCTTCAGTTTGAGCTTCAGTTCATTACAGAATATCTTTCATAATATCTCCCTTCATTTCATCATCATGTTCTGCTGCTGTATGACAAGCCATAGCCAGTAAGGAACACGGTCCAAACATGTGTATAATAGTTATTACAGAATTTGAAGTCCTCATACTGTACACCATAAAGAGGGACTGGGGAGCCCCACAACCCAGAGAGCCACAGATTCATAGCCCCGTGTGCTGGCCTAGCATGTACTCAAGCATCCTTTCATCTCCCCCATTTCTAATTCACAGACAGTCTAAAGAGCGCAGTAATCTGTAGCCACCCCAACCAACACTCGTTATTTACAATTAAAGTTGTGGAGAAAAGAACTTGCATGATTCACTGCTCCTTATGTTGTTCTGTTATCACTGTTCTACTTCCTCTTCGTTAGATGGCAATCCCTTTCCTTTTTTAGATATAAACATGTTGTTTCTCTCTGCCTCTCTCTCTCTCTCTCTCTCTCTCTCTCTCTCTCTCTCTCTCTCTCTCTCTCTCTCTGTCTCTCTCTCTGTCTCTCTCTCTCTCTCTCTCTCTCTCTCTCTCTCTCTCTCTCTCTCTGTCTCTCTCTCTGTCTCTCTCTCTGTCTCTCTCTCTGTCTCTCTCTCTGTCTCTCTCTGTCTCTCTCTCTGTCTCTCTCTCTGTCTCTCTCTCTGCCTCTCTCTCTGTCTCTCTCTCTCTCTGTCTCTCTCTCTCTCTCTCTCTCTGTCTCTCTCTGTCTCTCTCTCTGTCTCTCTCTGTCTCTCTCTCTGTCTCTCTCTCTGTCTCTCTCTCTGTCTTTCTCTCTCTGTCTCTCTCTCTGTCTCTCTCTGTCTCTCTCTCTGTCTCTCTCTCTCTCTCTAGATGTATCAGTCCAGCCCTGGTGGTCAGTCGTCATGTAGCAGCGAGCCGTCGCCACTTGGCAGTTCCACCAACCATGACAGTGGAGTAGAGATGGCCCTCCACAGCGGCGGGGGCAGCATGGGGGACCTGACGGGACTGGACGACCCATCGGGGCCCCTCGTGGACTCCTCCTTCTCTGGCCTCTCGTCTGGGACAGCAGGGGTCGGGGTGGGCCTCCACCTACGTCAACACCTAGGCCTCAGCCACATCCACAGACTAGAACACCTGAAGAAGGAGAAACTGAAGACGGCGAGTGACTCCTGCCAGTGGGCCAATCATCATCCAGCTCCTCCAGTCCAGAACACCAAGCTACCGCCCATACCAGCAAGCGGTGAGTAAACATAAAAAGAAAGAAGTAACCAGTGTTTTCATAATTATCCTTTTTGAGTACTCAGTACATTCAGAAATCTATTCAGGCTACATTCCTCCTGTGTGAAATCAATTCTTCTTTGCTTCAGGGTCCCTTTTGGAGAGTGGAAATATGTGTGGCGGGCCTGGATCGTTCAGCCTCAGTGAGCTGTGTTCCAGTAAGGTGACTGTCCTGAACCAGCTGGACCATCTGATGGAGCGCAGGGACAGCGCCACCAGCACCGTCTCCTCTGCCTACATCAGCCGCCGCTCCTCTGGCATCTCCCCCTGCTACTCCAGCCGCCGCTCCAGCGACGCCTCCGCGTTCAGTGGCCACCGCCACCACAACATCAGCTCCACCGGCTCCTACGACCCCATCTCTGCAGACCTGTCCCGCCGCTCCAGCGACGCCAGCCAGTGTGGGGGTGGTGGAGGAGGGGGACGGCTGCCCAGTCACCTCAGCCTCACCCCCGCCCAGCACTACCACCTCAAGGCGAAATATGCGGCGGCTACAGGCGGAGCCCCACCCACACCTTTACCCAACATGGAGAGGATGAGTCTCAAGACCTGCTTGGCCCTCTACAGGGACACTTCCCAGGGAGACTCGTCGTCTGGTTACTCCTCCTTCGACCCCGTTATCCCCAGTGGGGTTCCCAGGCGCTGCAGCGGCGATATGGGAAACTATAACGGCCGCAGCATGATGCCCCACGAAGCTCCGTCCAACATTCCCCGTCGGGCTAGCGACCCCGTCCCCCGGCGGCCGTCCCTGGACCCACTGTCCCCGCTGTCCCATCACCCTCAGGTGCAGCGCTACAACAGCACGGGCAACATGCAGAACCTCCCCCCACACGCCTCCCTGCCGAACCAGGCCCTGTCTGCAGCCGAGCGGCGCCACCTGGTGCTCCAGAGCCACCAGCCGCGCTCCGACGACAGCCTGCAGCGATACCCCTACTGCCCACGGCCGCCCAGCATCTCTGAGAACGTGGCCATGGAGACCATGGCCGGCGATATGAGCGGTAGACGCAACAGCAGTGAGGAGGAGATGATGGTACTTCCGGATGACGTCGTTCACTACATCACCGCTCAGGGCGGAGCTGGAGAGTCAGACTGTGCCAACCGACAAGCACAATGCGGTTTCCATGGAAATGCAATAAACCCTAACCCCCAGCAACAACAGCAGTTTTACCACCAGCGAAGGATGGCTGTGGTGGACACCAATATGAGTATGAACCCTTCGTCTGCACCACAAACCAAGCGCCTCTCCTGTGCCCTAAGCCCAGGCCATCCGAAGCAGTCTTTCCCCTCCTCACTCAGTAAGACGAGCACCATGCCGGTACAGTGGAATGAGGTCAGCTCAGGGACTGTGGAAGCTCTTCAAAACCCAACCCAACATCTGCCGTTCGGTCGAAGCGACTCAAACCTCGCCATGGTCCAACAGAAACAGAACTTTGTCTCGTTTCAGAAGCAGAATCTTAACTCCAACCAACACATTGCACAGATTAACCACAACCTGGCTCATGCAGCTCATCAGGGGAGATACATACAGCAGCAGAGGACAGACTCCAGGCTGGGCTGTGTCCAGCAACAGAGCCTACAGCAGCAGCAGCCCGCTAATGCTAACCTCAATGAACGAGTGAGCCTCGAGTATGGGTTTAACCAGGGTCTCGGTCCTAGTGATGCTAACGCTAACCAGCGGTCCTCCTGTAGTAGTATGGCAGTTGGTGGCACAGTGCACAGTGTAGACACGCAGAACAGCCGACTGAGGATGCAGCCAGTGGGGAGTCAGTTGTCTCAAGTCACATTTAAGGATAGCGGTGTGAACTCTTCGCGGATGATCTCACATCAACAGAAATATAATATAGCGTCCCAGGTTCAGCATCCTATACAGAATGGAGGTCAAATACTCATCCAGCCAAGACCGCCCACAGAACATAAGTCTCTAAGCAGACAGCATTCAGGGTCAATGACAATCCAGCGACAACACTCAATTGGCAATCACTGCAGCAATGGCAACAACACAGACAACAATGTTATGTTCTACACAGGACAGATACATGTGTTTGGGCCAAACGGGAACGTCAACATGCAGATGATGACATCACCAGTAGTGGATGTTCTTCAATGTCCCTCAGACAGCACTGAGACCTCAATGACCTCACCGGGAGTAAACAACCAGGTCTCCAGTACGGTGGACTCGTCCAATGGGACAGGGGCAGAGGAGCCCCAGATTGACTTTGACACCATGCTGGATGACGGGGACCACTCCAGCCTGATGTCAGGCACCATCAGCCCCGGTATCCTCCAGAGTCTGTCCCAGACCTCCTCCAGACTCACCACCCCCCGGAACTCTGTCACCCTGCCCTCCCTTCCCCTCCCTGCAGGGGGCAGCAACATGGCCATCGGCGATATGAGCTCCCTGCTCACCGCGCTTGCAGAAGAGAACAAGTTCCTCAGCATGATGTCATAAGGATGATCCCAAATACGCTGAAGGCAGACACAGGTAAAGCACACGGTACCTACCTTGGTGTATTTGGCCCAGGACGTGTGTTAAAAGAAGTGACCTATTGTAACCCAAGCTCTAAGAACGATAGTTTATCTGCCACCAAGAGTTTAAACTGGCTGTGTGAATGACAAGAGGGGAACCTACTAGTTAACATTGTTGCAGAGGTCCTCCTGACCATGTGATTGAACACTAAGCACCTCATTGGAGAACTTTGACGACCACCAGAGACTAAGGAACCTATGAGATTCTGAAGACTTCATGCTAAAACACCACTATGTTTGTGCTACTTATTGTATTATCCTGTACAGTATCATTATGGAGCTAATATGGCGATTTCATATCTATTGAGAAGCCATATTTTGCCTTAGATGAGTAAGTAAGTATAATGTAATCCACAGCACAATTCTGTTAATGTTGTACATGAGATAGTGTACAGTTCTGCAGTAAAACAAGTTTACCAAGTGCCTGGCTATGCCGCAGAATATGCAAGACACGCATATGACACAGATCGCATTGAAGTACAACCAGATACCGATTTTGGGATTTTTTTCTATCATTTAGTTATTTAAAGACACACATATATGTAAATTGTGTAAATGACTTGATCTAAAAAAAAAACCCGATTTGATTCTGTCTCTCAGATCTTATCTGAAACTCATTCATCTGTGCAGATTATATATTCTCTTCTTCTGTCAGTGAAGTTGCAGCAACAAAAGAATCTGGGAGAAAAATGATTAAATCATTCAATAGAGTCAGAGGAAATCTTTTTTTCTAATCTATTTAGTCATGTCAGGTCTACTTCCACACAGTGTCTTCGATATGAGCCGTCTTCTTATTTGTCTGCCGCGTTGAGTTGGACTACTGAGATGAACAGTGACGTCTCAGTGTCGGGGACAAGTTGTGGCTGGAATTAAGCAACCACTTCTGAAGAATATGCAAACGCTTGATATGATACATATTCTGGGGGTGACAACGTTGCTATTAACTCTTGGTGATGAATTAGGAAAAATCGAAAAAGGGAAAGAGAATCCTCCTTTTCGGTGTCAAATGACTTTTTCTCCAGTGCCGCCCTTGATGATGACGAGGATACTAAGATATCACAGTGTATTAGGAATCTACGTTTTGTTTTGTACACTGCCATGCAACTCTGTTGTGTTGGATATGTATATATCTTTTGTACATTTTTATGAAATACAATATTGTTTTTTTTTGTTTTTTTCTACTTAATTGCTGTCTGGTGAGTTATTTCAAACCATGGGTGTTTTTTCTCATGGAATATGACATGTTTGAAATTAGGTTGCGTTGTTTTAGGTCTACAATATACAATACCAGGCCGATTTGAATTCAATTGGCCTATAAAATTCATATATAAAGAAAAAACCCATGTACAGAAATCCCCCCCACAATATAAATGGTACGTTGTTATATTTCCCACTCCTTGGTTCAAAACGGAACATAGAGACAGTAGACACAATAGACAGTAGCCAGTACATCAGAGAGTTGAACTGTTCTTTGAAAACCTCTCCTTTAATCTTAGAAGTATATGAGTGTTGATTGCTTAAATAATTCAGGAGGAAAACTTTCTTATTTTGAAGCCACACAAGTTCTCTCTCTCTCCTTTGCTGCCAACAAAGCATTTTTCCTCCCACATTGAATCCTATCATATCAGACATTTATAAGACTATCTTTCAAGGAAATTATGGAGGCTTTGAAATAGGTTCTTCTGACCCCGTCTTGCCCCCCGCTTGTAATGTTGGCCTGCACACAATGCTAGTTTCACTCCAGAAGCTGATGAGAAAGGGCACACTTGTAAAACCGCAAAGTGCATACAGGGCAGTTGCTAACGTTAACCTGTGTGTCGTCCAACATTACCAGGGACAGATTGGCCCAAAGGAAATGGCTGTTGAAACCACATAAAACACACACACACCAGTTAGAGAGAGAGAGAGAGTGAGAGAGGGAGTGAGAGAATGAGAGAGAGAGAGAGAGGTCCAGGGAGGGACAAAGCGTCAAGCAAGAGTGTTAGCGCTGAGGAACAAATGATTTTATTCTGACAGGGAATTCAGCCGAGAATACGTTTGATCTGAGGTTTTTGAGAGCTTTTGCCACTGGAATTCCTTATTCTCTCAGAGAATTGAAAGAGAGAAAATAGCCCGAGGATATGAAATCGTATCAGTAAAGGGGTTAGTGAGACTCAAGTCATAAATTAGCAACACCTCAATTTATTGGTACTGTAGATCCAACAGGATGATAATAGGCAGATGTACTGACTTGTGTAGCATGTATAGACTACAAACACATTAGGCAGACATTGAGGGGGTTCTTAAAAAATCTGGAAATGTTTTAAAAGAACCCAGGTTTATTACAGGAGGCACCAGCCTTAACCTCAACCTTATCAACCTTAACCCTAGCTTCATGTCCACATCCAGGTTCAACCCTAACCCTAGCTTCATGTCCACATTCAGGTTCAACCCTAACCCTAGCTTCATGTCCACATCCAGGTTCAACCCTAACCCTAGCTTCATGTCCACATCTCGGTTCAACCCTAACCCTAGCTTCATGTCCACATCCAGGTTCAACCCTAACCCTAGCTTCATGTCCACATCCAGGTTCAACCCTAACCCTAGCTTCATGTCCACATCCAGGTTCAACCCTAACCCTAGCTTCATGTCCACATCCAGGTTCAACCCTAACCCTAGCTTAATGTCCACATCTCGGTTCAACCCTAACCCTAGCTTCATGTCCACATCTCAGTTCAACCCTAACTCTAGCTTCATGTCCACATCTCGGTTCAACCCTAACCCTAGCTTCATGTCCACATCTCGGTTCAACCCTAACTTCATGTCCACATCTCGGTTCAACCCTAACCCTAGCTTCATGTCCACATCTCGGTTCAACCCTAATCCTAGCTTCATGTCCACATCCAGGTTCAACCCTAACCCTAGCTTCATGTCCACATCTCGGTTCAACCCTAACCCTAGCTTCATGTCCACATCTCGGTTCAACCCTAACCCTAGCTTCATGTCCACATCTCGGTTCAACCCTAACCCTAGCTTCATGTCCACATCTCGGTTCAACCCTAACTTCATGTCCACATCTCGGTTCAACCCTAACCCTAGCTCCATGTCCACATCTCGGTTCAACCCTAACCCTAGCTTCATGTCCACATCTCGGTTCAACCCTAACCCTAGCTTCATGTCCACATCTCGGTTCAACCCTAACCCTAGCTTCATGTCCACATCTCGGTTCAACCCTAACCCTTGCTTCATGTCCACATCCAGGTTCAACCCTAACCCTAGCTTAATGTCCACATCTCGGTTCAACCCTAACTTCATGTCCACATCTCGGTTCAACCCTAACCCTAGCTTCATGAGGACCACTTTGGAAACAAGGGTTTTAATTAATACTTTGAAGTGCTATACTCTGGGACCACATTGTACATATTGTTGTATATGTCTCTTACCCAAATAAGTTCAATTCAATTCATGTCCACATCCTGGTTCAACCCTTACCCTTGCCTCAATAACAATCACAACCCTAACCCTTACCTTAACCTTAGCTTCATGTCCACATCCTGGTTCAACCCTTACCCTTGCCTGAATCACAACCCCCCTAACCCTAACACTAGCTCCATGTACACAAGTACCAGTTCTGTTCTCAGAAACAGAAACAGTAACCAACGGTTCAGTAAATCCACAGCTTACACCTGATATTTTTAGCGGAAGTCATTTTCAACACTTTGTCATCACAGGGCCCTCAAAGGAAAGCATGCCCCTCTAAACCCTGCAGTAAAGCAGACATGTCTGTTGTGAATTAAAAGGGCTTTCGAGGTATGCATTTTACAGCATGTCCTGCATTCTTCAGTCCCCAAGGGGAGAGGAATGTGATTTACAGGGTCTCTGTATGAGTGACAAGGTATTCAGGACACACACACACACGACTCTACAGCTGCCCACAGACATCAGCCACAGACAGTCTGGCACACGGCACAGCGGGGGGGGGGGGGGGGGGGGGGGGGGGGCGGGGGCGGGCGGGGGTCGACAAACACTGGCACTGGTCTGGACTGGTCTCCACCGCTGCTGACCACTGGACCAGGAACAACTCAAATGATACATTGGCAACATCCACAGGCTGATGAAAGGCTAACACGAGATACACCATCTCCATCCAGTCAAACCTGTGGGACATGGGACTAGTGCTGGAGCAGTGTACTGAGCCACAGGCCCATAAGAGGACCACAGTACTAATGATGTTCTAATATAATGCTGCTGTCCTCTGGAATAGGCCCTTCACTGATTGGATGAGCAATGAGAGCAGGGCAAAGAGCTGCAAGTGCCATGCTGTAAAATCAATCAATTGGCCAAGCAGGCAGATCCAGGCTGGCTGGTTTACAGGGAGCAGGCAGATCCAGGCTGGCTGGTTTACAGGGAGCAGGCAGGCAGGCCCCCCTAATTACCACACAGGGTTAAGTCCTTACGTCGCTCAGCATGGGGTCTAAAACAACCACCTTTGGGTCATTGAATAGAACAACAATTGCATTTGATTATTCAACCAAATTAAACATTGCAAAAGATGATGTACAGTATGTAATGATTTGTCAATTTAACTCCAGTAAAATGGTGCTGTGACAGTTCCCTAAACCATCCCTGCCTGATAAAAATTCTGAACACCTAGTTTGTCTTCTGCAGCACCCCAGACCTTCATCAGAGAAGGCTTTCATCCTGTGTCCCCCAGTCAGAACATCACCATCCACGATGGTGCATCAGATCAGCCTCAACACACACACACACACGCACACACACACACTTCCCCCTGCGGAGGGGCCAACACATGTCTGTTAGTGATCTGCCGGAGATCTGAGGGTCTCTCCGTTCTCACCAGGCCCCCGTGAGAGAGCTTCCAAGAGGGGCAGCCAGCCCCCCCCCCCCCCCCCCCCCCCCCCCCCCCCCCCGCCGCTGCTCCACTCTGCTGGTGCTTGCTCTCATTTAACTTCCAGCATTTGCTGCATGAGACACACCCGGGCCAACACACTTGAAGTGCCTCTCCTACATCTCCTGGATGTTGTTAATTAGATATAGCACAATACCAAAGCGCTCCTCTCCGAAAGTGGTGTCAGGGGCTTCTGTCAGAGAGAGAGAGAGAGAGAGAGAGAGAGAGAGAGAGAGAGAGAGAGAGAGAGAGAGAGAGAGAGAGCGCAAGCAGCCACAAAGTTGTCAGCACACGCACTCCCAATGAGGAGGAGAGGGGGAGGGTAGGAGATGATGGTTTTCCCTGCATTTTGGATGTAGCAGTGCCTGGGCTGGTCCTTATTGGGGAAATGATTATTGTTTGAAATGGGATTGTCCCATGCCTGCTCAGTTGGAACAGCACATTTTATACATGGGCAGCCAGTCTACCCGACGACAGTGTTGCTCACTGTTTGACTGGCCGCATGGGGACCCAAATTGATTCATAAATGAACGTTGTCTTTCAGTGGCAAAGAGGCCCGGCTAGAATTCAGAGAAATGTGCATGATATTATTTTAATATAAATGAATGACCTATCAGGGATTTTTGTGCATGATCCATTAAGGATGGCATCACAAGCAGGAACTAGGGCTGCGGGGCTATTTGTGGGGAAGATTCGGCATTGTTAGCATGTAATATGTAATAATATGTGTGATAATGCACGGCTGGAGCTTTAATGGTGTAATGTAGTGTTTTATAAGCAGCACAAGGGAGTGTAAGGGGGGGGGGGGGGGGGGGGTAGAGGACATGCAGTCTCCTTCATCATCTCATTTGTGACAAAGTAGATTTGACTGACAGGGTGGATCCGGTGCTCATTGGACCAGCAACATTTCAATCATTCACTTAATCAGAATTTTCCATCGGTCAGAGACACCATTCAACCCAGCAACTAGCATTGGCTTTAAGTGTCACCACGTCTCCTTGATATCCCTGGTCATTATATGATCTCAATAATGGTTAAACAACCACATTACAGGAATAGTCAAAACAGCACATGAATATACAGTTGAAGTCGGAAGTTTACATACCTTAGCCAAATACATTTAAACTCAGTTTTTCACAATTCCTGACATTTAATCCTAGTAAAAAGCCACTGTCTTAGGTCAGTTAGGATCACCACTTTATTTTAAGAATGTGAAATGTCAGAATAATAGTAGAGAGAATTATTTATTTCAGCTTTTATTTATTTCATCACATTCCCAGTGGGTCAGAAGTTTACATACACTCAATTATTATTTGGTAGCATTGCTTTAAATTGTTTAACTTGGGTTTAACGTTTCGGGTAGCCTTCCACAAGCTTCCCACAATAAGTTGGGTGAATTTTGGTCCATTCCTCCTTACAGAGCTGGTGTAATTGAGTCAAGTTTGTAGGCCTCCTTGCTCGCACACGCTTTTTCAGTTCTGCCCACAAATTGTCTATAGGATTGAGGTCAGGGCTTTGTGATGGCCACTCCAATACTTTGACTTTGTCAAGCCATTTTGCCACAACTTTGGAAGTATGCTTGGGGTCATTGTCCATTTGGACAACTTCCTGGCTGATGTCTTGAGATGTTGCTTCAATATATCCACATAATTTTCATGCCTCATGATGCCATCTATTTTGTGAAGTGCACCAGTCCCTCCTGCAGCAAAGCACCCCCACAACATGATGCTGCCACAACCGTGCTTCATGGTTGGTATGGTGTTCTTTGGCTTGCAAGCCTCCCCCTTTTGCCTCCAAATGTAACGATGGTCATTACGACCAAACAGTTCTATTTTTGTTTCATCCGACCAGAGGACATTCCTCCAAAAAGTACGATCTTTGTCCCCATGTTCAGTTGCAAACCGTAGTCTGTCTTTTTTTATGGTGGTTTTGGAGCAGTGGCTTCTTCCTTGCTGAGCGGCCTTTCAGGTTATGTCGATATAGGACTCGTTTTACTGTGGATATCGATACTTTTGTACCTGTTTCCTCCAGCATCTTCACAAGGTCCTTTGCTGTTGTTCTAGGATTGATTTGCACTTTTCACATTAAAGTACGTTCATCTCTAGGAGACAGAACATGTCTCCTTCCTGAGTGGTATGACGGCTGCGTGGTACCATGGTGTTTATACTTCCGTGCTATTGTTTGTAAATTGCTCCCAAGGATGAACCAGACTTGTGGAGGTCTACAATTTTTTTCTGAGGTCTTAACTAATTTCTTATGATTTTCCCATGATGTCAAGCAAAGAGGCACTGAGATTGAAGGTAGGCCTTGAAATACATCCACAGGTACACCTCCAATTGACTCAAATTATGTCAATCAGAAGCTTCTAAAGCCATGACATAATTTTCTGGAATTTTCCAAACTGTTTAAAGGCACAGTCAACTTAGTGTATGTAAACTTTTGACCCACTGGATTTGTGATACAGTGAATTATAAGTGAAATAATCTGTCTGTAAACAATTGTTGGAAAAATGACTTATGTCATGCACAAAGTAGATGTCCTAACCGACTTGCCAAAACTATAATTTGTTAACAAGAAATGTCTGGAGTGGTTGAAAAACGAGTTTTAATGACTTCGACCTAAATGTATGTAAACATCTGACCTCAACTGTATATTTTTGTGATAAGTGCTATTGACAACTGCACAGTTAATGTGAAACGCTTAACTTGCATGTTCTACCTAACAGCGCAGTAATCAATATAACAAATGTATAACTAATTAAAATATATATATATACAATAAAGAAAACATGAGAAATAAGAAATGAAATAGGAAGCTATGGTGGTGCAATGTAAAGTGAGCGCTGTCTCGGAGGCAAACCCAAGATGCAAGTTGTTTTAGAGCAGGGTTCCCCAACTGGCCCCCATGTTCTCTGAGCAATAAAAAAAAAAGTTTATATTTTTTATTGTTGGGCATAAGACTGTCAAAACACCAGCAAATCCACTCCAAGTGATTTTAATATTGGAAATATGTTCCAAAGTATTCCCAAGCATAATAGTAGACATACATGTATGTGCTCGTAAACAAATGTAAGCAAGGTTTTAAATGATTATGTTTTAGTCAAATAGGACATCTGTTTGGGCTTCTTACGGTCAATTTGCAGTCCACAAATGATTGAAAATTTAATTCTGGCCCCCTGACCCTCCCCTCAATAAAAGAATTGTCCCGCGGCTGAATCTAGTTGATGATCCATGTTTTAGACCGTCCAAAGAGAGAGAAATATCTCATTGAATAGTATTCTCCTGCGGCAGAGCGGTGCAGCAACCTGGGAGTCATAAACCCTTCTGAGGTTGGTTTATAAGGAGTATTAATAATATATGAATAACTCATGGGGATGTCCTACTGACTTCCTGACTTCTGATCCGCTCATTACAATAGGACCACCACACAGCCAATAGGAGAAGGGCTAGGAAGAGCAGGATGTCAAGGGCCATGTCTCTATACCTGGTGAATATTAACAATGCTCCCTGCATAATCTACTTCTGCCGAAAGGTTACAGAGTGGAGTGGGAAAGAAAGACACCCACTGGCTGAGTTAGTGAGGGAGAGGGAGTCACTCACTTCAAAAGCTGGTGTCTTACTCATGATAAAGTGTTATAAAATGGCCAAGTTAACGGATTTAAATAGCTGCAAACTTGTAAAAGAAGAGTCCTCTGACTGTCAACTGCGTTTATTTTCAGCAAACTTAACATTTGTAAATATTTGTAAGAACATAACAAGATTCAACAACTGAGCCATAATCTGAACAAGTTCCACAGACATGTGACTAACAGAAATGGAATAATATGTCCCTGGACAGAGGAGGGGTCAAAATCAAAAGTAACAGTCTGGTGTGGCCACCAGCTGCATTAAGTACTGCAGTGCATCTCCTCCTCGTGGACTGCACCAGATTTGCCAGTTCTTGCTGTGAGATGTTACCCCACTCTTCCACCATGACACCTGCAAGTTCCCGGACATTTCTGGGGGAATGGCCCTAGCCCCATTCCCCGATCCAACAGGTCCCAGACGTGCTCAATGGGATTGAGATCCGGGCTCTTTGCTGGCCATGGCAGAACACTGTTTTGCGGAAAATCCCTGTAACGCACAGCGTTGAGATTGCCTGCAATGACAACAAGCTCCGTCTGATGATGCTGTGACTTCACTCATCAGTGAAGGGCACTTTTTGCCAGTCCTGTCTGGTCCAGCGATGGTGGGTTTGTGCCCATAGGCGACGTTGTTGCCGGTGATGTCTGGTGAGGACATGCCTTACAACAGGCCTACAGTCTGAGCACTGATGGAGTGATTGTGCATTCCTGGTGTAACTCGGGCAGTTGTTGTTACCATGTACCTGTCCCGCAGGTGTGATGTTCAGATGTACCGATCCTGTGCAGGTGTTGTTACACGTGGTCTGCCATTGTGAGGACGATCAGGAAATTCATTAAAAATCCTACAATGTGATTTTCTGGATTTCTTTTCTCATTTTGTCTGTCATAGTTGAAGTGTACCTATGATGAAAATTACAGGCCTCTCTCATCTTTTTAAGTGAGAGAACTCGCACAATTGGTGGTTGACTAAATACTTTTTTGCCCCACTGTATATGTGTTTGAATGTGTGCATCTACCAATACTGTACGGCCGTGTGTGTGTGTTTGAACTTACGTGTACTGCGAGCACCTCTGTCACGCAGTCATGCGGTGAAGCTTTGTGGGGAATGTCAAATCAGATGGCGTGGTTTAAAGTTGAAAGATTTACTGAAAATGGATTCCAGATGCAGGCTCAAAAACACCAAGTCCCAGTTGTGATGCTCTGAGCAGCTCAGCAGAACTCTGGTGGCAGACAGCCCCTATCCAAGCAGACGCTGAGCAGTAGGCACCCTCTGCTTACCAGCCCTGCGCCCTAATAAAAGTTAATTTCTCCTGCAGCGTGTACTTGTTAACCTCACTTCATGGATTTGATAGAAAATGACTGATGGGAGAAATAGGCTTTTAAAATTGTGGCGAGTAGTTCACGAATGCAAGAAAGGACAGGTTATTAGAGGGAAAGATTGTCTTTGCGCTAAGCAGAGGCCCATCAGTGCCCATTATGGTCCCACATCAACTGCCCAAAAACATGCTTGTTCACCTGGGACCCACCTATTTACACAACAGTCAAGAAGGAGTCTCTCTGCTCTGCAGGTTAAATGCAGCGGTTTTGGGGGAACTTATTCATCATAAATCCTAGACAATAGGGGTGGGGAGAAAGTGTTAAAGGATGCAGGGGGCGTCAAGTGAAGTTTGTTGTCCGTGTTAATCACGCGATGGAAATGAGGACATACAATGGGAAGGAAATAAGTACTTCAGTTCTGAACATTTTTTCTTCTAAATCAAATGTGATAGAATACGATAACACACTTTTCCAACAAAAGCAGTGTTGGGTTTAATTTTGATGAAGAAAAAACATTAGACCAAATTTTTACAAAATATTACATCACACACATTACAGCACAATTTAAAATAATGAATATCGCTATAATCCCGGATATGTTTGCTAGTATTTCAAAAACAGTTGAGAAGGCTTATCCAATCGGTTGCGAGGCCATCAGTGTCATTAACTAATATAACATACATATTCATGATGTGTTGCTATGCAAAATAGCAGCTGTCTTTCAATAGCCTACCATCTGTTTAAGGGACTGTAATATTAACTGTTTAGTAAAGAAATACCACACAATAAGGCGTTTGGAAAACAATCGTGATGCTCATTACCTTGAAAGTTTATACACAAAAATAGGTATTAGTGGTATTTTGATGCGTAGTCATTTGTTGAGGTGGATGACGGAATGTCCCCTTTAGTATTCGTTCAAAAAGGAGAGGAGAGGAGAGGATGAGGGGGCAGTGAGGTGAACCTGAAGCCAGGCTATGTTTTTTTTAATGAGTGCTTCCTGAAGCCCCAGAGAGGGGAGACCTGGAGGTCCTGTGAACAGCAAGGTGGCATTTCTGACCTCCCTCTGCTGCCGCCACTAACCTGGCTTCCTGACTCTCGCAGACCCGGCTATCTGCAGAGTTTTAACACGCTCCATCCATCCCTCCCTTCCACCTCTCCCTCGCTGTGTCAGCCTTGAACTTTCCTGAAATGCTACTAAGGGCCTGGATATTAGAGTCCAACAGCTGATCACTACTGAGCATCACTGCAGTGGGACTGGGATAGAGATGCTCAAGGTGCTTTGACAGTGGTCCTACTCTCCCTCCCTCTCTCGCCCTGCACTACCCAGGATGTCAAGCGATGCCTCATGTCGGAGATGTTTTCCCACCTAAAATGATGAACACCTTTCAAGTGCTAAAAGTGGAGGTTTTGCTGTTACTGTCAGGTTCACCATTCAACTAAAAGGGTATCCAGTGTTTTTACCACTCTCTCATGGACAGACTAACGGTGGATGGTGATGTTTATAGGGCCAGGATGGTGGTAGTGTTGTATCACTAGCAGGGGAGATGAAGGCTAATGCCCTTGATGGCGTGATTGTCCCTGGACTGTGATGAGCAAGGACACAGTAGTAACAAGGCCCGGCGATGGAACTAATTCAATGAGCAGGACTGATACAAAATCAGTTGAACTTTAATTTAATTTGAGATACTTGCAATCAAGACAGAGGATTTGAGTTCTGTGTACTTGGGCACCGATTGCACGTATTTGTTTTAATGTTTCTTACTTTTTTCATGAACAAATCTATACTGAAAGGGATGTTTCATAAGGCCTCAATAGGATAACTTCTATATAACCTACAATTTGCCATACAGCATAAGTCTGTAGCAGGACATTGGTTTCTACATCTAGTGCTGGCTTGAGAAGGTGACGTAACAAAGGTTTGACTGGGAATGCAGTTGAGACACAGAATATCTTAACCATGAAGCTGTCAAGACAACCTCTCCCAGAACATACCCACTTACCCCCATAACGGCGCAACGGAGCAAACCTCCCCAAAACACTGAAAGCGTTCACTCAGAGAGCAAAGACCCGCACAAGAACCATCCCTCTTTGATCTGCATGGCACACAAGGTCAACAATGTAACGGTGGTTTGGTTCAAACATAAATAATATATTTCTACATTTTCACAAAGAAGAGCTGGTTTGAAGACTGCATTCCGTTGCGGTCTGAGAAGACAGGTTCTCCTGAAGGGAAGTTCATCTCAAGCCAGAATTTCAAAACAAAAATGTACTCTAGCTAAGGCCCAAAATAACAAAGGAGCCCTGTGTTGGCTACATAGGGTGAAAGTACGTCTCTGTCTGTGATGGGATTGTGTTCCTCCAGTGGCAAAGACTATACTGTTTAAAGTTTAAACTATTGTAGCCATTGAAAATAGATACAGTTTGTCTCCATGAAAATGATCTTATTTCTGAAAAGGATTTAACAGTGACTAAGCTACTGATATCATGGGTTCACAGACTGATGCAATAACTCCACAGTAACACATGCTAATGGTTTTCCTAGTGAGAAAATAATTCACGCCTGCCAAAATCTATCAAGTAAAAAGGCTCCAAATCATTATTATTTTCCTATTTTTTTGAAGAAGGAAAACCTGCAGTCATTCTCAGTTTATAAATCACCGTGGCAATTAACACGCCTTTTCAATAAGCAGGAAAATGCAACATCATTTTCCACAGCAATTAGACAGCCTGATGTAAAGTAACTTGGCTGAGGCACCAGGCATGTTGTGTGGCTCCTTCTAGCCTTGTTGGAAGGACTTAACAGGGCTACAGCGGCTGAGCAGCGCATGCTTTGGCTGGGAAAGCAGGGCTGGATTTGGGCAAGAGGACATGGTGATGCAATGCTGCCACAGAGAGCGAGCTGGCCTCCTCTCCCCCTCTCCTCTCCGTTCCTCTCTTAACCCCTTACCCTTTCCTCTTCTCTGCTCTCCTGTCCTCTCATCACATCGCCTCTCTCGCTAAAGAAAACCCACTCCCTTTTTCTTCTGTCTGATTACCAGCACAGTAATAACCTCACATAAAGCCTCTGCAGACAGACAACATTTGCAGACAGACAACATTCGCTCTCTCCACCCCTCACCCCTCGTTCCTCGTCCGGACTGCCCGGCATTAGAACCCAGATATGCAAAGCAGCCAGAGCCCGATGCCTGTCACCGGCTAATCACCACAACGATGATAGATGATGTTTATTTTGTGATGATGAAACGCAGCCCCCCGACTGATGATAATTGTAATAAAAAGGACAGATCAAGCCTCTAAAGTTAAATAATCAGGCAATAATTTGCATTAATGTCTGGTTGGGGTGTCGGGGGCCTTGACAGCTAGCTATAGGGCCCCCGCGCCGCTCTGGCTTGTTAGGACGAGTCCACCTTCAAGCGCACCCATTGCCCTTGGCCTCCAGAGAATGATTGTCTTATGATGACGGTCACCATCATTAGGACTCATTACTAACCTTGAGAAAGATAGCCTGAACTTTGCGTCAATCTCACTGGGCACAAGACGTCAATTCAACGTATATTCCATGTTGGTTCAACGTTTTTTTTTCTCATTCAAATGACGTGGAAACAACGTTGATTCAACCATCTGCACAGTGGGCCGTATTCAACATAGTTTCCTCAACAGCATAAAGCGTCTTGATATCTGGAATGACTGAATTGCTCATATCTGTACTCCATTGGTTAGTTAGTTTCCAGCCATTATTATGAGCCGTCCTCCCCTCAGCAGCCTCCACTGCTGTTCTCATTTTATACCGATTTAGTAGGTATTTCCAACATGCACAATTGTCAGTAAGTACGTCCTTTTCTACGGTCGTTTCTTTCGATAAATATATACAGTAATATCATCCTACCAAAGTTAGGCACTGACCATTCATCTGACCCTCCATCTGTCCAACACCACAGACGAGAGTGACCTGAACCTCAGACGTTCCAGTTGAACAAGTCCTTGAACCCCTTGAGCAGAGCAATGTTCACTAGATGACAAAGCAGCCAAGGACTTGGAAACATTTGCCTCAGTCAGTTCAGTTGTCCTGTTTTTACTAAGTGTTTGAACCGAGGGGTCTCCAAGGGAAACGGAGCCTCTGGTGGAGGGCCAGCTGGACTAAAAAGAAGAAGACATAAAAGTTGTAGAAAAAGTAGGGAAGAGGCTAATGGGGCTCCACTCCTTTTAAGTGTGAAGTACCAGAGGAATAGACGAATGTGGAGAATTCCCCACATGCACCAATTGACATTGAGGAGGA
Source organism: Oncorhynchus clarkii lewisi (assembly GCF_045791955.1). Lineage (NCBI taxonomy): Eukaryota > Metazoa > Chordata > Actinopteri > Salmoniformes > Salmonidae > Oncorhynchus > Oncorhynchus clarkii. The sequence continues at coordinate 23,063,543 of NC_092164.1, read as the reverse complement.
ACACTGTTAATTTTCTCCTTTTCAGTCTTTTGGCTGAGGAACTTTCAAACCTGTGTTTAAATAGGACTGAGGCTGAAGTTAAACAATATCCTAAAGTGAATACAGTGTTGACATCCATCAACTAACGGAGATACTGGATTGAGACAAAATCATGTTTTTGTTTTGTTTTGTGGTGTATCAATTATGCTTATTTTAAGATATTCTCTTGAAGATAAGAATAGTGTGTAATGTGTTGTACTCTATGCATAATACATGAGGTGAATTTATACTTTAACTAGCATCAATTCGTACACATTTCCTTGGAGAGATAAGAAATTCTACAAATTAAATGAAACAAAATGGTCCTTTTTGTCCTTTCTATTTTTACCACAGATGTCGATGTCATAGGGAGGATTTATGTGTTTGCATTCATTTAGAGGATTGTTGAAACAAAATGTGATCCTCCTTCCACTCATATCACCTTCATGAATATTCAGTAGCCTCTGAGCACTGAGGGGGAAAACAAACAAAAAACAAACACAATTATCACAAGTGGCAATTTCAACCAGATGTCTGTAGGATTTGCCGGGCTGCGGCTACGGTAACTACAGTGTTTGATGGAGAACAAGCGTTCCAGAATCCTCCGTCCAGCCAATCGGAGAAGCTCTGGGGGTTCTAATGACCCCTAGGTCAGAGGGGTCACCAGAGTAAAAAGCAGATCTGAGAAACGGCGGGCCCATTGCCAAGACAGGCCCATAAATCCCCTCTCTCAGAGGAAGCAATCTTGTATTATGCTGTTAAATCAAACTATAATCACAGCCTTGCATTGTGCTGCTGGCCCCGACCCATGGCGCAGAGAGGAAGCTACAATACGGAAAGAGATCAATTAGCCTGTGAGCTGAGGAGGAAAATAATGTGCTGCTCTGAGAGAGAGAGAGAGAGAGATACACAGAGAGAGAGAGAGAGAGAGAGAGAGAGAGAGAGAGAGAGAGAGAGAGAGAGAGAGAGAGAGAGATACACAGAGAGAGAGAGAGAGAGAGAGAGAGAGAGATTGTTCTGTTGCTTCGCAAAAATACATTTTGTCAGCTTTACCAATCTTTTTTATAAATAATGAATAAATAAAATCACTTCTTTTCTGCATTAAAAATACTAAACTAATCATTTTATATGAATATATAGATCCTAAATGATAACATAACCTCAGCAAAAAAAGAAATGTCCCTTTTAAGGACCCTGCCTTTCAAAGATAATTCATAAAAATCCAAATAACTTCACAGATCTTCATTGTAAAGGGTTTAAACACTGTTTCCCATGCTTGTTCAATGAACCATAAACAACTAATGAACATGCACCTGTGGAACGGACGTTAAGACACTAACATCGCACAGACGGTAGGCAATTAAGGTCACAGTTATGAAAACTTAGGACACTAAAGAGGCCTTTTTACTGACTTTGAAAAACACCAAAAGAAAGATGCCCAGGGTCCCTGCTCATCTGCGTGAACGTGCCTTAGGCAGATGTGGTCAGGGCAAAAAATGGCAATGTCCGTACTGTGAGACACCTAAGACAGCGCTACAGGGAGACAGGACGGACAGCTGATCGTCCTCGCAATGGCAGACCACATATAACAACACCTACACAGGATCGGTACATCTGAACATCACACCTGCGGGACAGGTACAGGATGGCAACAACAACTGCCCGAGTTACACCACGAACGCCCAATCCCCGCATCAGTGCTCAGACTGTCCGCAATAGGCTGAGAGAGGCTGGACTGAGGGCTTGTAGGCCTGTTGTAAGGCAGGTCCTCACCAGATATCACCGGCAACAACGTCACCTATGGGCACAAACGCACCGTAGCTGGAACAGACAGGACTGGCAAAAAGTGCCCTTCACTGACAGGTCACGGTTTTGTCTCACCAGGGGTGATGGTTGGATTTGCGTTTATCGTCAAAGGAATGAGCTTTACACCGAGGCCTGTACTTTGGAGTGGGATCGATTTGGAGGTGGAGGGTCCGTCATGGTCTGGTGCGGTGTGTCACAGCATCATCAGACGGAGCTTGTTGTCATTGCAGGCAATCTCAACGCTGTGCGTTACAGGGATTTCCCGCAAGACAGGAATGTCAGTGTTCTGCCATGGCCAGCAAAGAGCTCGGATCTCCATCCCATTGAGCACGTCTGGGACCTGTCGGATCAAAGGGTGAGGGCTAGGGCCATTCCCCCAGAAATGTCCGGGAACTTGCAGGTGTCATGGTGGAAGAGTGGGGTAACATCTCACAGCAAGAACTGGCAAATCTGGTGCAGTCCACGAGGAGGAGATGCACTGCAGTACTTAATGCAGCTGGTGGCCACACCAGATACCGACTGTTACTTTTGATTTTGACCCCCCCCCCTCTGTCCAGGGCTGTTAGTCACATGTCTGTAGAACTTGTTCAGTTTATGTCTCAGTTGTTGAATCTTGTTATGTTCATACAAATATTTACATCTGTTAAATTTGCTGAAAATAAACGCAATTGACAGTGAGAGGACGTTTCTTTTTTTGCTGAGTTTATATCTACTTCGAAGTGCTCACTGTAAGTTGAGAGAACATTATACAGACAGAATAACAAAAACATATTCTATAGCCTATGTATGAAATGGTGTTGATCCATTGTAGAATGCATGTTCAACAGGTTGAAGTGTTGTCAACTTAGAGCAGTCTAGTTCAATTTAGCAGCCCATAAGCTCTCTCTAGTGGACACACATGGAACAGCTTTAAGTCACGAACAAATTTGACAGAAGGCCTTTAAGACATTTGCCATACTGTACATACAGTGAGTAGATTGATTATAGTGTAATTACAGTGTAATTAAATCACTACTTTAAAAATATATACAATACCAGTCAAAAGTTTTGACACGCATACTCATTGAAGAGTTTTTTTTTTGTGTGCAAAGCTGTCATCAAGGCAAAGGGTGGCTACTTTGAAGAATCTCAACTATAAAATATATTTTGATTTGTTTAACACTTTTTTGGTTACTACATGATTCCATATGTGTTATTTCATAGTTTTGACGTCTTCACTATTATTGTACAATGTAGAAAATAGTCAAATTAAAGAAAAACCCTTGAATTAGTAGGTGTGTCCAACCTTTTGAATGAGTAGGTGTGTCCAACCTTTTGAATGTAGGTGTGTCTAACCTTTTGAATGAGTAGGTGTGTCCAACCTTTTGAATGAGTAGGTGTGTCCAACCTTTTGAATGTAGGTGTGTCTAACCGTTTGAATGAGTAGGTGTGTCCAACCTTTTGAATGTAGGTGTGTTCAACATTTTGAATGTAGGTGTGTCCAACCTTTTGAATGAGTAGGTGTGTCCAACCTTTTGAATGAGTAGATGTGTCCAACCTTTTGAATGTAGATGTGTTCAACATTTTGAATGTAGGTGTGTCCAACCTTTTGAATGAGTAGGTGTGTCCAACCTTTTGAATGTAGGTGTGTCCAACCTTTTGAATGAGTAGGTGTGTCCAACCTTTTGAATGTAGGTGTGTCTAACCTTTTGAATGAGTAGGTGTGTCCAACCTTTTGAATGTAGGTGTGTCCAACCTTTTGAATGAGTAGGTGTGTCCAACCTTTTGAATGTAGGTGTGTCCAACCTTTTGAATGTAGGTGTGTTCAACCTTTTGAATGTAGGTGTGTCCAACCTTTTGAATGTAGGTGTGTCCAACCTTTTGAATGTGTAGGTGTGTCCAACCTTTTGAATGTGTAGGTGTGTCCAACCTTTTGAATGAGTAGGTGTGTCCAACCTTTTGAATGAGTAGGTGTGTCCAACCTTTTGAATGGTACTGTATATTTCACATCACACATCTTCAGAAGGGATACAATCATTAACAGGCATTGAATTAGAGTGTTTGTAAGGTGTTCTAGTTTTTTTTTTTTTATCGTCAGATTGAATTATTTTCTACGGAATATCCTTTTAACTAGAAGTGGCTCTCTGCTGGCTTGAAATGACATGACATGTGGTGTGTTCAGACTGCTTAAAACACTGACTATCACATCAATCCCTGAATCCTACTTTGTTCCAGTTTCTTATCATCCTGAATAATAAAACAGAGAAATTCACCTCCTGGATTCCCAGATCAGCAGACATCTAGTGTCAGTTTGACACTGGTGCTGATCAGCTCTCTACAGCTGGGGGACTAAGCCAGGGGCCTGATGAGGGCCCTTCCATATTAAACAGGCAGATTAGACACGTTAAACGGAGGGCAGCCTGGAGAGGTGCTGTTACCGAGACCTCCGGGGTCCTGCTGCTCATCAGGCAGGTACGGTAGTGCAGTCACACACACACACACACACACACACACACACACACAACAGGAAGGAAACCTCTCCTCTCTCCCCCACTGCCTGCTATGCCTCACTGTCTTCCTCTCCTCACTGACCTCTTAGTCTGCCAGCGTCTGCTGCCGCGGTAATGCTACCACCATTCCCATCATGCACAGGGGCATACGAGCTCCCATGAGTCCCCACACCGCTCCCTGCCATCTGCCGTGATTTATAGAAAATGGCCGATGATTTATGGCCTAGTCATCTCACAATGAAGTTGTTTTCTTTCATTATGGCGACCTCCCGACCCAGCCGCCACTCCCCTGCATGCTTGGGGAAATGTGTGCTAATCATACACCATAAAGATCTTTAAACAGAAGGGGGGGGTTGGCCGGGGCAGTGGAAATGGAAGGGGCTTTTATAAAATTAATTTCAACAGCGTGTGAATACTAATAGAGCCGAGTAGAGCAGACCTTGGTGGTGGCGTGTCGGAGATGAGACGCGGCCACCGCAGAGAGATACCGGCCTTAATGAGACTGTTTTAGGTTATTAAGGACGGTGGAGACGAGGTAGCTGCCTGACAGGCCACGCACCGCAGCTACTGCACCGTTTCTCCTTCAGCTTTTGATCTCGAATTGAAAAAGGACCTTTCTGGAGTCTTGGGTGATCCAGAAGAGTTCAAAGATGAATGCCTAGTTAAAGCTGGTAAAACCTGGACGTCTCAGTGGTCACACATTTGCCCCAATGTTAATTGAATCATATGCTGCTGATTGTAACAAACAATACAGGGAATCCACTTCAAAGCTGGCCAGCCTACTAACACTTTCTTTTTTTTGATCACTAATGATGCAGGTGGCGATAGTGTTTTTCCACTCTTTATTGGTGAGTCTTCAGATGACTGGAGAACGCACACAAACCAAGGATGCGGCAGTGACAAATGAGCGTCTGCGGTCTCATTGCTGATTCACCACATCCCTAGTGTAATGGTCTGTGCCCTCTATCCTACCCCTGATTGGGGAAGGCTACGGTGCACCTGTGAGCCCATAAGAGCAGCAGGACAGCTAATAACTGTTCAATTCAACTTTCAGTTTGCCTCCTCTAATGCAGTGTACACTAGCACGCGGTGCCGCGCAGTGAAACGCCACTTCCCATTCGTTTTCAATGGAAGGAAAGCGGTTAGAAGCAGAGGACCGTGGTAGCCTACTTTTGCACCCAAAATTATTTCAAAAAAAAAAATTCAATAAATACACAGAGGATGCTTTTTTCCTCTCAAGAAAATGCAAAGAGCGCCATCTGCTGCTATTCCCATGTCCTGCAGGAGATGTTTTTTCTCCCACATTCTCGGGAAGATACTGTATATCTGCTCTCAATTTATACTTCAAATATACAACATGTGATTACACGCTTCAGACAGGGACTGAAGTTGGTTTATTTCAAGTTTAAATTTCAACAAATTCTATCACGGGTGAAAGAAGTGAACAAAACATGAAATGTGTACAGTCATAACACACAGAAAATATAACAGACGGCATATAAATATAGGTACGGGAGGGATAAAACAATGACTGAAGCTAAACAGAAGAAGCATGCATTGTAAATGGTTCACAAGAAATAGAACAGCCAAGCCAATATTACATCTGTGGGAAAATACTGCCATTAAACTATTGGCTTTATTTACAGCAGCCTTGGGATGCATCCCAGATGGAACATTATGCCCTATATAGGGCACTACTTTTGACCGGATCCCACAAGGCTCTGGTCAAAAGTAGTGCACTGGGTAGGGAATCGGGTGCCACTTGGGACATAACCTTGGTCTTCGACGCAACACCTTTCCTGTCTAATTCATGATGTATAATACAGCATTTCGAAATAGGGGCAAAAAAAACACCAATTCAAAAGCAGTATTCAGAAGCTATTAGTATGGATTAATATTGCAGGTATACTGTAAAAAAACTAAAACAAGGCACAAGCAAATACATACTCAAGATACATGGCTTGAGGATAATAGGGTTTGGTTTTTGATACAGGCCAGTGTGTGCACACAGCATACAATTACAGTATACAATGTTTGGTCTGTTAAATCAGCCCTAGCTTGGTAGCTGTGATGGATATCAATAGTGTGTGTGTTATATAATACAAGCTGACCAGACATTCATAGATTAGAAGCAACGTTTCTTCAACATAAAGTCGCAGTTGGGAATGTTAGTTAATCATTGAGGTTGCTGGGTATAATATTGCATGTTCCCTCGCATGCAAACGAGGTCTCTCTCAGACTCTCTTTCAATAACAAGTCTGTGAATCAATGATTAAAAGTACTGTACAAAACACTCATTTTGAGTTTCATTTGTGATTCAATTGCAACAGGCAAGTCTAACAAAAGAAATACTGTGTTTGTATTTGACAACATTTTGTACTTGGTCATAGCCATAGCTGATAAAATTGCTGAGTTCTCACATTTGAGAAAAAGAGAAACATTGTGCACTGCTACAGTACATTTTAACAGTCAATGTAGTGAAACTGTACTACAGAAACAGTAAGGCCCTTGGACTTTTAACAAGGGATGGGCTCAATTCCTTTCAATCAAATCAGGAAGTAAACTGAAATTGCAATTTCATTTTTTATCCCCATAGACAATCATTGAGGAAAATTGGGAATTGGAATTTCTGAATGGACTGAATTGAAATGGAATTGACCCCAACTCTGAATTCCTGTTCTAACCGAAACAACTGTACCTTTAACATTCATAATAAGGAGAGTAAAATACATTAGGTTTAACGCCATGATTAGTATTTCTAAAGCAGCAGTAACATTTCATAGGTGCGCATAAAAATGACATCTATACATTTCAAACAAGGATGGTTTAACTTACAATGGTCATTTACAGTGCTTTGACAAAAAAGGTTCATCCAAGTAGTTGGATTTTATGTAACTAATTCATTATTGCTGGATTCAATTTAAAATACATATTTTTTTCCCCCTGTCTTTAAATTGTAAAAAATAATAATATTTGCACTGGCACTTAAAATGTCCTTAAGATTATCGACTAATATGTCAGATTGTCATTGTCTTTCTACTATGTGACGAATAGGTACTGCCCATATTTCGATTTCAGACTAAATATTTCACATTTGAAAATTCTAGGACTCTTATATTTGCAAGAAAACTTCAGATCCCAGTAGTTTTGACTCATTACAATGTGGCCCGAATGTTAAAGCACAAAGAACAGCAGACTCAAAACGCCACCAACTCAACCAATAACTCCCCATCCATAATAATAATGTATGAAGGGTGAGACTGTAATCCTTGTGAAAAAGGAAAACATTCCTTCACTAGTTGTTGGGCCCAAACCACAGTCAAAACACAGGTGTTACACACAGAAGCAGTTTACAACACAGCTTTTCACTGCATGTACTAATCATTGGCCAGCCAAATGATCTTCTCCCACTAATGGAAATGAACAGTTTTTTTTTTTTAGATTCTCACTAACTAAGAAATTCTATCGCTTCACAAGAATTATTCTTTAAAATACAGGCTTAAAAACATAGCATCGTCACTAAGAACAAATTCTTCAGACGGCAAATACTACAGAACAATTACGATCAAAATCGTCATTTTTAAACTGCCCCTTTACAAATAGCACGTTTCCAAATAAGCCCATCTGTCCATCGCGAGAAGGAACAGAGGCAATGAGGCGGTCGTGTGCAGAGCGACACTCTGCTTCCATCAACATTAAATCCTTTCAGACGGTTTAAAAAGGACTCCGGTTTCATTCAAAGCTCTTTACATTCATTCGACTAGGTCTGAAGTAGTGTATCTTAATAAAAAAGGTGGAATAAACGTATTTACAAGACGACAAAACAGCAGGAAATAAAATACTGATTGCAACAGGCATAGGGTTTCCCAACCAGGAACAGCCTACAGCCTTTATTAGAATACATTAAAACGACAAGGAGGTCTGGAAAGAAAGATTGAGGCACAACTGTTTCCCTATCTGGGTCACGCTCATTAGGGCACGCCATGGAAAATATTTCAAAACGGTAAAAAGAAAAGAAAATTAGTGTTTCTTATTGGACCAGTAGTCCAGGTAGTCCCTTCCTGTTTCATTCTGTTTTGCACTGTTTGGTGCCCTATGAACATAACCCTGTACTGTATGTACCTGCACACACATGGATGAAGCCGGAGGGCCATGCTCATTAGTATGAGGAGATGTCTGAAGAGCTGCTGCTGTTGCTGGTGGATGTCTGGGCTCTCTTTATGTACAAGTTCAGCAGCTTCATCTGATGGGATAGTAAAGATGCTGAATGAAACCAACACATGACGTTTCAAGATATTGAAAAACATTCTGCAACCAGTAGATCTTGAAAAAAAAAAGAAGGGAGTTAAAGACATTGTCTGCATCCTAAATGGCATCCTATTTCCTAGTGCATTACATAAGGAATAGGGTGCCATTTGAGACGACCCAGACAGGGCGCTGAGATGAGAGGGTAGCGTACCTTGCTTCCTGTGAGCTGGGCCAGGTAGGGCTTCAGCTCTTCACCGATGACAGAGTAGACAGCCACCAGACAGAACACACTGGCCTTCCTCACACTGCTCTCTGTGTTGTCATACCCCTGTACACAGAGAGACATCAGAACAATATTAGACATACACCGAGTACAGCAAACATCAGGAACACCTTCCTAATATTGAGTTTCAGCCCCCCCCCCCCTTTGCGTCGGGGCATGGACTCGACAAGGTCTCGAAAGCGTTTCACAGGGATGCTGGCCCATGTTGACTCCAATGCTTCCCACAGTTGTGTAAAGTTGACTTGATGTCCTTTGGGTGGTGGACCATTCTTGATACACACGGAAAACTGTTGAGTGTGAAAAACCCAGCAGCGTTGCAGTTCTTGACACAAACCGGTGCGCCAAGCACCTACTACCATACCCTGTTCAAAGGCACTTCAATATTTTTTATTTGCCCCTTCACCCTCTGAATGGCACACATACACAATCCATGTCTCAAGACTTAACATTCCTTCTACAACCTGCCTCCTCCCCTTCATCTACACAGATTGAAGTGGATTCAACAGGTGACATCAATAAGGGATCATAGCATTCACCTGGTCAGTCTATATCACGGAAAGAGCAGGTGTCCTTAATGTTTTGTATATACTCAGTGTCTAGACAGTGTGGCATAATCCCAAGGACAGAAAGTCATTATCTTATGTAACTAAACCCCAAGCATCAACACTTTACTGGAAGTAGATGCATATCAAGTGCTTCTATTTGAAGTAGATACATTTCAAGTGCTTCTATTCCGTGTCCACCAATCAGTAAGCACATCAATAAATCAACCAATGGACTAACCAATCATTCAACTTGACCTATAAAGCCCTTTTTACCTGCAGTAGTCCTGGTATGATGTCAGGCAGCAGCTGGTGGAGTGACTCCTTGGTGATGCGTTCGATCACCTTGGTCTGCATCTTGATGGAAGCCAGGTTGATGGGGTAGTCAGCCGTCTGGACGATGGGACACAGCACCTTGATACACTGCTCTGGGTGGATGGAGCCAGCCAGGGTGGAGGCTGACTCCTCTGCTGCCCGCACAACCTGGGTAGAGAGGGAAGGGTAGAGTGAGGAGGGTGAAATGGTTGATCATGGAATGGATTCATTTTGGTTTATTGGCAGAGAAGGGTACATGTACAGTACCAGTCAAAAGTTTGGACAGACCTACTCATTCAAGGGTTTTTCTTTATTTTGACTATTTTCAACATTGTAGAATATTAGTGAAGACCGAAGAACTATGAAATAACACATGTAGTGTTAAACAAACAAAAAGTGTTAAACAAATAAAACTAGATTTTATATTTGAGATTCTTCAAAGTAGCCACCCTTTGCCTTGATGACAGCTTTGCACACTCTTGGCCTTCTCTCAACAAGCTTCATGAGGTAGTCAGTCACCTGGAATGCATTTCAATTAACAGGTGTGCCTTGTTAAAAGCTAATTTGTGGAATTTCTTGAGCCAATCAGTTGTGTTGTGACAAGGTAGGGGTGGTATACAGAAGAAAGCCCTATTTGGTAAAAGACCAAGTCCATATTATGGCAAGAACAGCTGAAATAAGCAAGTAGAAATGACAGTCCATCATAACTTTAAGACACGAAGGTCAGTTAATACGTAAAATTTCAAGAACTTTTAAAGTTTCTTCAAGTGCAGTCGCAAAAACTATCAAGCGCTACGATGGAACTGGCTCTGATGAGGACCTCCACAGGAAAGGAAGACCCAGAGTTACCTCTGCTGCAGAGGATAAGTTCATTGGAGTTACCAGCCTCACAAATTGCAGCGTAAATAAATGCTTTACAGAGTTCAAGTAGCAGAAACATCTCAACATCAACTGTTCAGAGGAGAATCAGGCCTTCAGGGTTGAACTTCTGCAAAGAAACCCCTACTAAAGTACACCAATAAGAAGAAAATACTTTCTTGGGCCACCAAACATGAGCAACAGACATTAGACTGGTGGAAATCTGTCCTTTGGTCTGATGAGTCCAAATTTGAGATTTTTGGTTCCAGCCACTGTGTCTTCGTGAGACGCAGAGTAGTTGAACGGATGATCTCCACGTGTGTGGTTCCCACCGTGAAGCATGGAGGAGGTGTAATGGTGTGGGGATGCTTTGCTGGTGATTTATTTAGAATTCAAGGCACACTTAACCAGCATGGCTAAAACAGCATTCTGCAGCGATACCCCATCCCATCTGGTCTGTGCTTATTAATTTGTTTTTCAACAGGACAATGACCCAAAACACACCTCCAGACTGTGTAAGGGGTATTTGACCAAGAAGGAGAGTGATGGAGTGCTGCATCAGATGACCTGGCCTCCACAATTACCCAACCTCAACCCAATTGAGATGGTTTGGAATAAATTGGACCACAGAGTGATGGAAAAGCAGCTCAGCATATGTGGGAACTCCCTCAAGACTGTTGGAAAAGCATTCCTCATTAAGCTGTTTGAGAGAATGCCGAGAGTGTGCAAAGCTGTCATCAAGGCAAAGGGTGGCTACTTTGAAGAATCTCAAATATAAAATATATTTTGATTTGTTTAACACCTTTTTCGTTACTACATGATTCCATATGTGTTATTTCATAGTTTTGATGTCTTCACTATTATTCCACAATGTAGAAAATAGCAAAAATAAAGAAAAACCCTTTGAATGAGTAGGTGTTCTAAGACTTTTGACTGGTACAGGCGAGGCTATTAACTCAAGATGTGTAGACTTAGCATGTCCTCTAAAGCAGAGCCTCATAAACAGAGACAGCGAGTGAGCGCTACCTCTTTGTGGGAGTCTTTGTGTGCCTCCAGAGTCTTCATAATGGTGAGCTCTGCATAGTTCTTGAAGCGGGCCGGCTGGTTACGTAAGATTTCCTTCAGCACTCGTAGTGCCAGGGCCCGGATGGTGTGCTGCAGTTTGGGGGAAAAGGACACGACATGCTCAGAACCAACCATTCAGAGACAGTGGAATGAAAAACAATGGATTAAAACATCAGATTGTGGCATTGCTCCCAGGGCAGGAGTTTACTTTATCTCTCCATCCATCCATCCATCTATCCATTTATCTTTTCCTCCAGAGTCCTTACATCTTGGTCTGACAGGGTCTCCAGCAGCAGGAGCAGCATGGTTTTGAAGTGTTCCTCCCACACTGCCAGGCTGTCCTCCCGGGCTATCTTCAGCAGCTCCAACAGGGCTCCCCTCCTCTCCTCTGGCCTCTCACTGGGGTTAGACAGCTCCTTCAGCAGCTCACCCGCCTTTCAACGACCACAATAGATATTAGTCAGTGTCCATAGAATTACATATAGATCACTAAATGGAATTTGATAGGATTATGTAGCTATAGTAAAACACTGAAAATATTGTTGTTAAATGAATTCAATCAATCACCAGTTCCAGCTGCTCCGCAGGGGAACTGTTCTTGGTGTGCAGCATCTTGTTTTCTCCACCACACTCTTGGCGGCCTGCGAGGTAGATGGTTGAGAGGGGGGTGGGGGAGTCTTACCTTACAGCTAATATATAGCCTATTATAAACAGGGTGGTCCAAGCCCTAAATGCTGATTGGCTGACAACCGTACAGCACGGGTATGACAAAACATGTATTTTTACTGCTCTAATGACGTAGGTGACCAGTTTATATCAGCAATAAGGCACCTCAGTGGTTTGTGTTATATACACGACACATGGGCCTTATTGCTTAAAATGTTTTATGACCATCCAAAATGGCCCCCTATCCCTATATAGCTCACTACTTTTGACCAGAGCTATGTAAGGAATAGGGTGGTCAAAAGTAGTGCACTACATAGGGAACAAAAGGTGCCATTTCAGACCCTTGAGACAGCCTCACCATCTCGAAGTTGCTCCACGTCGTCCTCGTACACCGTTTCTTTCAGGGCAGCCTTGTCGTAGGCGCTGATGGTGTCTGTGTAGTTGTAGGGGTTGTAGAAGGAACGCGGGGAGGGGGTGTTGAGTAGGGAGGTCTTGTTGTCCAGGGCCGTGCGACCCCCGGGCCCCTCCACCACGTCGGCACCAGAGTGTGATGCTGGTCCAACACCCGGCTGAGGAGAAACAAGACTAATGTTAAAACGTAACATAACAAACGTAGAGTTTTAGAAAAATAACTAAACGCATGTCCATTCTAGAGAAGATAAAAATATTCACCAGAGAGAACATTTGCCAAACAAGTGCACTTGTTCACTCCCCCCTCTGGATTTAAAAGGAATGGGCTGTGGGAAGACACTCCCTCTAGTCCATTCTAACACCAACCCAAATATTTTAAATCAATGAGGGGGGGTGAGTGAGTGAGTGAGTGAGTGAGTGAGTGAGTGAGTGAGTGGAGAATAGTAGGGAATTGCCAAAGCCCCTCACCGTGTCCTCTCTCTTGCCTCTGCCCGGCTCCATGAGGTCCTCCTGACTGCGGAAGCTGAAGTTCTGTATGGCCTCAGTGACGCCTCGCAGGGAGCTATAAATCTGATCGGTGTTCAGGTTCTCTGTGTCGTACTCCAACATGCTTCAGGGGAGGGTTATTAATCAAGTATGACACTTACATCACCACCACAGGAAGAAGACATCTGCCCAGTGGGCAAAAGCGGGGGAAAAAACTGGTTGAAATGACGCCATTTTGTTTACCTAGTCCGTAAAGATGTCATTTCAAGCAGTTTCTCATGTAAAAGATCAACCGTGCATAACAGTAGGTGTAGACAGAGACAGTGTGGAACAGACTGGGGAGTCAAGGTGTTAATGTGGTGAATCCCCCGAAATGTGGGCACATGAGAGCACAGATTGCTGCTGCGGAATGGAAAAAAAAATTAAAGAATGAAGTGAAAGGAAAAACAAAAGAGACCGTGGGGTAGGGACAAATCAAGTCAGCTATGTGACAATGTACCTGGGAGAGTAAGCACTTCGTAGGGTCTTCAGGGAGGGGGCAGCAACAGTGGAGGAGAGAGGAGAAGGGAAGGGAGGGGGGTACTTTGACAGGCCATCGGCACTCCAACCCCATAGCCGACTGTAATGTGCCAGCAAGGGAGGGAAGGAAGGAGGGAGGGAAAGAAAAGGGGGGATAGAGGCGCGAGGGAGAAAAAGAGAGACGTGAGGAGGGAACAGAGCCGAGCGGGGGGGGGGGGGACTACTTGTTGTCGTTGTTAGTTAAGTTAGTAGTGATGTAACCAACTTCTACAGTGTGTTGGGGACCAGGTATTAAAAGATTACGTCAGACCTACCTGGGAGAGAGCGCGCCCCCACGGGAGCAGTTGGTGGGAGAGGTGAGGGGGCTGCTGCGACTGCTGGGGTGGCGAGGCGGGGGAGGAGTCCGTCCCATGGTGCTACTGGGAGAAGCCTGCGGATCACACAGAATCGGAGCAGGTACAGTACATTATAAACTAGGTGGTTCGAGCCCTGAATGCTGATTGGCTGACAGCCATAGTATATCAGCCCATATACCACAGGTATGCCAAAACATATATTTTTACTGCTCTAATTACATTGGTAACCAGTTTAAAATAGCAATAAGGCACCTCAAGGTTTGTGATATATGGCCATTATACCACGGCTAAGGGCTGTATCCAGACACTCTAAGAACAGCCCTTAGCCGTGGTATATTGGCCATATACCACACCTCCTCGGTCTTTATTGCTTAATAATTTGATGCTATCCCAGTATGTTTAGGTTACAATTGTCCATGTTACAGCAAGCAAGGTTTATGTTGATGGCTAACGGTGCCAGTGAGAAGAGGACCTTCCTGAGCAAATTCCCTACTCTTCTTCTCGTGGTGAGTAGATATTTGGGATCCAGCCAGTTTAGCCCTGCTCAGTCTCATCCTCTCGATGACGTTGATTAGACGTGAACGTCAGAGTCAGGTCTTACCATTCCGGTGTTGCTGGAGTTACGCAGGTGGCTATGCAGCAGTTTAGTGGCTCCGTCCTGGAAGGTCTTGGGCAGGGCCCCCAGCAGCATGGTGAACTCTGGGGTGTTCAGCTCAAATAAGGCGATCAGAACCACCTGGGCCGCCTGGGGATTAAAGGGTCACAGCGAGGTCAAAGGTTAGAGGTCATCATCAAAGAGGGTGTTCACTTTCCCCCCACTAACATTGATATGCGATATCACGCAACAGTGCATTTCAAGGTAATGCATTACCTGCATTTCAAGGTAATGTTTGGCCCTTAGAGAAGAGAGGGAACTTTTCGACAAGCCCATTCTGCTCTCACAGAACCATGAGTCACATCAGTCAACGTACTGGCGAACACATGATCCATATGCACCGCACGGAAATACAGAAGCACACATTTGTTGAGGTTCAGCTAGCATTCAGTTAGTCAGGCGAGTTAGAACCAATGTCAGTTCTCGTAAACCAGTTCAAGAACCAGCATCGCAATGCTCTCGGGTGAAATTCCATGCATGTTGGTCAACCAAACCTGGTCACTGCAGATAAACAAGAACTATGAGTAACAAGTAACAGCAGCACAGGCTATTAGAAAAACACAATATTACCGCACATTCAGAGCCATCGTGTTGCCCATTCCCACCCCGTCGCTTAAAGGGGCAATCTGCAGTTGCGACATAAACTGTTTGACTTATAAATGAATTATACGTACCCAAATATTAGCTTGTTTAACTCCATTGTTTGTAAACAAAGTCAACTTAAAACAAACACGGTATAGCCTCAAAACACAGTTAAAACTATCATTTTGATATCATGGATGGTTAGTCCTTGCATCCCCAGCTCGGTCTATGAATTTGAGAGTGGTTGCATTTCTCCAGCCAAATCTCTTGTCTTTTTTTTAGCAAAACAGTGGTGGGGTCAACACCTTGTTATCTTTTCAACTGCTGATTGCCCCTTTAACATTCACTCATTATGAAGAAAACTTTGAAAGCAGAAACAAGTGTTCTGGCTCATTCAGAGCCATTTCAGTCCCCATTCCCACCCCTGCACTGTCCTTTACATCCCCAGTTATAAAGCAGAAACAACTCTGTGTCTGCCAGCAAGGCGAAGTTGGGTTAGAGACAGAGAGCCCAGGCTTGAGGAAGTTATGTGAGGCAGACTGCAGACCGTGCAGCTGACTGATGGGTCGGGGGGCTCTACTACCTGCTTGCACCTCTCCTCCACGTTCCCCTCTCCAGGTAGAGAGGCTACGGTGGTGCTGGGCCTGCCTGACAACTCCTCACCTGCCCAGCTATGGTGGAAACTCTGGGGTTGGGGGTCGACCGACGGGTAGGGTGGGGAAATTATCCGTTTAAAATACAAAAATAAAAACAACCAAAAAAGGGATAAAGCCAGCAAACAATAGTTATTTTAGAGCTTCGGCTGATCAGTTGAAAATTTACAGAAATGCTGATTAATGTGCATTGTCCCTGTGAAATACAAAGTCAATAAAATAAAAAAAGTCTGACGCTGTTGCTATGGAAACAAAACACAACTCGACCCACCTTCCGGACATCGGAGCTCTTTGGTTCCGTGGTCCAGGTGATGATGCGGGAGACGGCCAGGCGCGTCTCGCTGGAGTTGACAAAGTCTGCGGGGTCCATTTGACGGGCCAGGCACTCAATGTACCTCAGGATGGCCACCTTGACCTTCAGGTTGGGGGTCTGGGTCTGGTCCACGATGAAACGCATCAGGATGTTAAACTGCTGGTCGAACGGGAACGAGTCCCTGGGAAAGAGAGAGGAAAAGAAATAGAAAAGGGCATGAGATGAGCGGGATTGATCCACTAGAACAGGGATCAAGCTAGATTCAAGCTAGCAGCTAGATTCAGGCAAGGGACGTTTTTTTTTCTTGCGTGGATTGTCGTGGGGCCGGTACCCAATTACAAATTATTTGTAGAAGGCAAATTATCTGGAAGAAGCCCAAACCGATATAATATTTAACTAAAACATAATCATTTCAAACCTCATTTGTATATTATCACGTGTCTTTCGTTTATGTGTGGAAACACTTGGGAACAGATTTCCCAAATTAAAATCACCTGGACCTTATGTCCAACAATGAAAATGCAAAAAAAAAAACATGGGGGGACAAACATGAGGGGAACCCTGCACTAGAAACTCTACAAACAGACAAAAGCAACATCTAAGGGCTTTTCACACTACCAAGCAGAGCCAAAAGAAGCTGTACTGAGCTGGCCTGGTTACACATCCACCATAGTGGGTGGAATCGTGCTGAAAAGCAAAAAGTGGAGGGAAGAAAAATCAACAACACCTGTGTGAAAACGCTAATAGAGATGGGGCTTTAGTTCTGACCTGGTGACGTCCAGAGCCTTCTGGACCTTGGCCTGTACGGAACCCAGGAGGTCAGCTCCCATCTTCTTCAGCAGCTGGGTGAGCAGGACAAACAGCCAGTCCTGCAGGTCCTCTCTGTGCAGGGTGATGAAGTCTACCAGGGTCTCCAGAAACATGCTGAACACCTGACACAGTGACCACCCAGCCAGTCAACAATAGGCTATACATACAGTGCCTTGCGAAAGTATTCGGCCCCCTTGAACTTTGAGACCTTTTGCCACATTTCAGGCTTCAAATATAAAGATATAAAACTGTATTTTTTTGTGAAGAATCAACAACAAGTGGGACACAATCATTAAGTGGAACGACATTTATTGGATATTTCAAACTTTTTTAACAAAACAAAAACTGAAAAATTGGGCGTGCAAAATTATTCAGCCCCTTTACTTTCAGTGCAGCAAACTCTCTCCAGAAGTTCAGTGAGGATCTCTGAATGATCCAATGTTGACCTAAATGACTAATGACGATAAATACAATCCACCTGTGTGTAATCAAGTCTCCGTATAAATGCACCTGCACTGTGATAGTCTCAGAGGTCTGTTAAAAGCGCAGAGAGCATCATGAAGAACAAGGAACACACCAGGCAGGTCCGAGATACTGTTGTGAAGAAGTTTAAAGCCGGATTTGGATACAAAAAGATTTCCCAAGCTTTAAACATCCCAATGAGCACTGTGCAAGCGATAATATTGAAATGGAAGGAGTATCAGACCACTGCAAATCTACCAAGACCTGGCCGTCCCTCTAAACTTTCAGCTCATACAAGGAGAAGACTGATCAGAGATGCAGCCAAGAGGCCCATGATCACTCTGGATGAACTGCAGAGATCTACAGCTGAGGTGGGAGACTCTGTCCATAGGACAACAATCAGTCGTATATTGCACAAATCTGGCCTTTATGGAAGAGTGGCAAGAAGAAAGCCATTTCTTAAAGATATCCATAAAAAGTGTCGTTTAAAGTTTGCCACAAGCCACCAGGGAGACACACCAAACATGTGGAAGAAGGTGCTCTGGTCAGATGAAACCAAAATTGAACTTTTTGGCAACAATGCAAAACGTTATGTTTGGCGTAAAAGCAACACAGCTGAACACACCATCCCCACTGTCAAACATGGTGGTGGCAGCATCATGGTTTGGGCCTGCTTTTCTTCAGCAGGGACAGGGAAGATGGTTAAAATTGATGGGAAGATGGATGGAGCCAAATACAGGACCATTCTGGAAGAAAACCTGATGGAGTCTGCAAAAGACCTGAGACTGGGACGGAGATTTGTCTTCCAACAAGACAATGATCCAAAACATAAAGCAAAATCTACAATGGAATGGTTCAAAAATAAACATATCCAGGTGTTAGAATGGCCAAGTCAAAGTCCAGACCTGAATCCAATCGAGAATCTGTGGAAAGAACTGAAAACTGCTGTTCACAAATGCTCTCCATCCAACCTCACTGAGCTCGAGCTGTTTTGCAAGGAGGAATGGGAAAAAATGTCAGTCTCTCGATGTGCAAAACTGATAGAGACATACCCCAAGCGACTTACAGCTGTAATCGCAGCAAAAGGTGGCGCTACAAAGTATTAACTTAAGGGGGCTGAATAATTTTGCACGCCCAATTTTTCAGTTTTTGATTTGTTAAAAAAGTTTGAAATATCCAACAAATGTCGTTCCACTTCATGATTGTGTCCCACTTATTGTTGATTCTTCACAAAAAAATATAGTTTTATATCTTTATGTTTGAAGCCTGAAATGTGGCAAAAGGTCGCAAAGTTCAAGGGGGCCGAATCCTTTCGCAAGGCACTGTATTTACTTCACTGTTAAGGAGTATTACATGGATGACATACAGAACATCAATAATTAACCAATCAACTATCTGAATAGTTGGATTCGATTGCATTACTATTAAAAAGTGACGGACAAAACCAAAAAAACACTTACTCGCTGATGTTATAAATCCACCGCAAAGACCACCATGCGACACAAAAACAGACAGTTAGTACAGTAACTACATTAGCGTCCCGTCAGAACACAGGCTATATCAGACACAGAGGGAAATCGATTGGGGGCTCACCTTGCTGTGTGGGTCAGCAAACATCCTAGTGAAGATCTCACACAACCGCTTCAGCTCCACACGACTGCGACACACGAGCGGGGGAAAAAAAGTAAGGCGATCAATCGCACAACACCTTTTGGTTTCAGCCAGATTTCAAATCAAGTCAAACTTTATTTGCCACATCCGCCCGAATACAACAAGTGTAGACTTTACTGCAAAATGCTTACTTTACAAGCCCTTAACCAACAGTGCAGTAAAAGAAGAAAAGATTGACCAAGTAGGCTAAAATAAAAAGTAGCAATAAGAATAAGAATAACGAGGCTATATACAGGGGGCACCGGTACCGAGTCAGTGTGCAGGGGTACAGTCCAGTTGAGGTAATCTGTACATGTAGGTGGGGGCGTAGTGACTATGCATAGGTAACAAACAAACAGCGGGTAGCAGTAGTGTACTGGGGGGGGGGTGGTCAATATAAATTGTCCAGTGGCCATTTTTATGAATTGTTCATCAGTCTAATGGCTTGGGGGTAGAAGCTGTTGAGGAGCCTTTGTCCTAGACTTGGCGCTCCGGTACCGATTGCCGTGCAGTAGCAGAGAAAACAGATTTGTATCTAGAGCACAGTTGTCTCAGTGACGGCCTCAAATACACGACATTACAAGAGTTCAAAACAAAAATAGATGGTCTCTTTCCCACCTGAGAATTCTCTGGCTAACGAGCAGGTTCTGTAGTCCCAGCAGCCCCTCCTTCCTCTCAGACCAGTTGGAACTGGCACAGTGGTTCAGCACCTCGGCCACGTCCTCCGTCTGTCTCATGTAGTGGGGCGGGCCGCCGTTCCGCGAGCCATACGAGCGCTCAGAGCAGGCGCTGCTGGCGTCGCTGTTAGCGTCATCGTCTGAGTAGATGCCCGGGGACTCGTACCGCCGCCTGACTGGCCGCCGCTGAGGGGGTCAAGGGTTAAGAGGTCAAATGGTCATACAGGTACACATACAGCATACTCACTAAGTCATGCCACCGAGTGAAGAGAAACCAACGACACTTACTGTTCAACAAGCTGCCATGAGACTGACTACACATTTGAGAGGCAAATAAGAGTCCAAATAGATGCGAATCCAAGAAAATGTTCCACCAAGAGAAAAAGCCATCAAAGCTATTATGATCAGCATGCTGTGACTCCTATGGTAAAGAGGATAGAGAATCTAAGTCACACATGCCGGGGTAAACATCCACCTTGTTGTTCCTGGCGTCTCCTAGTAACAGGGCGTCGGCTACAGCTGCCTCCACCTCGGTCCCGGTGTTGAGGATCCTCATGGCGTTGACAGAGGCTGAGATACGGGCCTGGTGGGCCAGACCTAGACGCTCTGGAGGAAACACAGAGATATTGTAGTACTTTTAGAATAGTACTGTGGTATTATAGGAGCACAATAACACAGTATTATTACGAAGGAAAAGCGGTCAACCTATTAAATGGGGTGTAAAAGTCACAGGGGGAAAAACAAATGAAGCAAATTTCATCAGCAGGTCATGAGAAACTCAAGAGAAGAAAACACAAAATAATAATATGATGAATTGAAGTTTTATTTTACAGCACAGTATAAGGGCCAATAAAAAAATGTGTACTAACAAAACAGAATGACACAAAATAACACAGATTGACTTGAAAAATAAGAAGCATCCAAACTGAAATAAAGAGGATGCTCAGCTCTCCATCGCCCTCTGTGGGTGATCGAGGTGAACTGCACGATGGAACACTGACATGCCATCTGTCTGGTCTAATAGAGACATGCAGGACAGGTCACCTGAGTGGCCCACAGACTCAGCCGAGTGGAGAGCACTGGTGGAGCGGGAGACACGTCTGGACGCTAGAGGAGGAACAGTGGGAGTGGGGTGACACTTTACTTGGATAGTCCCAACTACTAACCCTTATTCTAACCTTACACTTATCCTAACCCTAAACGTCACCCTTAGCCTAACGCTTATTCTAAAACTAACCGTAACCTTAGAAACCAGTGGCTTATCAACAGATAGTTTGACCATCTGTCGAGTTACAGATGAAAAACCGGGAGAGGACATCACACACGTGAAGTTAGACACGGCTTTAAAAAGAGCACCTTCTTCAACTCATACAGTACATGACTTGTCAACCCGAGCAGGAGGAATTCTACCATGTGGCAACGCTAACTGGCTTCATGCAAACATTTGCGGGAAAAAGGTTGAGAGGCGCCCCGGCGTTGGACACAAAGGCTCTGATGGCAGGTCCATAAGCTGACCGCGGACACAAGTTAAGCATCAGCTCATCCCGTGCCATGTCATCAATAACTCTGGCATGATTAGTAAAAAATGGTTGCTGAGGAAAATGTGGTTGTCACTCAGGGGTGAAAAGGAACAATTTGAAAGACACAAGTAAAAGGCATGCAGAAGACGGAAGCAGAAGAGGTTGGTTTCGGTTGGTTTCCTTGTGGTCATGATGACCTTTGTGTTCTACTCTAGATAGGGGCTAGTCAGGGTTCAGGCCTCTGGTCTCTGGGTCTCTGGGCTGGGCATGTTACTATACCGTACTCACCCAGAGGAGAGAATCCCCGAGCGGGGCTGGTGTCCCGGCTGCTCTCCCTAGAGGTGTCCCTGCTGCAGCCCTGACTCATGCTGGGCCGGGGGATACGACTCCTCGCTAGCATAGTGGTGGTGGTTTGGGGGGGGGGGGGACAGAGAGAGAGAGCAGCAGCAGGAGGAAGACGAAAGAGCTTTATAACACACAGCCAGATAGACAGCCCAACACACTCAGAGAGAGAAAGGAGTGGAATTAGTCAGGACAGAGGAGAGGAGGTTGCATTCAGTGACAGACAGGAAATGAGGCGGTTCAGAGAGCAGAGAGTTTGGAGAGGAGGAGTACAGCTGTAGAGGGGCTGTTTTCTGTCTTCAGTGTATCTGTGTGTTGTCCTTCCTGGTCCTTACCCAGGCCTGATCTGTCTGGACTGGTGTCTCGGCTGCAGCCATGGCTACGGGGGACTTTAGGCCTCCTGTCTGCTGGCGTTGTCGCTCCAGTTGCCCTGGGGATCCTGCCGTATGTGTGGCTCAGGAGACGACCAGGGGAGCCAGACCGACTGCCAGCTGCAGCACAAGATAGTATGGTGTATTTATAAAGGGAGAGAAATACATACCCACACAAATGTCGAAAAGGTGGTAAAAAATGTCAAACAATCGCTCTCGATCAGTGATTCTTGATTCTGGGGACCCAAAAGGGTGCACATATTTGTTTTTGCCCTGGCACTACACACCTGATTAAAAGTTTGATGACTTGATTAGTGGAATCAGGTGTGTAGTGCAGGGCAAAAACAAATATGTGCACCCTTTTGTGTCCCCAGGACCAGAATCACTGATCTAGAGAAACACTGATCTAGGGAAACATTGATCTAGGGAAACACTGATCTAGGGAAACACTGATCTAGGGAAACACTGATCTAGGGAAACACTGATCTAGGGAAACACTGATCTAGGGAAACACTGATCTAGAGAAACACTGATCTAGAGAAACACTGATCTAGAGAAACACTGATCTAGAGAAACACTGATCTAGAGAAACACTGATCTAGAGAAACACTGATCAAGAGAAACATTGTGTCTTTTTTCCCATATATCGGGAGAAGACACTCACGTTGAGACACTGACACCATTTTGGCTCGACTTCTCCCCCTACTGTCTGTGACAGAGGGACTCGCCCCCACGCCGCTCCCCGAACTCGTTCTCCTGGTACGCACACGGCCTGGAAGGGAGAGAGAGAGAGAGAGAGAGAGAGAGAGAGAGAGAGACAGACAGACAGATGGAGAGAGACAGTGATAGATAGATAGAGAGAGAGAGAGAGAAAGAGAGAGAGAGAGAGAGAGAGAGAGAGAGAGAGAGAGACAGAGAGAGAGAGAGAGAGAGAGACAGACAGACAGACAGATGGAGAGAGACAGTGATAGATAGATAGAGAGAGAGAGAGAAAGAGAGAGAGAGAGAGAGAGAGAGAGACAGAGAGAGAGAGAGAGAGAGAGAGAGAGACAGACAGACGGAGAGAGACAGTGATAGATAGATAGAGAGATAGAGAGAAAGAGAGAAAGAGAGAGAGAGAGAGAGAGAGAGAGAGAGAGAGAGAGAGAGAGAGAGAGAGAGAGAGAGAGACAGACAGACGGAGAGAGACAGTGATAGATAGATAGAGAGAGAGAGAGAAAGAGAGAGAGAGAGAGAGAGAGAGAGAGACAGAGAGAGAGAGAGACAGACAGACAGACAGACAGATGGAGAGAGACAGTGATAGATAGATAGAGAGAGAGAGAAAGAGAGAGAGAGACAGACAGACAGACAGATGGAGAGAGACAGTGATAGATAGATAGATAGATAGATAGATAGATAGATAGATAGATAGATAGATAGATAGATAGATAGATAGATAGATAGATAGATAGATAGATAGATAGATAGATAGATAGATAGATAGATAGATAGATAGATAGATAGATAGATAGATAGATAGATAGATAGATAGATAGATAGATAGATAGATAGATAGATAGATAGATAGATAGATAGATAGATAGATAGATAGATAGATAGATAGATAGATAGATAGATAGATAGATAGAGAGAGAGAGAGAGAGAGAGAGAGAGAGAGAGAGAGAGAGAGAGAGGGAGAAAACAGACTTAACTTCCCGTGGACACAGATTCCATTCAAATGCAGACACACCCGGCTTGGTGACACCAGCCATCATCACCTACAGCCAGAGATTTCATACATAAACCGAGACACTGGCTAGTCTATACTTGCAGGTTGCTGCCAGCCATTTCAACAGACACATGCACTCAACTCTCTATTAAGCTGGTCCAAGCAAGAAATCTCAAGTCACAAATGCCTCATCCTCTATAACAAATGTTCCATCTCAACATATTCATTCACAACAATAGATACAAATACAGAAACATGATTCACAACAAGTCTATTCCAGTATTCTGTTCTAGGTAGGACAGTGGTTCATTCAGGGGAAAAGGAGAGTACAGCACAACAGGATTTCATGAAATTACAGTTAAACAGGCAACGATAAAAGTCAATAACCCAACAGACACTGAGGCTGCCATGTGAGTTGGACAGGTCTATTTGTGGACACAATCAATGTCTCGGTCTCCTCTCCCTGGCTACCAACCCCAGTCCTGATGACCCAGTTCAACGTAGTTCTACCATGCAGACAGTCCATGCAGAGTTCCACAGATGAGCAGCGTATATATTCAATGACGGAGCACACTACAAAGATGACCACTGTGAACATGGCGCAGTATATTACACAGACCAAAAGGGGGACAGAGATGAAGTCTTCCAGCTCCCACACATCAAGAACAAACACAGTTAGCCATCTCATCTTACCCTCTGGTCTAATGTTACCAGGTGTGTTGTCTAAGGGCAAAAACAAGAGCAGGAGAGTCCAGGAGAGAGGTTAACAGAAGTTAGCAGGATAATCCCCATATGGAAGACTGGGGGGGTTACAAGATTTTGGAAAGGCCTTAAGATGTATTTTAATCATCACGTTTTGAAAAATACAATTGAAATTGTTGTTAAATCTCCATGCTATGGTCCTATATCCCCCATAGTCAGTGTCTGTGAAGGTATGAGGCTCACAGAAATAGAATTATAAAACGGGGTGGTTCAAGCCATGAATGCCGAAATGGCTGACAGCCGTGGTACATCAGACCGTATACCACGGCAATGACAAAACAGTTTATTTTCACTGCTCTAATTACATCGGTAACCAGTTTATAAGAGCAATAAGGCGCCCCAAGAGTTTTGTGGTGTATGATCACTATACCGCGGTTAACGGCTGTATCCGGGCACTCGTGCCTAAGAACAGCCCTTAGCTGTGGAATACTGGCCATATACCACACCCCCTCGGACCTTACTGCTTAATAAGAACACACACACACACACCAAGAGAGGCGTAGGAGCCGGGTGGCAGGGCGGAGGCAGCGCTGAAGGGGGCCGGCGAGGAGGGCACGGGAGTCATCCTGGTCTTGGCACAAGCGGTGGCGGCAGCGTTCACGTCCACGTCGCTACGGGAACGCTGTAGAGAGCCCGGGGTGGAGGGACCTCTGGAGGAAGCCGCTTTCGCTTCGGGGAGAGGAGTGAAGGGAAGAGAGGGAGGGAGGAGAGGAAACGGAGAGGGAGGAACAATGGTTATCAGCCAAGCTCTCTACCCGAACGCATTTCGTATAGAGAGAGGAAAGAGAGGGCGAGAAAAGAGGGAAAGCTATAAACCAAACTCCTGTTTCAAGTTGGAATGTCACGTGCACAAGTACAGTGAAATGCCTTTCTTGCAAACTCTAAACCCAACAATGACGTGATCAATATCAATGTAGCACCACAAATAACACAAGGTAGAACCAAAACCCACAGGAAAAACAAATAAGAAGAACCCCAGAAAGTAAGACACTACATACAGGGTCAGTTCCAATACTATCTGTACAACGTGCAGGGATACTGGATACATTTCAGACAGTAGATATCACGGACATTGTTGCTGTGCTTGAAAAATCATGATCGACATCTTTATGAAAAATATATCTTCTGGTCTCTGATTATATCCAGAGCTGTGGATCATTTAACTGATAGAAGAGACCTGAGATATTTTCTCCAGTCTGTGGTAGTAACGTCTGTGGTAGTAACGTCTGTGGTAGTAACGTCAGCGCTAGTAACGTCAGCGCTAGTAACGTCTGTGGTAGTAACGTCTGTGGTAGTAACGTCGGTGGTAGTAACGTCTGTGGTAGTAACGTCTGTGGTAGTAACGTCTGTGGTAGTAACGTCTGTGGTAGTAACGTCAGCGGTAGTAACATCAGCGGTAGTAACGTCAGCGGTAGTAACATCAGCGGTAGTAACGTCAGCGGTAGTAACGTGTAGTAACGTCTGTGGTAGTAACGTCAGCGGTAGTAACGTGTAGTAACGTCAGCGGTAGTAACGTCAGCGGTAGTAATGTCAGCGGTAGTAACGTCAGCGGTAGTAACGTCAGCAGTAGTAACGTGTAGTAACGTCAGCGGTAGTTACGTCAGCGGTAGTAACGTCAGCGGTAGTAATGTCAGCGGTAGTAACGTGTAGTAATGTCAGCGGTAGTAACGTCTGTGGTAGTAATGTCAGCGGTAGTAACGTCAGCGGTAGTAACGTGTAGTAATGTCAGCGGTAGTAATGTCAGCGGAAGTAACGTCAGCGGTAGTAACGTCAGCGGTAGTAATGCCAGCGGTAGTAACGTGTAGTAACGTCAGCGGTAGTAACGTCAGCGGTAGTAACGTCAGCGGTAGTAATGTCAGCGGTAGTAACGTGTAGTAATGTCAGCGGTAGTAACGTCTGTGGTAGTAATGTCAGCGGTAGTAACGTCAGCGGTAGTAACGTGTAGTAATGTCAGCGGTAGTAATGTTAGCGGTAGTAATGTCAGCGGTAGTAACGTCAGCGGTAGTAACGTCAGCGGTAGTAACGTGTAGTAACGTCAGCGGTAGTAACGTCAGCGGTAGTAACGTCAGTGGTACTAACGTCAGCGGTAGTAACGTCAGCGGTAGTAACGTCAGCGGTAGTAACGTGTAGTAACGTCAGCGGTAGTAACGTCAGCGGTAGTAATGTCAGCGGTAGTAATGTCAGCGGTAGTAACGTCAGCGGTAGTAACGTCAGCGGTAGTAATGTCAGCGGTAGTAACGTCAGCGGTAGTAACGTGTAGTAATGTCAGCGGTAGTAACGTCAGCGGTAGTAACGTCTGTGGTAGTAACGTGTAGTAATGTCAGCGGTAGTAATGTCAGCGGTAGTAACATCAGCGGTAGTAACGTCAGCGGTAGTAATGTCAGCGGTAGTAACGTCAGCGGTAGTAACGTCAACGGTAGTAATGTCAGCGGTGGTAATGTCAGCGGTAGTAATGTCAGCGGTAGTAACGTCAGTGGTAGTAACGTCTGTGGTAGTAATGTCAGCGGTAGTAACGTCAGTGGTAGTAACGTCTGTGGTAGTAACGTCTGTGGTAGTAACGTCTGTGGTAGTAACGTCAGCGGTAGTAACATCAGCGGTAGTAACGTCAGCGGTAGTAACATCAGCGGTAGTAACGTCAGCGGTAGTAACGTGTAGTAACGTCTGTGGTAGTAACGTCAGCGGTAGTAACGTGTAGTAACGTCAGCGGTAGTAACGTCAGCGGTAGTAACGTCAGCGGTAGTAATGTCAGCGGTAGTAACGTCAGCGGTAGTAACGTCAGCGGTAGTAACGTGTAGTAACGTCAGCGGTAGTAACGTCAGCGGTAGTAACGTCAGCGGTAGTAATGTCAGCGGTAGTAACGTCTGTGGTAGTAATGTCAGCGGTAGTAACGTCAGCGGTAGTAACGTGTAGTAATGTCAGCGGTAGTAACGTCAGCGGAAGTAACGTCAGCGGTAGTAACGTCAGCGGTAGTAATGTCAGCGGTAGTAACGTGTAGTAACGTCAGCGGTAGTAACGTCAGCGGTAGTAACGTCAGCGGTAGTAATGTCAGCGGTAGTAACGTGTAGTAATGTCAGCGGTAGTAACGTCTGTGGTAGTAATGTCAGCGGTAGTAACGTCAGCGGTAGTAACGTGTAGTAATGTCAGCGGTAGTAATGTTAGCGGTAGTAATGTCAGCGGTAGTAACGTCAGCGGTAGTAACGTCAGCGGTAGTAACGTGTAGTAACGTCAGCGGTAGTAACGTCAGCGGTAGTAACGTCAGCGGTAGTAACGTCAGCAGTAGTAACGTCAGCGGTAGTAACGTGTAGTAACGTCAGCGGTAGTAACGTCAGCGGTAGTAACGTCAGCGGTAGTAACGTCAGCGGTAGTAATGTCAGCGGTAGTAACGTCAGCGGTAGTAACGTCAGCGGTAGTAACGTCAGCGGTAGTAATGTCAGCGGTAGTAACGTCAGCGGTAGTAACGTGTAGTAATGTCAGCGGTAGTAACGTCAGCGGTAGTAACGTCAGCGGTAGTAACGTGTAGTAATGTCAGCGGTAGTAATGTCAGCGGTAGTAACGTCAGCGGTAGTAACGTCAGCGGTAGTAACGTCAGCGGTAGTAACGTCAGCGGTAGTAATGTCAGCGGTAGTAATGTCAGCGGTAGTAATGTCAGCGGTAGTAATGTCAGCGGTAGTAACGTCTGTGGTAGTAACGTCAGCAGTAGTAACATCAGCGGTAGTAATGTCAGCGGTAGTAACGTCTGCGGTAGTAACGTCAGCGGTAGTAACGTCAGCGGTAGTAAGGTCAACGGTAGTAATGTCAGCGGTAGTAATGTCAGCGGTAGTAATGTCAGCGGTAGTAACGTCAGCGGTAGTAACGTCAGCAGTAGTAACATCAGCGGTAGTAATGTCAGCGGTAGTAACGTCTGCGGTAGTAACGTCTGCGGTAGTAACGTCTGCGGTAGTAATGTCAGCGGTAGTAACGTCAGCGGTAGTAACGTCAGCGGTAGTAATGTCAGCGGTAGTAACGTCAGCGGTAGTAATGTCAGCGGCAGTAACGTCAGCGGTAGTAATGTCAGCGGTAGTAACGGCAGCGGTAGTAACGTCAGCGGTAGTAACGTGTAGTAACGTCAGCGGTAGTAACGTCAGCGGTAGTAACGTCAGCGGTAGTAACGTCAGCGGTAGTAACGTCAGCGGTAGTAACATCAGCGGTAGTAATGTCAGCGGTAGTAACGTCAGCGGTAGTAACGTCAGCGGTAGTAACGTGTAGTAATGTCAGCGGTAGTAACGTCAGCGGTAGTAACGTCAGCGGTAGTAACGTGTAGTAATGTCAGCGGTATTAATGTCAGCGGTAGTAACGTCAGCGGTAGTAATGTCAGCGGTAGTAATGTCAGCGGTAGTAATGTCAGCGGTAGTAATGTCAGCGGTAGTAACGTCTGTGGTAGTAACGTCTGTGGTAGTAACGTCTGTGGTAGTAATGTCAGCGGTAGTAACGTCTGTGGTAGTAATGTCAGCGGTAGTAACGTCAGCGGTAGTAACGTCAGCGGTAGTAACGTCAGCAGTAGTAATGTCAGCGGTAGTAACGTCAGCGGTAGTAATGTCAACGGTAGTAACGTCTGTGGTAGTAACGTCTGTGGTAGTAATGTCAGCGGTAGTAATGTCAGCGGTAGTAACGTCTGTGGTAGTAACGTCTGTGGTAGTAATGTCAGCGGTAGTAATGTCAGCGGTAGTAACGTCAGCGGTAGTAACGTCAGCGGTAGTAACATCAGCGGTAGTAATGTCAGCGGTAGTAACGTCTGTGGTAGTAATGTCAGCGGTAGTAACGTCAGCGGTAGTAACGTCAGCGGTAGTAATGTCAGCGGTAGTAACGTCAGCGGTAGTAACGTCAGCGGTAGTAATGTCAGCGGCAGTAACGTCAGCGGTAGTAATGTCAGCGGTAGTAACGTCAGCGGTAGTAACGTCAGCGGTAGTAACGTGTAGTAACGTCAGCGGTAGTAACGTCAGCGGTAGTAACGTCAGCGGTGGTAACGTGTAGTAACGTCAGCGGTAGTAACGTCAGCGGTAGTAACGTCAGCGGTAGTAATGTCAGCGGTAGTAACGTCAGCGGTAGTAACATCAGCGGTAGTAATGTCAGCGGTAGTAACGTCAGCGGTAGTAACGTCAGCGGTAGTAACGTGTAGTAATGTCAGCGGTAGTAACGTCAGCGGTAGTAACGTCAGCGGTAGTGACGTGTAGTAATGTCAGCGGTATTAATGTCAGCGGTAGTAACGTCAGCGGTAGTAATGTCAGCGGTAGTAATGTCAGCGGTAGTAATGTCAGCGGTAGTAATGTCAGCGGTAGTAACGTCTGTGGTAGTAACGTCTGTGGTAGTAATGTCAGCGGTAGTAACGTCAGCGGTAGTAACGTCAGCGGTAGTAACGTCAGCAGTAGTAATGTCAGCGGTAGTAACTTCAGCGGTAGTAATGTCAACGGTAGTAACGGCTGTGGTAGTAACGTCAGCGGTAGTAATGTCAGCGGTAGTAACGTCAGCGGTAGTAATGTCAGCGGTAGTAATGTCAGCGGTAGTAACGTCAGCGGTAGTAATGTCAGCGGTAGTAACGTCAGCGGTAG
The DNA here is from genome assembly GCF_045791955.1 of Oncorhynchus clarkii lewisi. Classification (NCBI taxonomy): domain Eukaryota; kingdom Metazoa; phylum Chordata; class Actinopteri; order Salmoniformes; family Salmonidae; genus Oncorhynchus; species Oncorhynchus clarkii. The sequence continues at coordinate 23,033,391 of NC_092164.1, read as the reverse complement.
TAACGTCAGCAGTAGTAACGTGTAGTAACGTCTCATCGGTAGTAATGTCAGCGGTAGTAACGTCAGCGGTAGTAATGTCAGCGGTAGTAACGTGTAGTAATGTCAGCGGTATTAACGTCAGCGGTAGTAACGTCAGCGGTAGTAACGTCAGCGGTAGTAATGTCAGCGGTAGTAACGTCAGCGGTAGTAACGTCAGCGGTAGTAACGTCTCAGCGGTAGTAACAGCGGTAGTAACGTCAGCGGTAGTAACGTCAGCGGTAGTAACGTCAGCGGTAGTAACGTCAGCGGTAGTAACGTCTCAGCGGTAGTAATGTCAACGTCTCAGCGGTAGTAATGTCAGCGGTAGTAACGTCAGCGGTAGTAATGTCAGCGGTATTAACGTCAGCGGTAGTAACGTCAGCGGTAGTAACGTCAGCGGTAGTAATGTCAGCGGTAGTAACGTCAGCGGTAGTAACGTCAGCGGTAGTAACGTCTCAGCGGTAGTAATGTCAGCGGTAGTAACGTCAGCGGTAGTAACGTCAGCGGTAGTAATGTCAGCGGTAGTAATGTCAGCGGTAGTAACGTCAGCGGTAGTAACGTCAGCGGTAGTAACGTCAGCGGTAGTAACGTCTCAGCGGTAGTAATGTCAGCGGTAGTAACGTAGTAATGTCAGCGGTAGTAACGTCGTCAGCGGTAGTAATGTCAGCGGTAGTAAGTAACGTGTAGTAATGTCAGCGGTAGTAATGTCAGCGGTAGTAACGTCAGCGGTAGTAATGTCGTCAGCGGTAGTAACGTCAGCGGTAGTAACGTGCGGTAGTAACGTCAGCGGTAGTAACGTCAGCGGTAGTAACGTCAGCGGTAGTAACGTGTAGTAACGTCAGCGGTAGTAACGTCAGCGGTAGTAACGTCAGCGGTAGTAACGTCAGCGGTAGTAACGTCTCAGCGGTAGTAACGTCTCAGCGGTAGTAACGTCAGCGGTAGTAACGTCAGCGGTAGTAACGTCAGCGGTAGTAACGTGTAGTAATGTCAGCGGTAGTAACGTCAGCGGTAGTAACGTGTAGTAACGTCAGCGGTAGTAATGTCAGCGGTAGTAACGTCAGTGGTAGTAACGTGTAGTAATGTCAGTGGTAGTAACGTCAGTGGTAGTAACGTGTAGTAATGTCAGCGGTAGTAATGTCAGCGGTAGTAACGTCAGCGGTAGTAATGTCAGCGGTAGTAATGTCAGCGGTAGTAATGTCAGCGGTAGTAACGTCAGCGGTAGTAACGTCAGCGGTAGTAATGTCAGCGGTAGTAACGTCAGCGGTAGTAACGTCAGCGGTAGTAATGTCAGCGGTAGTAACGTCAGCGGTAGTAATGTCAGCGGTAGTAATGTCTGCGGTAGTAACGTCAGCGGTAGTAACGTCAGCGGTAGTAACGTCAGCGGTAGTAACGTCAGCGGTAGTAACGTCAGCGGTAGTAACGTCAGCGGTAGTAACGTCAGCGGTAGTAATGTCAGCGGTAGTAACGTCAGCGGTAGTAACGTCAGCGGTAGTAATGTCAGCGGTAGTAATGTCAGCGGTAGTAATGTCAGCGGTAGTAATGTCAGCGGTAGTAATGTCAGCGGTAGTAACGTCAGCGGTAGTAATGTCAGCGGTAGTAATGTCAGCGGTAGTAACGTCAGCGGTAGTAACGTGTAGTAACGTCAGCGGTAGTAACGTCAGCGGTAGTAACGTCAACGGTAGTAATGTCAGCGGTAGTAACGTCAGCGGTAGTAACGTGTAGTAACGTCAGCGGTAGTAATGTCAGCGGTAGTAACGTCTGTGGTAGTAACGTCTGGGGTAGTAATGTCAGCGGTAGTAACGTCAGCGGTAATAACGTCAGCGGTAGTAACGTCAGCGGTAGTAACGTCAGCGGTAGTAACGTCAGCGGTAGTAACGTCAGCGGTAGTAATGTCAGCGGTAGTAATGTCAGCAGTAGTAATGTCAGCGGTACTAACGTCAGCGGTACTAACGTCAGCGGTAGTAACGTCAGCGGTAGTAACGTCAGCGGTAGTAACGTCAGCGGTAGTAACATCAGCGGTAGTAATGTCAGCGGTAGTAACGTGTAGTAATGTCAGCGGTAGTAATGTCAGCGGTAGTAATGTCAGCGGTAGTAACGTCAGCGGTAGTAACGTCAGCGGTAGTAACGTCAGCGGTAGTAACGTCAGCGGTAGTAATGTCAGCGGTAGTAACGTCAGCGGTAGTAACGTCTCAGCGGTAGTAACGTCAGCGGTAGTAACGTCAGCGGTAGTAACGTCAGCGGTAGTAACGTGTAGTAACGTCTCATCGGTAGTAATGTCAGCGGTAGTAACGTCAGCGGTAGTAATGTCAGCGGTAGTAACGTGTAGTAATGTCAGCGGTATTAACGTCAGCGGTAGTAACGTCAGCGGTAGTAACGTCAGCGGTAGTAACGTCAGCGGTAGTAACGTCAGCGGTAGTAACGTCAGCGGTAGTAACGTCTCAGCGGTAGTAATGTCAGCGGTAGTAACGTCAGCGGTAGTAACGTCAGCGGTAGTAACGTCAGCGGTAGTAATGTCAGCGGTAGTAACGTCTCAGCGGTAGTAATGTCAGCGGTAGTAACATCAGCGGTAGTAACGTCAGCGGTAGTAATGTCAGCGGTAGTAATGTCAGCGGTATTAACGTCAGCGGTATTAACGTCAGCGGTAGTAACGTCAGCGGTAGTAACGTCAGCGGTAGTAATGTCAGCGGTATTAACGTCAGCGGTAGTAACGTCAGCGGTAGTAACGTCTCAGCGGTAGTAATGTCAGCGGTAGTAACGTCAGCGGTAGTAACGTCAGCGGTAGTAACGTCAGCGGTAGTAATGTCAGCGGTAGTAACGTCAGCGGTAGTAACGTCAGCGGTAGTAACGTCAGCGGTAGTAACGTCTCAGCGGTAGTAATGTCAGCGGTAGTAACGTCAGCGGTAGTAACGTCAGCGGTAGTAATGTCAGCGGTAGTAACGTCAGCGGTAGTAATGTCAGCGGTAGTAATGTCAGCGGTAGTAACGTGTAGTAATGTCAGCGGTAGTAATGTCAGCGGTAGTAACGTGTAGTAACGTCAGCGGTAGTAACGTCAGCGGTAGTAACGTCAGCGGTAGTAACGTCAGCGGTAGTAATGTCAGCGGTAGTAACGTCTCAGCGGTAGTAACGTCAGCGGTAGTAACGTCAGCGGTAGTAACGTCAGCGGTAGTAACGTCAGCGGTAGTAACGTGTAGTAATGTCAGCGGTAGTAACGTGTAGTAACGTCAGCGGTAGTAATGTCAGCGGTAGTAACGTCAGTGGTAGTAACGTGTAGTAATGTCAGTGGTAGTAACGTCAGTGGTAGTAACGTGTAGTAATGTCAGCGGTAGTAATGTCAGCGGTAGTAACGTCAGCGGTAGTAATGTCAGCGGTAGTAATGTCAGCGGTAGTAACGTCAGCGGTAGTAACGTCAGCGGTAGTAATGTCAGCGGTAGTAACGTCAGCGGTAGTAACGTCAGCGGTAGTAATGTCAGCGGTAGTAACGTCAGCGGTAGTAATGTCTGCGGTAGTAACGTCAGCGGTAGTAACGTCAGCGGTAGTAACGTCAGCGGTAGTAACGTCAGCGGTAGTAACGTCAGCGGTAGTAACGTCAGCGGTAGTAACGTCAGCGGTAGTAATGTCAGCGGTAGTAATGTCAGCGGTAGTAATGTCAGCGGTAGTAATGTCAGCGGTAGTAACGTCAGCGGTAGTAATGTCAGCGGTAGTAATGTCAGCGGTAGTAACGTCAGCGGTAGTAACGTGTAGTAACGTCAGCGGTAGTAACGTCAACGGTAGTAATGTCAGCGGTAGTAACGTCAGCGGTAGTAACGTGTAGTAACGTCAGCGGTAGTAATGTCAGCGGTAGTAACGTCAGCGGTAGTAATGTCAGCGGTAGTAACGTCAGCGGTAGTAACGTCAGCGGTAGTAATGTCAGCGGTAGTAACGTTAGCGGTAGTAACGTCAGCGGTAGTAACGTCAGCGGTAGTAACGTCAGCGGTAGTAACGTCAGCGGTAGTAACGTCAGCGGTAGTAATGTCAGCGGTAGTAACGTGTAGTAACGTCAGCGGTAGTAATGTCAGCGGTAGTAACGTCAGCGGTAGTAATGTCAGCGGTAGTAACGTCAGCGGTAGTAACGTCAGCGGTAGTAACGTCAGCGGTAGTAATGTCAGCGGTAGTAACGTGTAGTAATGTCAGCGGTAGTAACTTCAGCGGTAGTAATGTCAGCGGTAGTAATGTCAGCGGTAGTAACGTGTAGTAATGTCAGCGGTAGTAACGTCAGCGGTAGTAACGTCAGCGGTAGTAACGTCAGTAACGTCAGCGGTAGTAACGTCAGCGGTAGTAATGTCAGCGGTAGTAACGTCAGCGGTAGTAACGTGTAGTAATGTCAGCGGTAGTAACGTCAGCGGTAGTAACGTCAGCGGTAGTAACGTCAGCAGTAGTAACGTCAGCGGTAGTAACGTCAGCGGTAGTAACGTCAGTGATGTAATGACAGTGATGTAATGACAGTGATGTAATGACAGTGATGTAATGACAGTCCTTACTCCTGGTCACAGTGTTTCCCATGGAGCTCTTGGCAGACTGAGGGCGGCTGTGGAGACAGACAGAGAGATAAACAGTGATTAACCTGACTGACTAAGATCAATACTCCTTCAATACTACTACTTCTCAGATCACAGAGAGAGAGGGAGAGAGAAACTGAGACAGAGCACTACGAGAAAGAGAGAGAGAGAGAGAGAGAGAGAGAGAGAGAGAGACAGAGCACTACGAGAGAGAGAGAGAGACAGAGCACTATGAGAGAGAGAGAGAGAGAGAGAGAGAGAGAGACAGAGCACTACGAGAGAGAGAGAGAGAGAGAGACAGAGAGAGAGACAGAGCACTACGAGAGAGAGAGAGAGAGAGAGCACTACGAGAGAGAGAGAGAGAGAGAGAGAGAGAGAGAGAGAGAGAGAGAGAGAGAGAGAGAGATAGAGAGACAGAGCACTAGCCAAGTATGAGACATGGAGAGAAAGAAAGACAGAGAGTGCCAAGTAAGAGAGACATGGAGAGAAGGACGGAGACAGGGACGAGAAGGAAAGAACGGGTGGAGTGTCTCACTTGAGGCTCTCCTGTGAGGAGGAGGAGGAGCGGTCTGAGGCAGGGAGGGACAGGATGCTGTCAGAACTCTTCATGTGGGACTGGAGAGCCTTCTGATAGGACGACTCTAGAGCCTGGAACAGCTGCTCCGCCTCCCGGCTGAAGTGGCCGTGGAACGTCCAGTAGCACCTGCACAACACGACAGAGAGAACAGAGGCCCAGAAACAGTGACACAGCGTGTCGTCAACGGGGCAATGTTTCAGGTTGGCAGATAAAACATCAAATGCGGAGGAAAAGTTGTTACCGTGACGACATGCGATGTTGGTGAACTCATATTTTCAAATAGGAACATGGTTAATGCATGTCCGACATAGTGTGAGAGTGACTTACTTCCTGGCCACTGATCTGGCCTCGGAGTCTGCATCATGGACACCTTTCTTGATGGTCTCTGTCAGAACAGCTACATTCCTGTGAGGGATCAAGAAGAGTAGGAACACCAGCTTCATTATCTCTGCCTGTAGCATCCCAACACCCTCCTCTCCACCAAAACCACCACAGCATAAAAAGCTACGGTTACGTCCCAAATGTCAACGCTATTCCCTATATAGCGCACTGCTTTTGACCAGAGCCCTATGGCACCCTATTCCCTATATAGTGCACTGCTTTCGACCAGGGCCCATAGGGCTCTGGTCAAAAGTAGTGCCCATGGGGCCTAGTCGAAAGCAGTGCACTATATAGGGAATACGGTGCCATTTGGAACGCAGAGTAAATCAATGAGAAGGCGACAAGAGCGCTCCCCTGACATCCCAGTCAGAGATTTGGTTTCACCACAATGACGAAGCACAGTGTGCTTTTATGGGATAGATATCCCTCCCTGGCATTGCCATGGAAACTGCTGAGATGAGGAGCCACTCACTGACAACAACGTAGTTTCATGTTACCTGGACGGGCTCATCACAAACTCACTGGGCAGTGGCTAGAACAAAAGGTTTACAGTACAGTAGCTACCTACAACACGACAATACAACATTGAGTTGTTGAGGAGGGGGGACAATTCTAAGTATGAGTTCATAGGCCTGTCTAGTAGCAGCCATTTAAGCGAACCTCTCTAGAGAGCTGGTCTGCCACTCATGCAGCAGGAGGTCCAAGAACTCAAAACTGCGCCTGGGAATAGAACAAGAAGACAGTCAGGGAAAACAAACAGGCGCTCATGCTAGAGTGTGATTAGGGATAAGTCTTTGAGGCAATTTGTTTGTTTACCTTCTCACGGCCACAGATTTGGACTGGCAGCTGCCGGTCACGATAGGAATGAGACGAGGGTAGTGTGTATGCTGGAAGACAGAGAGAAGACGGAAATATAGTCATCCTCGTGTCACTGGTCCAGTTTTATACCCATTCAGTTACTAGCTGCTCTAGTACAGATTGAGTGAGGAACACACGAGGCATCTTTGGAGAACAATCGCAAGCAACGACCAACAATGGACGCCCACATCGGAATGCAGTGGAATGTCGTTTGCAGCCCTCGGGTAGGAAAAATGTGAGTTAGCGTTCTAAACAAAGAAAGGCCAGCCACTCGGCCATTTTGTCTGACTGACGCTCAACTCAACTGAACCACCCAGCTCAATTCAAACTCAACTCAGTTCAACTGGTGGGACTAATAAACAACAAGATAACACATGTCAAATAAACTGTGTCTGTAGAATGTACACACATATGTGGCAAATAGAAATCAAACTGGATGGACATCAGAAATAGATGGGAGAGGTGGAGGTTAGAGGAAGGACATCAGAAATAGATGGGAGAGGTGGAGGTCAGAGGAAGGCCATCAGAAATAGATGGGAGAGGTGGAGGTTAGAGGAAGGCCATCAGAAATAGATGGGAGAGGTGGAGGTTAGAGGAAGGCCATCAGAAATAGATGGGAGAGGTGGAGGTTAGAGGAAGGACATCAGAAATAGATGGGAGAGGTGGAGGTTAGAGGAAGGACATCAGAAATAGATGGGAGAGGTGGAGGTTAGAGGAAGATTTGTTTGTATGTATATGTCTGTGTATATGTATATGTATATGTATATGTATATATATATATATATATATACAGTGCCTTGCGAAAGTATTCGGCCCCCTTGAACTTTGCGACCATTTGTCACATTTCAGGCTTCAAACATAAAGATATAAAACTGAATTATTTTGTGAAGAATCAACAACAAGTGGGACACAATTATGAAGTGGAACAACATTTATTGGATATTTCAAACTTTTTTAACAAATCAAAAACTGAAAAATTGGGCGTGCAAAATTATTCAGCCCCTTTACTTTCAGTGCAGCAAACTCTCTCCAGAAGTTCAGTGAGGATCTCTGAATGATCCAATGTTGACCTAAATGACTAATGATGATAAATACAATCCACCTGTGTGTAATCAAGTCTCCGTATAAATGCACCTGCACTGTGATAGTCTCAGAGGTCCGTTAAAAGCGCAGAGAGCATCATGAAGAACAAGGAACACACCAGGCAGGTCCGAGATACTGTTGTGAAGAAGTTTAAAGCCGGATTTGGATACAAAAAGATTTCCCAAGCTTTAAACATCCCAAGGAGCACTGTGCAAGCGATAATATTGAAATGGAAGGAGTATCAGACCACTGCAAATCTACCAAGACCTGGCCGTCCCTCTAAACTTTCAGCTCATACAAGGAGAAGACTGATCAGAGATGCAGCCAAGAGGCCCATGATCACTCTGGATGAACTGCAGAGATCTACAGCTGAGGTGGGAGACTCTGTCCATAGGACAACAATCAGTCGTATATTGCACAAATCTGGCCTTTATGGAAGAGTGGCAAGAAGAAAGCCATTTCTTAAAGATATCCATAAAAAGTGTTGTTTAAAGTTTGCCACAAGCCACCTGGGAGACACACCAAACATGTGGAAGAAGGTGCTCTGGTCAGATGAAACCAAAATTGAACTTTTTGGCAACAATGCAAAACATTATGTTTGGCATAAAAGCAACACAGCTCACACCATCCCCACTGTCAAACATGGTGGTGGCAGCATCATGGTTTGGGCCTGCTTTTCTTCAGCAGGGACAGGGAAGATGGTTAAAATTGATGGGAAGATGGATGGAGCCAAATACAGGACCATTCTGGAAGAGAACCTGATGGAGTCTGCAAAAGACCTGAGACTGGGACGGAGATTTGTCTTCCAACAAGACAATGATCCAAAACATAAAGCAAAATCTACAATGGAATGGTTCAATAATAAACATATCCAGGTGTTAGAATGGCCAAGTCAAAGTCCAGACCTGAATCCAATCGAGAATCTGTGGAAAGAACTGAAAACTGCTGTTCACAAATGCTCTCCATCCAACCTCACTGAGCTCGAGCTGTTTTGTAAGGAGGAATGGGAAAACATTTCAGTCTCTCGATGTGCAAAACTGAGAGACATACCCCAAGCGACTTACAGCTGTAATCGCAGCAAAAGGTGGCGCTACAAAGTATTAACTTAAGGGGGCTGAATAATTTTGCACGCCCAATTTTTCTGTTTTTGATTTGTTAAAAAAAGTTTGAAATATCAAATAAATGTCGTTCCACTTCATGATTGTGTCCCACTTGTTGTTGATTCTTCACAAAAAAATACAGTTTTATATCTTTATGTTTGAAGCCTGAAATGTGGCAAAAGGTCGCAAAGTTCCAGGGGGCCGAATACTTTCGCAAGGCACTGTATATATATACACACACACTTATCCAAATTGGAAATGATGCACACAATTACATTGATGGAAGCTACAATCTATCTGCACAATTAAAGCTGATCTACCACCTAAGAAATATATATATATAATTCTAATTATACTCTACTTATTTCAAATGTAAATAACTTCACTCACTCTGATGATGAGTCGTATGACAGCGATTCCGGATGTGGCCATGACCTTGGCCGAGTTAGAGACCAGGGTTAGGAGAGTGGGCATGATGGACTCAGCACAATGATCAAACCTGTTCCCCAGGATGTAGGACAGGTGGCTGCGGGATAGAGGGACCGTATGGACACGGAGACAAGTTATAATGAATGCTATCTTATTTTCTACTGATGGGGCTGTACAATAAAGTGTGTGTGTTATTAGTTTGTATGACGTAATAACAGTATGGCTTCGGTAACGTTAAATAAAGCTCTGTTTGATTTGAATTGAAACCGTGAGTAAGAGGATAGGACCGGAGGGCTCCTTACCCCAGAGTGATACAAGCCTCTCTGACCACCTGAGAGCGCAGGTCTTTAGAGGACATCTTGAAGGCTGCCTCCGTGAGACGCAGCTGCTGGGAGAAACCGTCAAACTCCACCGCTCCCGCCAGGAGCAGAGAACGCATCTTCTTCAACTAGAGAAGACGAAGACGCAGCGAAAACCAGCAAGCCGTCAATCGACGTCACACTTCCAATCAAATGATAGACGTGGCTGCTTCATAGAAACAGCCACCTAATAGTCACTGGCTACAATCCAAAATTCGCACTCAGAATGCATGGCCAATACATGGTGTCAAGTGGTACGCTAGCGTGGATACTGGAAGGCAGCCAGTGTGATGAAGTCATCTGGAGGTGAGGGCCGATTGGTTGGTCGTCTCTTACCGCAGTGACTCTGTGCTCCCAGTCACGTTTGTCGTCAGCCAGCACCTCCCTGATCTTGGTCATGGCGTCCTCCATTTCCCTGTTAGAGAAAAGCTGAGAGGAGGAGAGAAGAAGAACCACTGAAGAGGAAGCACATTCCTACGACTTGTCACATAGGGCCTGTTTCACGTGCCCAAGCGAGAATAGCGAGGAACGAGTTTTGATATTGTTATGAGAGCGAACACGTACTTGCATAGCGGGCACTTCCTCGAAGGCACGGATGAAGTCCTCCTCATCCACAGCCCCTGCAGCAGCCACACTAGGACCATCTCTCCCTGATATAAGCAGAGGAGCACCAGGTCGAATTGTTAACTTTACCAGAAAGCTATTCTAGTGAGTTACTATTCACACAAATATGAATCTTGGATTGGCTGCAGCCTTATGGGATTCACGCAGGGCATATCACGCTCAATTCTCAATATCCCATGTTTCTATCAATCTGTATTCTGTTTCTCTCTGTGTTCTGGTTCCATTACATCATCACATAATCCTCACCATCTGCACTGTCCCAAGGGTACAGATAGACACTAGACAGCTCCACAGTGAATTATCTTCCATACAAATCCTGGACAGAGGTCATTATTCAGGGCTCTGCGCTGACCTTTTCTTTTTACAAGGAGCACGCATAAGTTGAAAAATGTAGGCCCACACAAAGAAATTTAGGAGCACAATGAAAAGTACTTGAGATATTCATTTTTCTAGGTGCACTGGTGCTCCTAAATTATAATTCAATGTGCATATGTGAGTAAAATGCTCGCACTGCTGAGCCCTGTTATTACCCATTGCCAAATAAAGGCTTATCTAGATAATCCAGTCATCATAATGTCCAAAAAGCATAAGAAATGCACACACACACACACACACACACACAGACAGACGCACACAGAGACACACAAGGATTCTTCAGGAAGCAAATGAACGGAATACTGTGGTAGGAGAAAGAGCAAATCACAATTTGACAATGTTAAAAATACACATGGCTCGCCGTTCCATCACCAACACACTCTCTGCTGGTGCGAACAGGAAGGGGCGTCTCACCTGTTGATTTGGTGCTGGAAGCAGAGCTGGGCCTACGGAACGACCCCATGCTCACTGTCTTCTTCCCTGACGACGGGCCCTTAGAAGAGGAGGACCGCCCCCCGTCCACCGAATCATCATCTTCAAAGTTCTTATCTGGGAGGGAAGGCAAAACAGAGAATTCAAGTTATTTCCACTCTGGCACAATTTGAATGCTGACTGTACTGAACAAACAAAGAATGTTTTATATCAGTGGCGTGTGCTCAATCCCACCCCCTCCTACAACAATAACACATTTCAGCAGCAGCCTGCATGACCTTTTGGCATGACCTTTACACAAACACACACATTGGGGGGAGGGGTCATTGGAGTACATTCTGTAGTCAAATGTCTAGGTCTGATTCCGGTAACCGGTGGTTGCGCCCTCATGCTGTGGAGGTGAAGTGAATACCCCCCCCCCCCCCGAAACAGTGGTGAACTGAACATGTCAGTCCCGGTCAGTCGGCCCGGAGGGAGCAGAGTCATCTCCCGGGCCAGCGATCGATGAAACACAACCCCATGCATTATTCAGAGGTCCACACAACGCAGGGGCAGCACACCAACGCATCCCGTCAGTTATGTGTCGTCTACCTCACATTGTTCCTCTCCCCATTGCAATATTAAAATGAGGTACACTGTCCATATCACAACGAGGTGAACGTCTAATTAACCAGCCTGGTATAAAACCCAGCTCTGAGCATACCGCTGTCATCAATACCAGTTGTGATGAGGGTAGCTCATAAAATCCAGACATTGTTACTGATAGCCTTCAGAATGTCTGAGCCATCAGACTTCATAGTGTACTCTGTACCCAGCTGTCCTCTCCTGTCTGTCACTGTTCAACTGTCTGTCCCCAATCTCTCAATCTTCATCTTAGTGACAGGTGACTCCCTCAACACTGTTGACCTGACCCACATTCCTCCATGGCGCTCATTAATATTAATACAACGGGTCTCTCCTCCACCTCCACCCCCCACCACGTGTCAAGAAGAAAGAGAAGCAGAGCTTACAGGCACAGATCCTCCTGCAGACGAGTTTCCTCAGCATGTCGCCAGACAGTCCAGTCCAGACCCCCTCCTCATAGTCTCCAGTCTCCACAGGTCTCCCAGCTAGCTCCCTCGCTGCAGGCAGCTAGCAAATGACAGCTACACTCTCCCCTCTCTGGTGCGTGAGCACCCGTGGCTCAGGCTTTGCTGCCCTCCTGCTGCACAGTTCACACTCTCTCCCACTAACACACAAGCGCTTGCTGTGCTGTGATTCTAGGTGCCACCCCCCTACTGAGCACAGTGAGCCGGCCCGTAGAGCAGTGACGACAGAGAAAGCAGATGGGCAGCTCCACCTCCCACAGGGGGGAGGGGGGGGGGGGGAGAGAGAGGCAAGGACACACCCTCTCTATCACCATGATATGACACCCAGCCTGGGAGTGGGAGGAGCCAGACAGAAACTGATGAGCCATGAATTCAATCTTAACAGGTCAGTGAGCCTAGCGCCATCACCGGAGAGTGCGAGACATGAGGGAATATCACACTCCATCTACAGGCTGTTATTCTCTGTCCTTCAAGATCATTTTCCTTAACAGATTTTGTCAGCACAGACAGCGGAGCAAAATGCAGGGAAATTCACGGCTGAAGGATGGGCTGAATGCAAATGCTAGAGTATAGTTTAGGTTCAGGATTTGCATTGTTTGCATTGTAAATAAAGACTGCGTTTTTTTCTGGATTAAAAAAACGGGCCTTAGTTGGTAAGTGTGGCCATGGGAGTGGCCAATGGTTCGGTCACAGTCCAAACAACTTCAGATGCTGTTTTAAAGCAAATTTCCAGACATTTATTTGCTATCTGAGTGACTCAAACGTTATAACAAAATCAATGGGGGCCCCATGCCATGACAAAAATACTCCTGTTTGCATCTTTTGGGAAATTTTTGATTTTCCTTGACTGTCTAGCTTTAATTTTGGTGATTGTTCATTTTTATTCCATTAAGTTTACATTGAAAACGTTTTTCCATCCGAAAAAACACTTAGGAGCCCCGCCTAATACTTTTCTATGCAGAAAAACCCTGGACTCTGTGTGAGCAAGGGCAGTACAACTTGTCTGAATGCAAAACACCCTGTCTCGTTAAAGCTACGAAGAACATAGGTTATGTGTCTAAAATAGTTGTCTATGGTTCCAGGTCAATATGCATGAGTGCATCCTAAAAGAATACAACAAAATCAGCAATGAATCATAAGCACATGAGACCTGCTGTATAACGCAGTAATGTCACACAAACCAGACGTTCCCTAATTCATCCCCTAGATGGCAGTGCCCCCTGATAAACGCACCAGTTGTTGTCTGAGAAGAGAGCAACAACAGCTTCAACCTGAAAGTGATACTGTGGAATTCAACCTACAGTACTTCTGAGGAAAAGCCTCCATTAACCTCCACGGTACCTGAGGACACCTACTATCAACACACAGCTAGCTCTTCCTCTTCACCATCTGATACCTTGAACACAAACCAGCCATTCTCTCACCGGGGAACGAGCTAGTCGAGCACCGGACAACACAAGAGCAGCACAATTCAGCAGCCCCATTCGTTTCAAGCATGAACGCAATTCCTGCAAGAAAATCCATACATTTCAGGAGTCATTTCTCACAATCAACGAGACAAATAGGAGTGAAACGAAGACAGCATCAAAACAATTCATCCGGTGTGGCCTGAATGAATGAATGTTGAAGAGGCCTACATGTGCACACAACCAATCCCATGCATACGGGCACTCTCTTCACTCTGGTTAGATCTCCATTATCATGAAAGAAAAGCAATGTAAATTAAAGAAAAAATGTTTCCCTCAGAACCGGAGGGAAGCTAAAGTCATTCTTCTTCCCAAGAATGGTAAACCACCCTTTCCTGGTTTTAAAAGCAGACCAATTTCATTGTTGAGCATAATCTGTTAGCAGTTAAAAAGTATGTGTTACACCCTCAGCTTTTGATCAAGGATATGGCAATCTAATAGAACACAGAGGGTTTTTTGAATGGAAGCCTCTCTAATCTAATACATGTAAACTGTGGAATTCCGCAAGGGAGCTGTCTTGGCCTGTTACTGTTTTCTATTTTTACTAATGATTTACCACTAGTTCTGAATATATCTAAGAGCATAGTATTTCAGTTCAAATCATTCCTTAAGCTCTAGATCAGGGGAGCCACTTGAAAAATATGAAACGTCACGAGCTACAAAAATGTTTCTGGCTTTCAAATAGAAACATTCTTCTCTTTTCCTCTCCCCTGCAACTCATCCCTGTTCCTTACTCTACAAGAGAAAGTAGCGGACTGTTTTCTGACAATATACCTGGTAAAATAATGGTTAATAAACAACTCTTAAGGGGGGCTCTATAAAATGGGATTTTTTTATTTGTGTTCTTCCTGGTTTTAGATTATCATTTTTTTTTTTCACTCTCAAAAATGACAAGTGTTCATAGAGAAACAATGGAATTGGATGTTCTGAGTCAATGTCATTGGTTAAATCACACCAGAAGGCAATTTTTTTTTAGGTATGGAAGAAAACAAAACAAATATTTTCCCTTTAATTGCACATCTAGCGAGTGACATGTGCCGGTCTAGTGATGGTTCTGCACTGCTGCTTTTCATTTCATAAATAATAGAAAATAACAAATAACAGATACAAATGATATACTTCCTCGTGATATACTTCTGCCAGGTAAGCCTACTTTGCATATAACATTTAATTGAGATAGTGTTGGGGAAAGCATTTCTGTCAACCCACAAGACGGTCATCACACCAACTGGCTACACACGGAGTGATAGACAAATGCACCACACAGACAGATGGGCAAAATTGCTGGACCTTAATTGGTCGATTGTGGCTAACCAGGGGTGGGATAAATGTCAATGTTGCGTTGATTAGATAGACAGCGCAAGCTCCCAGCTACTGACACTTGCGAGATTTGTTAAATGACAGGTTGCAGTGAAACACATGAAAATTGCATGTACTTTCAGAATTGCTACTCATAGGTGGCCTGGAGATCATCCTGTCGGAGATCTTTCTGTAGACCTAAGCTGGATCTGGTTATGAAAGATGTGGCTATAGGACAAGTTGAGAAAACTAAACTTCTCCGTGTCACCTTAGACTGTAAACTGTCAGGACTAGGTTACCACAACTGATCAAACAAGTCCTACAGGCTCGATTTTAATGGCATCTTGACTCCTGCCCGGTAATATGGTCAGGCAGCACGTCTTGTCTCGCAATGTTCCAAGAGTGCTAATGTCAACAGCATGTTGACCTTTCCTGGCTCAAAGTAGAGAAAAAAATTGTCTGCATCACTTAACGTTTTTGAAACTCCTAACTGTCTATTCAATCAACTAACACAGACATTCATACTCCACAAGGCAAGCGACTAAAAGTATCTTCTTAGTCCTTGAAGCCCAAAACGAATTCAAGGCAATAAACCCTAATATATAGGAGGAGCCATGATACTGTAGCGTGGAACTCCCTGCCATCTCAGATCACTGAAGCAAGCAGAAAAAGTCGCTTTTTTAAAACAAATAAAACAGCAGTCCACAGTGCCTCGGACCTAAGTAGCTGTAGCATCTCCCTCGCAAGCACATTTGGTGTTTGGATTTCCAGTTAAAGCTAGGATGTGCCCTTGGTATCAAGACAAGAGTGCATGCTCAGAGAAAGCATTTGTAAGCAAGGCCTCGGTAGAGTAGGAATGTACTGCTCCAAATGATATGATAGTCTGGTCAGCTTACTGCTGTTAGTATGCAGAGCAAAGTTTCATGAAAGTGTATTATTATTTTGTGTGTGGCTGGTGGATGCTACTGGGTGTGAGTGTGGTGCGGAAATGAAAATGGACATGCAAAACAAGTTTCCGAGAACAGGAGGAAACTCCGTAAAAAGAACCGGAGGAAACTCCAAAAATCAGGGGACTTTGTTCATTTGACGAATAAGTCCAAAAGGCCACGCACTAAACCTTAGCTAAGCCTTTACGCGTGGTAGACTAACACGGTAGACTAACACGGTAGACTAACACAGTAGACTAACACGGTAGGCTAACACGTCAAATGTTTGGTTTGGTTCATTTCTATGCACTAGACAAGGCGAATGAGGTAGATGAAGCCCTTCTGACAGTAATGACAACTCTGTTCAATTTATTGAACAGAGTGAAGGGACGGAGCTCTTAAAAAGTCCACACATGTCGCTAATTTGAAGGATTCGATTGAAAGGCTGGCTGGAGAAAACTCCAACACGGTTGCTGAAGGTGAAGGATTAAATTTAAGCCTTGAACGGGGAGGAAACGCCATCTGTAGCTCATTTAAGAGCTGAACGGCACAGTTGCTGGGGTGACAAACTGTGGTCGAAGCCTTGGCTGGAGGAATTGTAGCATCTCCATTGCCGTTTTCGGTGCAATTGCATTCAGTAGAATCTATGAATCACGTTATCATTATGAATAGTATTGACTTCAAAACGGGTTCCTAATGTTGTGAGATTCTCGCCAGTGTTTGCAGAACAACTGGTCCTGAGAGATTAGGATCAGGACCTGCAATTGTAACAGTAAGAAACTGTAACAAAATGAATGAATGCAGCGTAGCCATTATTATTGCATGGATTGCTAAGGCATAACAATATGAAAGTGTGTGTATTCTTATTTTAAATGTATGTACTTCATGTCTATTAATGCTATGTATTGTAATGTTGTTATGTATTTGAATTGACAACAAGGAAGTGATGAGGAAGTAGACAGAAGTAACATTCAGTCCTCCTCTCTTTCTTCTGACCAAGACACGTGTCCAAGTTCTCCAAAGGGGAGGAATATGAGCTAAATGAACCAGGCCTAATTTGCCTTGTATCTAACATCATCTTCGTATAATGTTTCAACAATGTCAAACACAGTAACATAAATAGCCCAAACTATTTCCTTTATAAAGAAATGAAAGAAAGAGAAACATCCTGTATGAAATCTCCTGCGGTTCTCACCAACATCGCTTCCTTTCATTTACCTACGGAGGCCACCGGTAAACACCATACGCATAGTCATAACATAGGCTAATAATCCCAAGGCAAACACGACTACAGCAAATCTACCCACGCAGTAGCTATACTTTGTAGAGTGAAAAGAGATCCATACCTTCTCCTGTGGTCATAGCAGGGCTGTTGATTCCACACACTAAACAGAGCTAAGTAACAGTGAGCAATAAGGACAAACACTGCCGTCTGTCTCTGCTCTATTGTGTCTACCTACTGTACTCCGGGCTACTCCTTCCCCTCCCCTCTAGCTAGGTCTTGTGACCGTACGGACGACAAAATGACACCACTCTCTTCTCCAAAATAAGAGCCTGCGGCAGAGTCCCTTGTGTTGCTGCCTCTTCCTAGGCTCTCTACCTTTCCCTTCGCCAGCCCAGATTCAAATCCAGTATTAATTAGTGCACGCCATAAATAAAAAATGAACATTTGTGTTTCTCATTGGACAAATTCAGATGTAATACCTCCCCGTTTCAATCGGGTTGGTACCAAATGAGTAAGACACAGAATTCCAGGGCAGAGAGAGAGGTTCTTTCCACTTGCCTGGACAGTTGACATTCATGAGCTGTCAGCTGCACAGGAGAGGCATCCCTTTGAAGTATCTGGTTTGGTAAAGAGGCAAGGCCAAGGCATTGCCTTTATGCCTGGTTAACCTTCAAGCCGCACAGGGGGAGAAAAAACTGTGTCGACAGCAAAGGGTTTTCCCCTTTCTTTGCCCCACTAGGTGACTAGAAAACGCCAATGAGATGTCGGTCGATGACGTCAATGAGGCATTACCATAAAAGAACCAGCATGACACCTTGCTTTGGCCAATTTGCTCAGGTTTGATATGAAGTCGTTCAGCCTGCTAAATGAAAGCAGAGATTACAGCAGCTCGAGTCTAATCTCTACAGGGTGAACTCTTGTGATGAAAGTGAAGCCTTGTGACCACAGCAATTAGAACCTTTATGTCCCAGACTTAACAGGCCTGTGGAGACGAACATGATACGGCCGAAGCAACAAAGGGACACAGCTCCGATATCAGCCGGTCCTGCCACAATACTGCTGCTTCAGGGCAAGGCCCTGCTGCTTCAGGGCAAGGCCCTACCCTGTGCGCAGAATACCAAGAACATGTCCAATAGAGAGCAGCTGAAAGGAGAATCTGACTCCCTGCCTGCAGCCCTGCATTTCTGCAGAGAGACTGCTCAGTGCATACTAACTGTTCTCTTCTGAAAGAGCCTGGACAAGGAACTGGTTTCTCCGATGTTGGTTTTCTGTCCAGCTCTGAGTGATCTGAGCCCAGGTTCTGTATCCACAAAGTGTCTGAGAGTAGGAGTGCTGATCTAGGATCAGGTCCCCACCTGTACATACGTCTCATCTTAATTTGACCAGTTTCTCACAGCAGGAAAATAATCCTGCAGCAACAGGAAATGTGAATTATTATGTGCATCATCTTTAATAGACACGTTCGTAGGGGTTGATGACCAACTTTAGAAGCCTTTTTAAACCTCAAATACACTACAAGTTGCATTTCATGCTGGGCAGGAAAATTCTCTGCAACAGCAGTGATCAAATGAAGATAGCAGCTGTGTATAATTTGATGCATTGTGATCTAAAAGCCAAAAAACTGATCCTAGATCAGCAATCATACTCTGAGATGCTTTATTGATATGGGCCCAGATTGGATAGGAGATCCCCATCAACTCCCTAAGCATAGTCATAATCCCAGTGCGCTGCTTGCACTACACCAGAACGTTTCAATATAACAAAGCTCAATGGAAAGGGAGGAATGTTTCCATGAGTTGTTGGATAGAGGGAACGTACAACCGTGGGAGCAAAGGAAGTACTGTGCTTACCTGAGACAGGGGACAGGATCATGTTCCCCGATCGTTGAACTTCATCAAATTTACTGAAAATGACATTCAACCTGGAAAGACAAAAGACAGTATATTGTTTTAGAGGCATCATCATACATTTATGACGAGGCGCAAGCCTAAAAGCAGACAGTCAGGCTCCCTGGTGATAGCAGAGAACTGGGTCATGGGGATTGCACTTCCCACAGAAAGCCTTGGTATTGGAAACACAACAGAGGATGAAGGTACCGTGACTGTGGCAGTCCCTTTTTCCCCAGGTCCATCCGCACCCTCTCCCCAACGTGTCGGTAGATTTCAACAAGACAGTTCATGGCCCCGTCTCGCACCTGTGTGTCAGGAAATAAAACAGGAGACATTTCACACGGCTTCACTCATCGGTCTGCCCACTAACCGCTCGACTCTGCGGACTTAATCATTTGTCTGGAATGAACATAAAATGAGATCCTCTCTTGTTGACTAATAGTCAATATAGTTGTGCATATGAAACGGACAATGATAAAAGATGGCTGGCATTATATCAGTACAGGAAGAGCGGTCGATGGACACAGCTTCCTGTTCCCGACAGGAAGTGGGAAATGCTGTTGAAGTACGTGATGACCGGAGACAGAGCAAAGCCTTTTGAAAAAGTCTACAAAACAGGCTAATTGCAAGGAATAAACAGACATGAGATATCAGGAAAATACTGAAGTCTGATAAGTTCACATGGAATCTGTAACACTGTTGGTCAACCACCAGAGAGTTCTAAAACACCAATAATGCTGTTGTCAAAGCTCAAATCCAGTTTAACACCACAATGTATACAAAACAAAAATATAAACATGTAAAGTGCTGGTCCCATGTTTCATGAGCGGAAATAAAATATCCCTGAATTTTTCCAAATGCACAAAAAGCATATTTCTCTCAAATTGTGTGCACAAATTTGTTTACATCCCTGTTAATAAAAAGACACGCTAAAATGTGCACTTTTGTCACACAACACAATGCCACAGATGTCTCAAGTTTTTAGGGAGGCGTGCTGACTGCAGGAATGTCCACCAGAGCTATTGCCAGAGAATTAAAATGTTAAAGCCACCTCAAACATAATTTTAGAGAATTTGACAGTACGTCTAACTGGCCTCACAACCGCAGACCACTTGTAACCACGCCAGCCCAGGAACTCCATATCTGGCTTCTTCACCTGCGGGATCGTCTGAGACCTGCCACCAGGACAGCTGATGAAACTGAGGAGTATTTCTGTCAGTAATAAAGCCCTTTTGTGGGGATAAACTCATTCTGATTGTCTGGGCCTGGCTCCCAAGTGGGTGAGCCTACTGCCTCCCAGGCCCACCCATGGCTGAACCCCTGCCTAGTCATGTGAAATACATAGATTAGGGCCTAATGAATTTATTTCAATTGACTGATTTTCCTGATATGCACTGTAACTCAGTAAAATCGTTAAAATTGTTCAGTTTATATATTTCTGTTCAGTATAATTGAATAGTCTAAAATAATGTAACTATACCTGGCTTGTAGGGTCTCCTAAAAGATGACATATGTGGGGGACAATTTTGCTGAGGGTCAAGCCTTGAGCTCCATATCTGTAAGGAGAAGAGCATTTAATATATTTTTTAAAGCACAAAAAGAATGTGTAAGACAAAACAGATGAAATAGTACGTTTAAACCATTCCTGGCTATTATGAACTTACACATTTAACGTGGCGATAAGGCAAATGCAGACACTCTCCCGGGTCCTGTTGTTCTTGTGTTTGAATCCTCCTAACATTCGGTCCCATACATACTGCAAATGAATACAAATAAAAACATTTATTGTAGTCCGTTTTTTTCAATAATTAAACGTTTATTTTCTATACTATCACGTAGGTGAGTCTACAGTACGTGCTGACATTACCTGTGGGTTAGCAGCTTGGTCCATGATCTTTAGTAGAAGAGCTTGGTCCTGGTCTCTGACTTGGTCCTTTGAGTCGCCTAGTCGATCTATCAAACTCGGCAAAACTAATGGGAGGAAGAAGGCAAGGACAAATATATGAATTTTGTGACAACAACTCAAGGTGACAAGGACACAAGCATTTCGCTACACTCGCATTAACATCTGCTAACCACGTGTATGTGACCAATTAAATGTGATTTGATTTTGACTGAAGAAAACGATGAATCATAAACATTTGTTGGAATGCATACAATTGCCAGGGATAGCTTACCAGTTCCAATCTGTGTCCTAAACCGTTCCTGTAGTCTTGTTACTAAAGCTGAGAGTATGTCCATTCCCAACAAAGCCACCTAAGAATGAAGATCAAAATAAAAAATGTAAATACTAACTAAATAACATAGGCTATTCAACAAAAGCATAAATGTTAGATATTTTGAGAAAGAATACATAACATTAAAAAAATAATCCTTTGGAAATACAAGTTGTTGCAAAGGATTGTGGGTAATGTGAAAAATCTTGCTTTTGTTCCCTTTATTACATGTTTAAAAGCAAAGGAAGCCCTCAAACACAAATAATATATATTGTAACAACGTACTGATGCTGCTGTAGGACTACAGTAGAAAATAAAATATGAACCATGTCGGAAACCACTTTGAGATTTGATTAGGTCTTGGCTGGCACTAGGGAAGGTAACTTTCCTTGTCTTGGGGTGGTATGGGACACTCAATGAACGTGTAGTGAGAGTATCCCTGCTAACACCATAATCAACACCTTCGCATCACCTGAGCTTCTTGCTTGGGCTGTGGTGCAATTTTTGGAACCTCAGGGTTTATATTTGTAGAAAGAGAACCATTTCCTGCTGTCTTATGTCCCCTAGTGGATAAGTTCACATTGCACATACAACACTATTGCTGGTTGTAACAACAAGTTCATAATATAGAAAATGTGTTAATAGCTTTCATTGACATAAAAAAAAGGTGCTGAAGTCTATTCAGAAGTGACAGGACACAAAAACACACCATTTCAGAACAGGTTGTCCGTCAACAGCTGTGTAGAGCTGTGAGCCTGCTGCAGTGCCCCCTCCCTCTGAAAGTCCTGCAGTGTTTGACTAGGCCTGCCTTCCTTTCCATCTTCATCAACAGCTTTCAACCTACTCCCATCTGATGCTGAAACAAAAACACAGCACTTCCGGCGCTGATAGTAAAAACGAACTGGTCTTTACTAGTAGGGCAATGACAGAAGCAAGCAAAAATAAAAAAATCAACTAAATCCTGATCATTCTTCACGTAGGGGTTTAGCCTATTCATTGATTCTTAGTCATTCATATGTGGCATTCTCCTCCCCTCTACTTGTGGGGGCCAGCTCTGGTAGATAGACACCAGACAAACTGGGTCTCATCTGGGGTAGCCTAATGATAGTTTGTAAAATAAGCTCACCACTATCGCCGTGGGAGTCCATGTCCCCATTACTGTACTGTTCTCTCGGAGTAATCACTCTAATTGAAGGGGACACCGTTTCTAGAGCAGCACAGGGTGCAGCTTTCTGATTCGCTGCGAGAGAGGTAAGCTGTTTTCTATGCGTGTGAGTGCGCGTGTGTGTGTGGCAGCAGAGTTGTTGACATGGCTTCTCCCTTCATCACACACAGAGTTCAGAGGTCAGCTCCAGCCTGAAAGCACAGACAAATCAAAGCAAGCGAACCCCGTGCTCGAGCTCAGTCGATAGATTGCTCAACATCAGAGCATGAGAAAAACAAGGTGTAGTGTTGATAGTGTCCCGCTCCGCCACCTCAATGTTTACATGGAAGAAGCAGTTAGAGACTCTGACCCCTGACAGTCTGGCTGAACATTTGCGGAGTTTGAATAGCTGGGCCGAATTGTCTGCTCTGCTGATAACATCAGGGTCCCATATTATACTATAGCCTTTCCGCAGTGCAGTGATGTTGTAGTTAGCTAGAGTTTGCAGGACAAATGTCCCTAGGGGAATACTGTCTCGAGTGGATACAGATCAAACACAAAGGATTCAGGCCACCAAACAGATAACCGTCCCCTTGGTGAAGAGTGAATTCCTTACCGCTCAGCCTTCATCTTGTGTTTGTGCCTGTGCTAAGGCTGAAGACCTAACAGTGAAAGAATGGGTGGGTGATGTAATGTTTTGGTTTGCTGGACATGTAGGTTAGCTAGGCTTAGGCTACATCTGATGAATCCCAATCACATCTTATCTAGGACTGACAAGGTGAGATCTACTTTGGTGGGATCTGGGGGTCAAGAAGACCTTCAAATTAGCAGAGTACTAGGATACACAGGGATCACAGACACCAAGTGGTTTAGAGTCCATCCACCTCATTCTGCACTGTTCTTTATGACAACCAGCTATTAAAAGCCCCATTGTACCGAGCGGCCATTAACGGTCATCAGGAGCTAACCCACTGGTCAGCTCATCACCGACATGAAGTAGGCCTATAAAGCAATTCACCTAATATAATGCACAGCAAGCCTTTATGTGACGTTTGAAGCCACTGGGCCTGTAGGTTATATTCTCCCCCCAGGTGACAGTCTCACACACCATTGCTGAATTATGTCCCAGTGAGTGACAGATTCTTTCCTACACTTGTGTTACACCAGCCACTTTCACCTTATTGTTATAGCGGCAAGTTTTTGGCTGCCTGTGACAGTGCCATCCCATGGTATCCCATACCTTGAAATTGCTGGAGTTGACCCAGTTGGTAGCGACACCATCCACCATTCTGTCCAGCATGGTCTGGTCCTGCTCCAGGACCTGGAACTTGTCCTTGTCCAGGATGGAGTCTATGATGTCCTGGCCCACCTGTAGTCTCCTACCCAGGTCCTTCTGCATAACCTGTTCCATACAGTACTCCATATTCCACTCCATAGTGTCTCACCAATGGTATAACGCCCACAATATCACGAGACAAGGGAAAATGTATAGGCCTAGACTGCTCACAGAGAAGATCTCAAGTGTAGTGTAGGCCTATATCCCAGATATATTACACACTTTCCTATATCCCAGAAAGTGTGTAATGTTTTTCCCCAAAATATGCTGTGGAGATGAAATCACGGGGAAGTCAAGAATGCAGAGATAACAGAGTCCAGTCAGGAACTGTCCAGGGGTTTTAAGTCACTCGTGTTCCAGATCAAACTACAAATATGATCAGTTGTGGACAAGAGGACTGAGGATGAAGAAGAGGATTGCTGAAATGATTGTACTTCATTCTTCAGTAATTCTTCACTTTCCTGTAGACCTAAAATAGAAAGGGGATACAGAACTATTATAACAAGTACTGCAAACAATAGACCTCATTGTAACACAAACTAAGCAACACAGTGTAATTACAGTCAGTGTAACAATGAGTAGCTAGTTAATAACAATAGTATTTAGGTGGACTACTGAACTGAGAATTACACACGAACGTTACACAGCAATAAAGCCCCATTTTTATTGAAGCATCGATACAGAATTTACTTCGCTAACGTCAGTTACCGAGCTAGTTAGCTAGCTACTTCACATGTTGTGAAAGTTGCTAGCTAGTGTTATTGGTTTAGCCATGCTAGCTGGCTAGCTTAGTAAATGAGAGCTAACTAGGTCGCATTTGTGCTAAACAAAATTGATAACTAGCTAACTTGAAACATTACGAATGACTTGCTATACAGACACATAACTATCTAGGTAGTTAAAACAGTAGTGTTAAATAGTTAGCTAGCTAACATTTGATTAAATGCAGCTAAAGCTATAAATCAACGCTGAATCTCTGGCTCCTCTAGCCAGCTAGCTAGCTTCCGTTGGCTAACTGTCTCTAGCAGCTACCAGCAAACACTGAAATGATGCTAACAAATATCAGCGGTCAACTCATTAAGCAATTCCTGTCACTGATGTATCAAGGGATTATTAACTATCTAGTTAGCCAATTACCAATCATCTGCATCCAGCCGCTCGTCTCAATTCAGATTTGTTCTGAAAAAATCAAGAGCCACTGGACTTCCAACAGGAGTATTATAGTAGACGATGAACCCGCACGTACTGTATGCGTGGAGCCAAGTACAGTACTAGCAAACGTTATGTAGCTTGCTAGCTAGCTCGATCCAATGTGTGATGATATCATCTAGCTAGCAACAGTTTATTAAAAACTTTATTATGCTAGCTACATTAGCTATTTGGTTACAGTAATAATTTCCAATGAATGTCATACATTTGTAGCTTGTTTGCACAACAACAGTTTATTTTACTTTTATTTAACTAGGCAAGTCAGTTAAGAACAAATTCTTATTTAAAATGACGGCCTAGGAACCTAAAACCCCTCATCTGTCTGTCCAGGGGTAGAATGACATATTTGTACTTTGTCAGCTCGGGGATTCGAACTTGCAACCTTTCGGTTACTGGTCCAACGCTCTAACCACTAGGCTACCCTGCCGCCCCAGGCCCAGTGTAGTGCCCTCTGCTGTCTATTACTGAAAGCTATCTCTCACTTTTAAATATTTCATTGCAAAACAGTAACACTGACAATTAAGAGTTTGTACAGTGTGTTGTATCTCAAATAGTTTCAGTTTTATTTATAATAAAACACTATGTGTAAATAACCCTATTTGAATTTTAAAACAGCGCAGGTGTCAAAGCAGGCTGTTATGGGATGACCTGATCTTCGAACTTGGTCCTCTTTTAAAAAATAATGTGACCATAACCTGTTTGTCAGTAGAACCTAAATAATAAACTCAGCAAAAAAAGAAACGTCCTCTTATTATCAACTGCATTCATTTTCAGCAAACTTAACATGGGGGGGGGGGTCAAAATCAAAAGTTACAATCTGTAGCTGGTACTGCATGTACTGCAGTGCATCTCCCCCTCATGGACTGCACCAGATTTGCCAGTTCTTGCTTTGAGATGTTACCCCACTCTTCCACCTGCAAGTTCCCGGACATTTCTGGGGGGAATGGCCCTAGCCCTCGCACTCCGATCCAACAGCTCTTCGCTGGCCATGGCAGAACACTGACATTCCTGTCTTGCAGGAAATCACACACAGAACGAGCAGTATGGCTGGTGGCATTGTCATGCTGGAGGGTCATGTCAGGATGAGCCTGCAGGAAGGGTACCACATGAGGGAAGAGGATGTCTTTCCTGTAATGCACAGCGTGGAGTCCTGTCTGGTCCAGCGACGATGGGTTTGTGCCCATAGGTGACGTCGCCGGTGATGTCTGGTGAGGACCTGCCTTACAACAGGCCTACAAGCCCTCAGTCCAGCCTCTCTCAGCCTATTGCGGACAGTCTGAGCACTGATGGAGGGATTGTGCGTTCCTGGTGTAACTGGGCAGTTGTTACCATCCTGTGCCTGTCAGGTGTGATGTTTGGATGTACCGATCCTGTGCAGGTGTTGTTACACGTGGTCTGCCACTGCGAGGATGATCAGCTGTCTATCCTGTCTCACTGTCTTAGGTTTCTCACAGTACGGACATTGCAATTTATTGCCCTGGCCACATCTGCAGTCCTCATGCCTCCTTGCAGCATGCCCAAGGCACGTTCACACAGATGAGCAGGGGCCCTGGGCATCTTTCTGTTGGTGTTTTTCAGAGTCAGTAGAAAGGCCTCTTTAGTGTCGTACGTTTTCATACCTGTGACCTTAATTGCCTACCATCTGTAAGCTGTTAATGTCTTAACGACCGTTCCACAGGTGCATGTTCATTAATTGTTTATGGTTCATCGAACAAGCATGGGAATTATCTTTGAAAGACAGGGTCCTGAAAAAGGAACGTTTCTTTTTTTGCTAAGTTTATTATAGCAACCCTCAATTATTCATTTGTCTGGGTTCCTTGTGTTTCAACCTCACATATGACAAATATATTACTAGCATGTGATGAGTATCATATGCCTCCCGCAATTGAATTATGTCTTAAACTTTGTATCTATGTTATATAATACAATTACATAAATACAATCTCATCCTTGTTGACACAACCTCCCTTTTAATGTCAGAACATTGCAAATAGTATATTGTGCATCACTTAAACGTTATTTACAAACACCAACAAAAGTGCTAATATCCGTTTTCTGTACCAGTTCCAGGTTACAGTAATGTTGACCAGCTCATATTAGAATAATACATATAAACTACAGTAGTGTTCAATTGCTTGAGATAATGACAAATTGATAGTTTCTCAATACAGTAGTAACAATGGATGGATGGATTTGAAAAAAAGATTGGTATGAAATGACAAAGAGAACCTAGTGTGGCTAAATCCACAACCACAGTGGCTCGTCAGAATAAAACAAACAGAATGGAAGTGAGGCAGGTTCAATAGTTCCACAGTTGTTTTCCACAATACATTCCATCGGCATATTAAAACAAAACCTATGAAACTGGTGAGGGACAGCATGGAGTGAGAAATATAAAGTAACAAGAAAAACATTGTACTTGGTGGTGTTTTCTGGTTCAGCTATTTTTCTTCCAAAGTGCATTCTTTATTGCAAAAAAAAAAAAAAAACATATCCTGGATAAACTAAATCAATTGACATGATACGCGGTCTTCTAGCAAATACGTACAGTACCAGTGTTAAAACTATGTTATTACAGTTCAATATTGAGAAACATTTGAGAAGCCGCAAATGTCAAAGTAACATCAACGTGTGAAACATACCCTGGGAACAATGGGTTCTAAGGGCCACCAACTTAACATTGACAACTTAGACTGAAGTCAGTTGCAGTCGGCCTTGAAGCGTCACTGAAAACATAAATATGGCGTCAGCAGCACATCAAACTAAAACATACTCACCCCAGACATAAGATGCTTCCCTCCTCGCCATGATTGACACCTCTCTTTCGGCATCTCTCCATCTTGGTCCTCACACCCCTATTCCTCCACCCCGCCCTCTTGATCCCTCTTTCCTGGTCCTCACACCCTCTTCATTCATCCTCCTCCTTCGTCCTTACACCCCCCTTTATTCATCCGTCCATTTTCTTTGTTGCATTTATCCATCTTAGTCCTGATCCCCCTCTTTCTTCACCCCTCTTGCTCCATCCCTACATTTTAAACACTGGGGGCCTGTATTTGAGAGGTGACTTTTCTTTATTGCAGGTTACAGTAGCGTTTCACTATTTACAGTCTAAGGGAGGGGAGGGGCAAAGAGGTGCTGTGGATAATAAAGCTTCTTCTTCTTGGGCAACTAGTTAAACATGATGGATTCTGGGTCCTGGTTCATCATCTGGGCCATGTGACGGAGGACATCCTTCTTAGTGATGATGCCCAACAGACGCCTAGAGGGGAGGGGGGGGGGGGGACAAAACAAAATAGAAATCATTCCACCATCCAATAAACCTCAGAATGATTCAACAGAGTCTATAGTCTTCATAAATCTAACACCAAAGTAAAATGAGCCTACTTTAGAATACTGTGCCCCTTTTCCCAAAAGCATCTCAAGGCTAAGTTTATTGTTAGAACCTTCAAAAGGAGCATACCTAAATCTCTGAGCTGTTTCCCAAAGCCACTGTTACTAAAGTTGCACTTGATTTAGTGCATTGTTACAGGGTAAGCATTAGAATTAGACACTTTAATATTTGTTGCCATAGGTGATAATATCCCATGGGAGCTGATCTGTCGTCAGTGTTGTGGATTAATTATAATGTTAAGGTAAGATTTGAAAGGGAGAACGCTGATTCCTTTCGATCCCATTATTATTGCGCTAATGCATCAACAACGTATTTAGCGAACGTTCTATCTGGGTGGTGTTTTGGGAAACGTATTCGTTACATTTTATGGGCCGTTGTAGGAAAGGTTCGTT
The DNA here is from genome assembly GCF_045791955.1 of Oncorhynchus clarkii lewisi. Taxonomy (NCBI): domain Eukaryota; kingdom Metazoa; phylum Chordata; class Actinopteri; order Salmoniformes; family Salmonidae; genus Oncorhynchus; species Oncorhynchus clarkii. The sequence continues at coordinate 23,005,039 of NC_092164.1, read as the reverse complement.
GTTAAAACAGTCGTAAGCCTAAATTCCATCGCGATCGGGAAACCGGGGCCCTGGACTGTATGTCGCTCATGGGCAACTGCTCGATGACTGCAACATAATACATTCTAAACTCATCTGGTGGACGAAGACTGTTTGATTGGTTCATTGACTGATGACAGACTCACCCGCTTCTGGTGACCAGACACTGTCGGAGGCCCAGCTTTCTGAAGATGTCCACCACGGTCTCCATGGGGGTGTGGTCCGTGACGGTGAAGGGGCTGAGGTTGAGGATGCGCCGCAGCTTCAGGGGCTGGGGGTCGCAGGCCTCGGCCACCTGGGGGTTGTCCTCCGTGAAGTAGACCACAGAGCTGCTCACCACCCCGTCCTGCTTCTGACGGGCAGTCTCTGAGGGAGAGGGAGAGAGAGAGAGACAGAGACAGAGACAGAGAGAGAGAGAGAGAGAGAGAGAGGAGAGGGTGAAGTATCAGCTGTGGCTCCTCAGACACGACAGATAATATTGAACCGACACATTAAATACAGTATTGCTCAACACATGCTGATGGCTTTATATGGGACATACAGTAGCTATTGATCACAACTTACAATTCACGTTCTCCAAACAATTTTTTTTATATTTAGCCTGTCATTTCACGGTGAAAACAACCTAATGTAACAGTCCCACTATTTTTCGTTAAATGGAACCTTTATTAGTACCCTATTAGTATCCTTCTGATCGTAATGTGATTTGTGGATTTGAATAAAGTATTTAAAATGTGTGTGTGTGTGTGTGTGTGTGTGTGTGTGTGTGTGTGTGTGTGTGTGAGCCAGGGTTAATGTCTTACTGATGGCCACAGTGAGTTCCCTGCGCTGGACGAAGCCGATGAGGCGCTCTGACTCTCGGGACACGACCACAGGGAAGCCGTTGTAGTCGGTGTCCTTGATGAGCGTCTCCACGTCCTCCACTGTGGTGCTGTCCTGGGTCAACACGGCCAGGGGCGGCTCACTGCGCCTGGGACGCATCACATCCGTGGCCAGGGTCCTGTGTACGGATCACATATTGGGAATTCTTAGGGTCTGTTTCTCAGAAACAGATTAATCCAAATCCTGGAAGCAAAAGCATGGAGAATCTCCATTGAAATATATTTTTAGTTCAGGACTATGCTTTTGTGTCTGGTAAAACCAGCCCTTTGAGAAGGGTTGACTCTTGACTACTGCAGGGTTGAGACTTGGACTAGGGGAGGTGTGAGGCTCCTCCCCTGAGGAGGAGGAATGACAAAGTTCCTAATATGTATCCCGTAATACCTGTGCGTGAACTCGTCCCTGACGTCCAGGTAGGGGTAGCCGTTGAGTTGGATGTGGGACTCGTAGATACCCTCCTTCCCAAAGGCGTCCGCTACCCACTTACTGGTGACGGCTGCGGCCATGAGGGGGACGATGTACTCCAGACCACCGGTCAGCTCAAACATAATGACCACCAGGGACACGGTCATCCGGGTCACACCTCCTATAAACAACAAAACAAAAGTTGATGACCTGAGTATTTATTTTATAGAGTAATCCCTCTCTGTTTCAGTCTGTCTTCTTCCGTTTGGTGCCTAATGAACACAACCCTGATGATAACTCACCCAGACATGCGGCAGCGCCCACCATAGCGTAGAGGCCTGGGGTAACACAGTCGGCTCCGGGACGACACCAGTTCTTAAAGATGATCCAGTCGTGGTGATGGTAGGCCATCTGCTCCACAGCGATGCCTACGATTCGCCCAGCGATGGCCCCCACGGCCATACTGGGGATAAACAGCCCAGACGGGATCTGAACACAACACAGAGGACATAAAACAACACGGTTGAGAGGTGATCTGAAGACAACACAGAGGACATAAAACAACACGAACACTGAAGACAACACAGAGGACATAAAACAACACGGTTGAGAGGTGATCTGAAGACAACACAGAGGACATAAAACAACACGGTTGAGAGGTGATCTGAAGACAACACAGAGGACATAAAACAACACGGTTGAGAGGTGATCTGAAGACAACACAGAGGACATAAAACAACACGGTTGAGAGGTGATCTGAAGACAACACAGAGGACATAAAACAACACGGTTGAGAGGTGATCTGAAGACAACACAGAGGACATAAAACAACACGGTTGAGAGGTGATCTGAAGACAACACAGAGGACATAAAACAACACGGTTGAGAGGTGATCTGAAGACAACACAGAGGACATAAAACAACATGGTTGAGAGGTGATCTGAAGACAACACAGAGGACATAAAACAACATGGAGGACATAAAACAACACGGTTGAGAAGTGATCTGAAGACAACACAGAGGACATAAAACAACACGGTTGAGAGGTGATCTGAAGACAACACAGAGGACATAAAACAACACGGTTGAGAGGTGATCTGTGATCTGAAGACAACAACACAGAGGACATAAAACAACACGGTTGAGAAGTGATCTGAAGACAACACAGAGGACATAAAACAACACGGTTGAGAGGTGATCTGAAGACAACACAGAGGACATAAAACAACACGGTTGAGAGGTGATCTGAAGACAACACAGAGGACATAAAACAACACGGTTGAGAGGTGATCTGAAGACAACACAGAGGACATAAAACAACATGGTTGAGAGGTGATCTGAAGACAACACAGAGGACATAAAACAACACGGTTGAGACAACACAGTGATCTGAAGACAACACAGAGGACATAAAACAACAGAGGTGGTTGAGAAGTGATCTGAAGACAACACAGAGGACATAAAACAACATGGTTGAGAAGTGATCTGAAGACAACACAGAGGACATAAAACAACATGGTTGAGAAGTGATCTGAAGACAACACAGACATAAAACAACACGGTTGAGAAGTGATCTGAAAATAACACAGAGGACATAAAACAACACGGTTGAGAAGTGATCTGAAGACAACACAGAGGACATAAAACAAGACGGTTGAGAGGTGATCTGAAGACAACACAGAGGACATAAAACAACACGGTTGAGAAGTGATCTGAAGACAACACAGAGGACATAAAACAAGACGGTTGAGAGGTGATCTGAAGACAACACAGAGGACATAAAACAACACGGTTGAGAGGTGATCTGAAGACAACACAGAGGACATAAAACAACACGGTTGAGAAGTGATCTGAAGACAACACAGAGGACATAAAACAACATGGTTGAGAAGTGATCTGAAGACAACACAGAGGACATAAAACAACACGGTTGAGAGGTGATCTGAAGACAACACAGAGGACATAAAACAACATGGTTGAGAGGTGATCTGAAGACAACAATCACCCAAGAGCACGGTGACCCTACTCACAATATCTGGGATCAAAACGTGGCAACACTTTATTTGAAGGGCACCTACATAAAAGGATCTAACATTTTCATATCTCATACATAATGCATTCATAAGCAGTTCGGTAACATTTCATAGCTGCTTACGTCAGCTATCATAACCCCCATCTAGCCATGCCGTACAGCATACTGACCTTCATGCCAAAGGTGAAGATTGTAATAACTATCTTAAAGATAAGCGCCAGGGCCAGCTGCCACAGAGCGCTGTAAACCCCGGGTCCAGCAGGGCGGTCTGGGATGTCGTCCACCGGACGGCTCATGTTGGGGTTATTAACGTAGTCACACAGCTGAGAGGACTCCAGGGCACCGCAGTCGTTGAACAGCTCGGAGATGAGCTCGCTGGTGCTGCGCCGCGTGTACGGGTTAGGGAACGCCAGGACCGCGGTAATACCCGTTATCACGATCACCTTAAGTCAATCAAATCAATCACGTTTATTGATGAAGCCCTTTTGACATCAGCAGTTCTCACAAGGTGTTTTACAGTAAACCGGCAAAGATCCCAAAAAGCAAGAAGCAGAAACTGGCATTACATTTGAGTCATTTAGCAGTTACTCTTATCCAGAGCAACTTAGCTACAGTTGAAGTCGGAGGTATACATACACCTTAGCCAAATACATTTAAACTCAGTTTCACAATTCCTGACATTTAATCCTAGTAGAAATTCACTGTCTTAGGGTCAGTTAGGATCACCACTTTATTTTAAGATTGTGAAATGTCAGAATAATAGTAGAGAAAATTATTTATTTCAGCTTTCATTTATTTCATCACATTCCCAGTGGGTCTGAAGTTTACATACACTCAATTAGTATTTGGTAGCATTGACTTTAAATTGTTTAACTTGTGTCAAACGTTTTGGGTAGCTATCCACAAGCTTCCCACAATAAGTTGGGTGAATTTTGGCCCATTCCTCCTGACACAGCTGGTGTAATTGTGTCAGATTTGTAGGCCTTCTTGCTCACATACACTTCTTCAGTGTCCAAAAAGTTATATTTTTGTTTCATCAGACCAGAGAACATTTCTCCAAAAAGTACAATCATTGTCCCCATGTGCTGTTGCAAACCGTAGTCTGCCTTTTTTATGGTGATTTTGGAGCAGTGGCTTCTTCCTTGCTGAGCGGCCTTTCAGGTTATGTCGATATAGGACTCGTTTTAAGGTGGATATTGATACTTTTGTACCTGTTTCCTCCAGCATCTTCACAAGGTCCTTTGCTGTTGTTCTGGGATTGATTTGCACTTTTCGCACCAAAGTACGTTCATCTCAACGAGACAGAACGCATCTCCTTCCTGAGCGGTATGACGGCTACGTGGTCCCATGGTGTTTAAACTTGCGTACTATTGTTTGTACACATGAACGTTGTACCTCAAGGCGTTTGGAAATTGCTCCTCTACAATTTTTTTCGGAGGTCTTGGCTGATTTCTTTTGATTTTCCCATGATGTCAAGCAAAGAGGCACTGGGTTTGAAAGTAGGCCTTGAAATACATCCTCAAGTACACCTCCAATTGACTCAAATTATGTCAATTAGCCTATCAAAAGCTTCTAAAACCATTACATACTTTTTGGGAATAGCTGTTTAAAGGCACAGTTAACTTAGTGTATGTAAACTTCTGACCCACTGGAATTGTGATACAGTGAATTATAAGTTAAATAATCTGTCTGTAGACAATAGTTGGAAAAATGACTTGTATCATGCACAAAGTAGATGGAATAGGGTGCCACAGTTCGTTACCTCTAGAACGGGGTACTTCCCCAGCAAAGTGGTCTTCCTCCTCCTACACCAGGCGATGTTCCCCCGGATGAAGAGGGTTCCCCAGAGGCCCCCGAACACCCCCAGCAGGATGAAGGGGACCAGCTCAGCCATGTACCAGGGGGTGTGGTACTCCACGTAGAACAGGACCAGTCTGCTGTTGCCGAACGGGTTGATGGCGCGCAGGGTGAAGGCCGCCACCAACGCAGCGAAGAAGGAGCGCCACAGAGTCTTCAGCGGGAAGTAGTAACTTACCTGAAGAGGACAGAGATTACATACCGACGGCAGTTCAACTGAAACACTTTAGCATTTCAAAGGCAATGGATCAAAAAGAATAACAGTGACATATCTGGAAGTGAGATGACATTTGATTGATTGAATGAATGGACACAGCAGGTGATATAACAGACTTAAGTATACAACACCTCCTCCAGGCTGAAGAGAACTCCTCCAATCGGAGCTCCAAAAGCCACTGACACCCCAGCAGCAGCAGCAGCCGATAACACCTGCAAAAATGACAAGCCGAGTTGCATACAGACTACAACTAAATACCCAAATTGTATTATTTCCGCAAAAATGGGAGCGTAATGGGCTATTACTGTACCTCTCTGCGCTTGCCCTCGTTCTTGCTGTACTTGGAGAACAGGGAGCAGAAGAGGTTACCACAGCAGCAGGCCACGTGGACCAGGGGCCCCTCCTTCCCAAGGCTGAGCCCGGAGGACACAGCCAGGACCAGGGTCACCGTCTTGATCAAGAGGGTCCACTTCCCCAGGTACCCCCGGATGATGAACCCACTCAGGATGGTTTTGATCTACACAAGACGACACACAGCGTCCCCTCACTGGGATAACCTTTGCAACTGTGCAGTTATCGGAAATTAATGCACACTCTTTTCAGCCAATGAAAACGAAGTATTTCAAATACTATAGGCGCGGTTATTTTCTATTTGTGAACGCTACCATTTCAAAACACTCACCTCAGGTATGCCTGACCCACAGGCGTAGGGGGCAAAGACTCTTACTAGAGACACAGCCAGGAAAGAGAATAACAGCGCCCACAACACATACAGGAAGTAATTCAACACATACGCCCCGGCACCCTGGAGAAACAAGAACAGGTGGAATGTATGGGTTTAAGGACCTGATACACAATCATCCCACCCTCTATCGCAACAAACACCAAGTTAAACCTCAGAAACTGAGAGTGGTTACATTTCCCCAAGTCACACCCCTTTACCTAGCCACGTGATGGCTGCCATTTGTCGGGCTAAAAACACAGACTCAGTACTGTGGCTTTAAATCAAGAGGATGTCTGGTTAGCGGTTTAGTGATCTGCTGACCTCAGAGTGACCGGTCATCAGCTCGGCCCACTTCTGCCACTGCGGACACTTGTCTCTGTCGTCGAAGGTGGTCTCGTTGGAGGTCCAGCAGCACTGCTCATGGCTATAGTAGAATGCAGACAGACACACCCCTTCTTTCAGGTCGGTCATCCAGTCCACAGCCAGGTCGATCACTCCAGCCAGCGTACCTACACGGGAGGACACACAGCACGAGATCACAGATCACACTAAGCATGGGAACAGGCAAGCCTATCAAAAGGATTCAACCCAGACGTGGTATTTCACAACTCTGGCTGTGTGACTTTTGATTGTTTGTTAAGAGAGCCACGTGTCATGTCATGTGTGTGCAGTATGAATCCCGGCACCCAGAAGCAAATCTCACGTGCGCCATACTACAAGAGACTAGAGCGGTACCTAAGAGGTCAGACTTTTTGCAGGATGCCTCCTCGGTTCCTACCTGTGAGCATTCCTATGAGCAGCATCACCACCCATCCTGACCAGGCATCCAGAAGACTCTTAATCAGCTCCCAGTAAGACTCCTTACTCTTGGTGGTGATCTAGAACAAGCATCAAATCAACCATCAGCGGCAGGTTCAGCGGATCATCAGGTTAACATAATCAGGTGGACATCAAGAGTTTTTCTATGGTGATGACGATGATGAAGAAGAGGATGAAGAAGAAGAAGAATTATATCCTCTGGGGATGAAGAAGAAGAAAATGCTTAGAGTGTAGAGCTGGGTGTGGGTGCTCCCCTCACCTTCCTATGGCGGTCTGTGTCGCGTGACTTCTCCCGGAGCCAGTCAATGGTGTGGAAGTCTTCGTAGGTGCTGACGTCAGGGAAGGGCTCGTCCAGGAAGTCCATCAGATTCCCAGTACCATTCATCTCCTCTGAGGGAGTGGCCCCAGTACTGCTGGCCCCTGGACAGAGAGACAAAATAAGATTTGGTTTTTATTGTCTAATGAAGACCTTCACACATGCCCGTTTTTTATTGTCTAATGAAGACCTTCACACATGTCCAACAGAGATAAAGTTATGCTTTATCCCAACCCCTCTAAAAGACACACACAGACAAGAGGTTGAAGAGACCGCGAACCCAGCCAAGACAGGTCTCTGATTCTCAACACGGTATGAAGCACTATGCTGCCAATAATGCCCATGAGATGTATAAAATTGTAATTCTTGGGATTCGGATCACCAGACAGACCTTGTGATACTGTGTCCAAGTTTTAGCTTCAGTTTGGACATTTGTCCAGGGCAGATTATGTTCTTATTAGCATTTTATTGCATATAACTAACTACATTAGCAGCTTACTTGGATAAATGGTCGCTATAATTCTGTGATGTTTTTTTTCCTCTGGGGGAAAAACGTCATGCAGAAGCAGTGAAAACAGTAACGCTACTGAGCAGTCAAGAATACAAGAGTAGGCTAGCTACTTGAGGGCCATGCATGAATACTGAATTACAAATCATTGATCAGTGACAGCGACATATGCCTTCATATAGCTATTAGATATAGCTAGCTATAGCAAGTAGATATGGATGTAATGAGACCAATAATGTTAACGTTAATTATAGTTAAGATTTGGCCAGATATGCGTCAACCTTTATTAATTATGACATTATTAGACATGCTATGAAATGCATGCTTACCGTCTCCGTCCATTGTTCACACAACCCGACTCCTCAAAATAAAGACATCTATATCTCTTAGCTATATAATCATCAATATTGAATGCATTTTGATACTGTGTTAGGTTATCGCCGGCCAAACCTGTTTAGAAAAGAGAGAAGAGGACGTCATAGATTTCTGCTTCCCACAATGCATTTGCTCAACCTGTCAACGCATGAAGGTGGAATTGTGAGTAGTGAAATAGTGACACCTTGTGGCTGAAATAAAAATATATTTATTTTAATCCGTTCATTCATATCAGTGCGTAGGCTACTGTTCACTCAGAGACCACCAGACCACTAAACCGCCTCTATAAAGAGGGTAATTTGTGTACTATTGTGTGTTGAAATTTTTTGTTCTTCTCTCCTTGACATGGCCTGCATATTCAGCCTCCTACTTGGGTCACAAGCTCTGTATGTCAAAGATCTGATACAGGAAAAAGGAACGTATCACCGGATATTGTTCCACATCAAATAAATGCACCACTTTGAGTACCTCTGTATAGTAAAACAATCACTTGATTTCTTTAAAATAGCACTTCATAAACAGGCTATTGAATGTATTAGATTAATTCAGAGCCTCCTAAATCTCTCCTAAATCTATAGATGACATGTCAATGCCCAAGTAGCAGCATAGCTTGTTTTGTCTTTTGAGTTGACATAGCAACCAAATAATCTGATGTCTTCTCCCATTTCCATCAGCCTTATTTTAAAAAGGTACACACAGTCAATTTTATTCTTACTTAATCTCATCTCCCTGGCAACACTCCATGGGGCCCCACAGTTTCTAAAGAGACAAAGTTAGTAGTGAGAAGAAATAGCCTTTTCACCATGTGTGTGCGTGTGTGTGTTCAGTGGCGTCATGCCCATAAAGGGCACATTAACTGTCTCCAACGTCGTTTAAAATAATTTATCAGTACGTCTAACCGGCCTCACAAGTGCAGACCACGTGTAACCACGCAAGCCCAGAACCTTCACATTCAGCTTCTTCACCTGCGGGATCGTCTGAGACCAGCCACCCGGACAGCTGATGAAACTGAAGAGTATTTCTGTCTGTAATAAAGCCCTTTTTGTGAGGGAAAACTCATTCTGATTGGCTCAGCCTGGCTCCCCAGTGGGTTGGCCTATGCCCTCCCAGGCCCACCCAAGGCTACGACCCGGCCCAGTCATGTGAAATCCATAGATTAGGGCCTAATGAATTCATTTGAATTGACTCATTTCCTTATATGAACAGTAACATTGTAAAATCGATGAATTTGTTGAATGTTACGTTTACATTTTTGTTCAGTATAACTTGATCAAGCTATGTAGCCTATTGATTCCTTCTTGATGAATAAATCAAAACAAATATTTTGCTGTTTCTCTGTAATATAATATTTTATTTACATAGAATTAGGCATCATGATTATGGCTCTAGATTGCAGGGAAAGGTTCTTTCAGGTGTTTGAAAAATGCAAAATTGTTCCAGATGAGAATCATTATGCCTCCCTCCATTATGCCCCCACTATCCCCCCATCCTCACAACACCCCTATGTGTGTGTATGTGTGTGTGTGTGTGTGTGTGTACGTTTTGTGAAATAAATCAGTATTTTTATAACATCCTGTCTGCATTTTAAAAGCATCCTGCGTTAGGCTACAACCTCACTGTGTGTGTGGAAATGGACATCACCATAGATCTGAATGATGCTGTTGTTCAATGTGTCTGACTCTCACTCAGTCACTCTCTCCTGACCACTGAGTATAGCACCTCCAAGGGGAGGGCAACATGTCATCAAGCCGCTGCTTTCCTCCTCTCAACTGCAGATGATGCGTGCATGTGAGTGAGCTACTGATCGTTTGAAGAAGTTACTCCCTCCCAGCCCATGCTGGTAGTAGTAAACCCTAATTGGGCGTACAGTCTTTTGAACAAATTGAGCCTCGATCGGAACCTACTGGCCGTGGCTTCCTCTCGCTTCAACTGGCTGCAGTTCAGAAGGACAGGAGCAGAGAAAAGCAGTCAGGAGTCCTGGCTGCAGTTGACTGTGGCACAGAGAGACAGGGAGAGCAGGCAGCTCGGGAGCCAGAGAGTGGCCACTCAGAGTGGGCAGCACTATGGATCCGGGGGTGTGCGCTATGGAACTCCTCGGGGTCTTCTTCTCTATTGGTGCCTGGATCTGCTCGCTGGCCACCACCATCATGTCCACCTGGCTGACCCTGTCCACCGACCTGCTGCCCGCGGAGAGCTACGAGCTGGGCCTGTGGGAGACATGTGTGGTGCAGGACCTTGGAATTCTGGAGTGCAGACCCTATGACAGTCTCCTCGGCCTGCCTCCGGACATCAAACTAGCCCGGATCCTCATGTGTGTAACAGTGGCCACGGGCCTCCTGGGTCTCCTGCTAGCCATTCCTGGAATCTACTGGATCAACAGCTGCAACCAGGGGCCTGAGGGTTTGAGGGTGAAGAGATTGATGAAGATGCTGGGGGGGATATTGTGCTTGGTCGCAGGGATACTGGGTCTCATACCCGTGTCTTACATCGCTCACCTGACGGTCATGCGGTTCTTTGATGAGGCCGTGCCGGCAATCGTGCCACGCTGGGAGTTTGGGGATGCCCTGTTCTGTGGCTGGACGGCGGGGTTTCTACACCTGGTGGCTGGCTCCCTGCTGGTCACCTCCTGCGTGTGCCTTCAAGAGGAGCCCTGCACCTTACAAATGCCTATACCGCTACAGAGAAGACCTACACACGTACACAGTACCAATACCCCACATAGGAAGAGGTCCATGGAACATGTTTGATGAGCTATTGAGAAGTGAGAACAGTATTCTCAGTAGCCTCTGCCCTTTCTCTATCGATGGTGAATAAAACACTGCTTATCCAAAGCTTTTTCATGCTTATTTACATTAGCTATAGTTATTGAGTACTCTTGCTGGGACAAATCTTTCTTCATATTCTGAGACAGAATTTGCACACAATGGTGGTACTTATTTCAATCACTCAAACAGGGTTTGGTGCATGCCATGTTTGCAAAAATATCACCTACATTTATCAAACAGAAATTCTTGATGGAACCAAAGAGACTAAAGCTTTTAAAGCTGCCATTTCTTCATTGGTACTGTGTAAGAGATAGAGTGCAATGGTGCCAGAGAATTTGATGACAAGCAGTATTTTGTCTGTGAAATTACTGTAAACTATTCTGACCAAGGTTGATTATTCTGTATGTCAATGTCAATGATTGTCTTGGATATCATATCTTATCACAATACAAATGATTTTTTACAGCATCTGTCATCATTATTGTCCAATAACTACATGAAGCCAGAATGAACGAAGCTGATTTCTCACTAGCAAGGCCATGAAGTCAGATTGAATGAAGCTGATTTCTCACTAGCAAGGCCATAAAAAACGTATCCCTTTTTATAGCCTACACAGTTACTCAATCAACAATGCATTACAGGAATAATGAATCATACAAATTGTAAATAGAACAAAGAGAAAAGGTATAACACTATATTGTAGAAAGCAAGTAAGAATTAATGTGAGGAATGTGCTAAGTATTTGGGAATGTGTGTTTTAAAATATAAGGACTTGATTGCAACAACTTGACAAGACAATGACTTCGTGGATATTTGAGGATCTGATTGTATTCGTTTCATTTCTGCTGAAATGTCCACTATAGATTCTCTCTAGTTAGAGGCCAATATTACAGATTTACCACATACATTATATCAGATATATATATCAATATACATTATCTTGTATATTCCTCTGTAGTGGTTTTCTGACTCTGAATTGATCAGACATTATAGTGCCACAGGGCTACATATCCTATATCAGTTATATCCATAGTGTGGAGAAATCTGTACATAACAAAAGTTGATATTATCAAATAAAGAAAAAACCTGACAAAAACCTGACCATGATTCATTCCTAAGCTCACAAACCACTTGCTTGTGTTACACAAGCTCAAACTGTTGCTAGACAACGAGGAGGAAGTGAGTTTAAGTAAGGTGAGGTGACAGACCAAGTCCAGTGGAAACGGAGGTGAAGTCTAATTCCCGCTGATTTCGGTCTTGGCTCCTGGGCTAAGCTGTAGTTAATGAACATCATAATAATGATACGTAATGTGAGGAATGTCAGATTTCCTAGACATCGCCCATTACACACAAGCTTGCTCAGGCAGGTCATGTTCTTATACTTCCATTTTTTAATATAATTTCTCCTTTATTTATTTAGCCAGGTGAGTCCCATTGAGAAATTAATCTCTTTCTCAAGGGTTCCCTACATGGCCAAGCGGAAACAACAGCCATAAAATACTTCCTGTCTATTTCAATGCTATAATTTAATCTCCAAATGAGACCATGTTCCCTATGCAGTGCATTACTTTTGACCAGGACCCATAGGGAGCTGGTTAAAAGTACTGCACTATTTAAGGAATAGGGCACCATTTGGGACACAAACTTGCTTCTGAGTGTGCTCTGCTACAGTTCCTTTCAGGTCTTCACATTACGAGAACCCGCCTGGACTTTGAAATGCTCGATTTGCTCCCCACCGCCTCCTGTGTCCATGTTGTCATCTGAAAGATCCCATTGTTGTCCCCTCACAATGGAAGTCATTATAGTTTCCTATGTTAATCGCTTGATCTATCATAGGCAGTGGTTGGTCCTGCATCAGAGAAACACATGAAGACAACCACTATATGTTAAACGGCTCTGTTGTCACATGTCACTTTGAAACACAATGAAAGGGAACATTCGAAACCATTCTATCCTACCTCAATCTCACAGAAAACCACAACAGCTCTGTTGTACAGTGCTGATAAAGTTATGCTCCTTTCTCAGCAGATTGTGAAATGCCTTGTGGGATATGTCTATCGCTTGGTGGTTAATGATTAGGGTCAGGGTGGTTAGGGTTATCACTATTGACGATTAGGGTTTGGGTTACGGGTTAAGGACAGGTTAGGTTGAGGATTTGGGTCTGGATCAATGAAGTTCAATAAGTTGCATCAATCTATTCCTTCACTATCAACTTTACTGTAACAACTTTAGTATTGTTACAGACTCATTTACAAAAATAATTGTACTGGATGTACGGTCTTACATCCTATTTCGCAACAAAAAATCCTTCACTCATGCTGCCAAACATACCCTCGTAAATTGACTAAACTACCGATCCTTGACTTCAGCGAAGTCATTTACAAAATAACCTCCAACAGTCTACTCAGCAAATTGGATGCAGTCTATCACAGTGTCATCCGTTTTATCACCAAAGCCCCATATACTACCCACCACTGCGACCTGTATGCTCTCATTGGCTGGCCCTCGCTTCATATTCAAATCAAATCAAATTTTATTTGTCACATACACATGGTTAGCAGATGTTAATGTGAGTGTAGCGAAATGCTTGTGCTTCTAGTTCCGACAATGCAGTAATAACCAACAAGTAATCTAGCTAACAATTCCAAAACTACTACCTTATAGACACAAGTGTAAGGGGATAAAGAATATGCATATAAAGATATATGAATGAGTGATGGTACAGGTATTGAGTACAGTATATACATATGAGATGAGTATGTAAACAAAGTGGCATAGTTAAAGTGGCTAGTGATATATGTATTACATAAAGATGCAGTAGATGATATAGAGTACAGTACATACGTATACATATGAGATGAATAATGTAGGGTATGTAAACATTATATTAGGTAGCATTGTTTAAAGTGGCTAGTGATATATTTTACATCATTTCCCATCAATTCCCATTATTAAAGTGGCTGGAGTTGAGTCGGTGTGTTGGCAGCAGCCACTCAATGTTAGTGGTGGCTGTTTAACAGTCTGATGGCCTTGAGATAGATGCTGTTTTTCAGTCTCTTGGTCCCAGCTTTGATGCACCTGTACTGACCTCGCCTTCTGGATGATAGCGGGGTGAACAGGCAGTGGCTCGGGTGGTTGTTGTCCTTGATGATCTTTATGGCCTTCCTGTGACATCGGGTGGTGTAGGTGTCCTGGAGGGCAGGTAGTTTGCCCCCGGTGATGCGTTGTGCAGACCTCACTACCCTCTGGAGAGCCTTACGATTGTGGGCGGAGCAGTTGCCGTACCAGGCGGTGATACAGCTCGACAGGATGCTCTCGATTGTGCATCTGTAGAAGTTTGTGAGTGCTTTTGGTGACAAGCCAAATTTCCTCAGCCTCCTGAGGTTGAAGAGGCGCTGCTGCGCCTTCTTCACGATGCTGTCTGTGTGGGTGGACCAATTCAGTTTGTCTGTGATGTGTCGAGGAACTTAAAACTTACTACCCTCTCCACTACTGTTCCATCTATGTGGATAGGGGGGTGTTCCCTCTGCTGTTTCCTGAAGTCCACAATCATCTCCTTAGTTTTGTTGACGTTGAGTGGGAAGTTATTTTCCTGACACCACACTCCGAGGGCCCTCACCTCCTCCCTGTAGGCCGTCTCGTTGTTGTTGGTGGTAATCAAGCCTACCACTGTTGTGTCATCCACAAACTTGATGATATTAGTCGCCAAACCCACTGGCTCCAGGTCATTTATAAGTCTTTGCTAGGTAAAGCTCCGCCTATTCTCAGCTCACTGGTCACCATAGCAACACCCACCCATAGCACGCGCTCCAGCAGGTATATTTCACTGGTCACCCCAAAACCAATTCCTCCTTTGGCCACCTTTCCTTCCAGTTCTCTGCTGCCAATGACTGGAACAAACTGCAAAAATCACTGAAGCTGGAGACTCATATCTCCCTCACTAACTTTAAGCACCAGCTGTCAGAGCAGCTTACAGATCACTGCACCTGTATATAGCCCATCTGTAAATAGCCCATCCAACTACCTCATATTATTTTTGCTCCTTTGCACCCCAGTATCTCTACTTGCACATTCATCTTCTGCACATCTATCACTCTATCACTCTATCACTCTAACCACTAGGCTACCTGCCGCCCCGTTGTCTGTGTCGCACTGCTTTGCTTTATCTTGGCTAGGTCGCAGTTGTAAACGAGAACTCGTTCTCAACTTGCCTACCTGGTTAAATAAGTTCAAATAAAATAAAAATGTAAAAAATGCATTATTTCCCCCCCCTGAAACATTATGCTGAAGGCAATAAGGAGGTGGTAACGCAATGAAGTCGATGCCCTGGGGACAATAACTAAGAACTTCAATGCCAGGGCGAGTGATTACACAATGGTGGGGAATCCAGAACATGTTACACAACATCTACAAAACAATAAACCTGTCATCACCTTTCAACCTTCTACCTTAATGTCTGAGATTTACGTCAGCCAACAGCACTATGCCACGCAGTTATGCTGTAGTAACACTATGCTAACTATAGACTAGACCAGGGCTCTCCAAGTTAAGCCTGTCCCTGGACAGCTACTGTCCCGTAGGTTTTCACTCCAACCCTAATCTAGGGCACCTGATTCTAATAATTAGCCGGTTGTTAAGCTGAACCAGGTTAATAACAGCTGGGGTTGGAGCAAAAACCTACAGGAGGGTAGCTCTCCAGGAACAGGGTTGGAGAACCCTGGACTAGAGACTAAACCCACAGTCAGGTCCTTTAATATCCTCATTCTGCCCATGATGAGAGTGTGTCCTGCCCACTATAAAGTCCTCTGCATCCATTAGCCAGACCACAACCAATCCTCTCAATGAGTTGAGTTCCTCTGCAAACCAAAAAAAAAAAGTGTTGGACCCCTGACGGAAAAATCTATTTTGTTCCCTCCCAACACAGTGTGCTGTCCACAGGATCTGACTGTTCGGACTTTCAGCCAGAGTAACAACCCCCACTGTGATTGTCCTTACTCCGGCTTTGAGAGGTCTGGTCAAGGACTCATATGTCCTGCCACAGCCAGTCTCAGCCTCCTCCCCTGCACTGTTCACATGAACGGGGCCCAAATGAAAATGAGAGGCTCCACAATACACATCACTTCTTCTTGGCCATTGGTGTCTTCATTTTGGGAACGTAGTTAACAAGGACATTACTTACATTTATCAAAGCAAGTTAAAAAAAAACCTGAATGAAAACCTTTAAAATCCTCAAAAATTAGCAATGAATGAACACATTTGGAAAAAAAATTGAATCCCTTCCTCTTCTGTAGCACAATCAAATGGATGATATGATGTGGGACCGCGACTGTCAAAACACCTTTCTGCCAGAGCCAATATTTGACTTGAACACGATAACACCTTACCCCTAACGGAAGCCTCGTTACCAGGAAACAATGTGGTCTATGTGGTCTAATAGGGCAGACAGTGTGTGTGTTCCTAATTGCACCCTTTTCCTTTTATAGTGCACTACAATTTGTTTCTGGTCAAAAGTAGTGCACTATATAGGGAATAGGGTGCCATTTGGGACAAAGCCAGTAACTACCCAGCGTTCACCAGTCAGTGGGGGAGCTCTACAGAGTGCAGACTGCAAGGCACAGTCAGGGATAGAGGATAATTGAGGTCCTTGCCGGGCTGTCTAAAACCAGACCGAGGAACAATCCTGTTGCTACTCCACATCAAAACAAATCAGTGTGTGATAAGATTGTATTGATTCAAACATGGTCTCTTTTAAATCACATGATTTATCACAACTATTTCTGATTGAATTGTGCATGTGTATAATATTGTTTCCTGGATGTCAAGAGCCCTTAAAAGTTGAAGAACACATTTTGAATGTGATCAAATAAAACAGAAACGGTACAAATTCTGCATCATTTACAAAGAAACACATTAAACGGCATCAGCAATACAAGTATGAAATGTAAAACATTTCATGTAATCAGTTTTTAAACTCCCTTTGGAGTTATTGCAAGGCAATGACTAGAGAGGTGTGTTGCAAGCATGTCCTCAAAAGAGAAAGCGTGTGTCTTTGTGTACCCTCCAATTTACTGCTTCTCTACAGTAGCAGTATTAACTCAATACAACACAAACACACTGTGAAATACTCTTGACTATTGAATGAAGGTGCTTTTCTGATATCAACTACAGCACAAATCATTCGGTATAAGAATGTTACGAATCAATGTAGGATCATATAATCTGACACATTTTAAAGGGGCAATCTGCAGTTCAAACAAATAGCAAAGTGGTTACCCCACCACCGTTTTGGTAAACAGCTGGAGGGACGGGCTGGAGAAACTTCAGCATTCTCAAATCCATAGACAGAAGTATGGATACGAGGACTGACCATCCAGGGTAACAAAATTATAGTTTTAAACACATTGACGCTATACAGTGTTTGTTTACAGTTAGTTAAACAAGCGGAGTTAAACAAGCTTATATTTGGGGTTCTGATGGGTATAACAGTCGAACTCATGACGCATTTCTAAGTTATATTCTTCAAGAATGATAATGGGTGTACACTGAGTATACAAAACACTAAGAACTCCTGCTCTTTCCATGACAGACTAGGTTAATCAAAGGTGAAAGCTATGATAACTTGTTGATGTCACTTGTTCGGAGGTCGTGGGGGGGGGGATTCTCATACGAAACACATAGTTGCATCAAACGGCTATTCCTTTATGTCACATCAAATACAACATTGAATATGGTCAAATCATATGTCTGATTTCAGAAACAAACTACAATCACAAGTGCTCATCAGAGCGGAAGGCAGGATTGTCCATGGCCTGAGAGTTATTCAGACAGTCTCCTGGGTCTGTGGGACACGGTAGGGATAATGTCCCAACACTTGACCCATCAAAGTGTCTCGCCTCTGGACAAGGCGGCTCCACTCTGGGTCCTACCTTGACAGGGAACCTGTAGAAGATGAAGATAACTCCACTGACGATCATCATGAACGACCCTACGATCCCGACCCCGATCCCTGCCCCCGCGTTCTGGGTCACAGGTGCAGGGGGCATGTGGAAGTTCGACGGGAACGCGATCGTTTGATTGGTCACCACCGAGTTCAAGTTCCACAGGAGAGGTATGAGAAAACACACAGCGGACAACAAGCACAGAGTACCAGCCACTGCGAACGCACAGCGGATAGGCGTCTGCTTCTCCAGGCCAAAATAGACGTTCCTGAGGGCGTAGACGGCGGCAGCGTTCCCACAGAACCCCACGACCAACCCTATTAGAGTGAGCACCTGGGCTGTGGCGACCTCCGGGGGCGTGAAGGCGTCCGACAGCGCCATATTCTGACAATACATGACCCTGAATCCCGAGGTCACGAGGGTATGGCTATAGAAACACACCCTCCAGATTCCGACCCAGGCCTCTCCTGAGGTGATGAAGGTCAAGTCGGCCACCTGCCAGACCCTCCACTGGATGAGGCCAAGGGTCACCGCGGTAAGGACCCAACCGATGGCGCTCAACCACAGGCTGACAAACTGAGGGTGAGCCGTGTGAACCAGGTATGCCATATCATAACACACAGAGAGCCTCACCTTAAACGGACAGCCAAGATAATCCACCGACAGTTCTCTTAGTCTGCCTACAGACAAACAACATCTTCCGATCAGATGAACTGAAGCCCCGTCATCTCAGACAGAGCTCATCTCAGAGAGCTGCCATACTGAATGAACAGCGATCGATCTTCTTACTGTTCCTGTTTATCACCCTCAGGCTCCAGTCTCGCACCTCATATTAAGGAAGAGGCTTGGATACGTGGTCGTTTTCCCCCAGATCCGGTCCTGCTGTCTCTAGGTTGGAAGACAAAGCAACTGCTGCCCTCTGAGAGGAAAAATAAACATGCATGTGGTGAGAGCAGGCAGCTAACACCACACCTGTGAATGTGAGGAGCCTCGACACAATACATATTTGAGGAGGAAAGACAAAACAGAGAGCTGAATGACTGAATGGCTATGGCAACTGGTGCCATGACAAAGTCTACAAACAAGGAAATTATAATGGGGCTTTATGTCCCCATTTTAACTACCTCAAAAGGCTGTGGTATGGTTTATCGCATGCCACAACGCAATCAACATGTGTAAGAGTATGCCGAACGTGGGAGAATAAAAAAAAGTTAACTTAAAAATGTCATAGCTGAGGTTGTTGTTAAACTGAACAAATTAGTTCAGACACATGCAGTAACCAAGAATAGCATGTGAACACGTTGATTGGATATAAGCCAGTGGGTTAAAGCATCTAGCATACTTCTAGAAAGCCTTGACAAATGTCATTAAAACAACACCATCCCCATGGCGACATCGAGCACCTAATTATCACTATGGAAATCTAGCAATTTAGTTTGCCTTGTCTGAAAATTGCCTTTATATATCAACTGTATGATGTAAAAGACTGACAGAGCACGCTAGATCGATAATCAAATACACAGGATGTGGTGATAAAAATCAAAATACAAACTTATATCGGACAAAACAACACATTACCTCTTAGTTCTGACAGGTTAGTAGTGGTGAGAGCTACAGATCAGCAGTCAGTGTGCCGGACCGGCCATCAATCGTCCTGTGTTCGTATCGATGTAAACAAGACCGACGCTTCCTCAGCTTGTACTACATATAAAGTCACAGTCATAACATCTCTGTGAATGATTGACTCCTCTATTGCTATTCACCAGAAAGAGGAAAGGGAAGGCGGGGCTAATTAACCGATCCTACAATCAGGCCACACTTAAAACCCTGCCATTTCTTAGCTTAGTCATTGTCGTTACAGCCACTGGCCAGTTGGGTAATAAGGTCACAAATACCAAGACCGTCAAGAGTCATAATGTTTATTGTCTTCAAATTGATGTGAGAGTACAATGCATGTATGTATGTATGGTTATACAAAGCATGGACATACAAATCCTTTAGTGTTCACAGTGGCAGACGCCCAGGCACAACGTCAGGTTGAGATGGGTCCCTAAACAGAGGAATTCTGGGACGATAAAGTGCTAATTCAATCTTTGATTTTAAGATCCCTTTGTTGGTCAAATCGCACCTTCTGCTTTTAACCCAACTCTTCCAAAAGAAAGAAACTGCCATTCAAAATACACATACATGTTTTGGAGAGGGGCAGGGGTCTAACACACTGGGCACCTGTTGTTGTGTGTGTGTGTGTGGGGGGGGGGGGGGGGGGGGGGGGGTTAAGTGCCTTGCTCAAGGGCACAATGGCATGCAATGGCATCTAGGATTTGATACCAGGAACCCTCCGGTTGCCAGCTCACTTCCTGACAGATTTTTTCTTGCCGGACCCGGGGCTCGAATGGGCAATCCTCCTGTTCCCGGCTCGCCTCTGTACCTGCTGCTCACAACGGATTTCAAATGTTTAATTACCTTTTTATACTTTTGGATTAAATAAAAAAAGACCCAGCACATGAGTGTAAAATAAACATTGTCAAGAAATACCATACTAATGTATGGGTAGTGGGGGCTAAGAACAACATTGGTTGAAAACATACACATCTGTGTTGTAGCTATTAGTGGTGTGTGTAGTATGATATGTACTGTTGGGCAAATATGAAAATAACTTTAGAATTCTGACCCAAACCAGCACTGTCCCATTGAGGAAAAACCCTGTTAATGATCTAAATATAAAACCTATACTTCACAATGAGAATATGTATCATTTGTATAGTAATTAACTAGAACGTAGGTTTATGGGTGAGTTTACCTGAAATGTCAAGTCACCTGTAAATATTTAAACGGCTACAATAAATTACTAAAAAAAAAAACATGTTCCATCACGCATTATATTAAACGGAGACGCTCCGCCTCGTCTTGAGAATCATTTGAGAGCATAGCCCTCACCATGAGGCCTCACCAACATCCCTGAACCAAACACATTTAGCAAAGCAAGTTTCATCGATCTTAATGAATTTCTTCTAAGGAGCTACTTTAAATCCAGAAACAGGGTGTTTCTTCAGCACAGAAAAACAGCTCCTGTCTGTACTGTGGACCTGAAATGTAACAGGCTTCAAGAAGTCAGTCAACTACAACAGAAAGCACACAGAAAATCCATCATATCCAAATCCAACAGCGCCTCTCTGAGGCTCTCTAGTGGCCAGTCTGTGTCAGTACACCACATCACCGCTGTGTGGCCATTGTCAGAAGGAAAAGTCTAAACGAGATCCTTGGAACGTCCCAACTCTGATGTCACCCTATTGAAGTTGAAAGGTAAAGGTTAGGTGAGGGTTAAGGTCAGGGTAAGGGTTGGGGTTAGGGACGTCCCAAGCATCTCGGATTGCACTAAGCATCGTCAGAACAGCAGCCTTTGCTCCAACAATAAACTATCCAGCAGACATTTCAGCTGCTCCTCTCCCAGTTTGATCTTGTCTTCCAGCTTGCGCTGCTCGATGATGAGGGCTGACTTCATCTTGACAAAGTGCTGGTAGTCTGCCAGGCTCTCGTGGCTGAGGTGAGCAGCCATGATGCTGTAAACCAGGCGCTCCCGCCGGTCAAGGTTCTCCTTGAGCTCTTTGGCGTCTTCGTGTTGTCTGATCAACAACTTCCTCTTCTCTGACAGGGTACGCTGAGAGAGAGAGGGCAAACAGAGGGTACAGATCAGTAAGAGGGATACTAACAAATGCAGGGAAGCAGTTGTGATGGAAGCAGTCGAAAACCTTCCTGATTCATTTACAGTACACACATCAATGAATGTTGAACATGAATATTGTAAGTTGGTAAATGCAAACATCCCTTTAGTCTGGTGTGTAATACCACTATAGCTCTGAGCTAATGAGGACGAGTGTTAACCATCTAATTCTGCCTCACAAGCAGCGCGGGGAGTGACTTAACTTCCACCCTAGCCCCTACCTTCTCTTCTGGTGTAGTGTCTTCCTCCAGACTGTTGAGAGCGTTCTCCACCCTTGCCAGTCGGCCAGACAGGGACAGCAGCAAACTGACCACCTTGTCCAGATCTCCCACGAACATCCTGAACTTGTCCAGCTCGTTGGGCTTGCAGACCTTCTGCACCACGGCCTCCACCTCGTCCCCCAGAGAGTTGTTGTCGTGGACATCCTCTTGAAGGCTCTCCCTGGCCTCGCGTAGCACCTGCAGCTTCTTACCCAGGCTGTCAATCAGCTCTTGCTGTGGGGAGAAAGACAGGGACAGACAAGGGGATGACATTGGAGAGAGCCATTTCACAAACTGAATCGTACTTGAGGAACTATTCCTTAATCCCGGAGAGCTGCAGAACGGCAGGTTTTTGCCTTGGCTCAGCAGTGAACCACATGCAGCTAATCAAAGTGTTGAAGATCAGTGGAATCGGGTATGACGACGCTGAACTTGGGGAGAAGCTGCAGTCCTGTGACTCTCCGGGAGCTGGATTGATGATCAGTGATAGATATGGCATGAAACAGTCAGTAATAATAAATAATAACAATGTTTCATTGTCACATACACCAGATGGGTGCAGTGAAATGTGTTGTTTTAGAGTAGGGCTCTTCAACCTTGTTCCTGGAGAGACACCATCCTGTAAGTTCCTACTCCAACCCTAATCTAGCGGACCCGATTCCATAATTAGCTTGTTGATGAGCTGAATCAGGTTAGTTACAACGGGGGTTGGCGTAAAAACCTACAGGAGGGTAGCTCTCCAGGAACAGGGTTGGAGCAAAAACCTACAGGAGGCTAGTTCTCCAGGAACAGGGTTGGAGCAAAAACCTACAGGAGGCTAGCTCTCCAGGAATAGGGTTGGAGCAAAACCCTACAGGAGGCTAGTTCTCCAGGAACAGGGTTGGAGCAAAAACCTACAGGAGGCTAGCTCTCCAGGAATAGGGTTGGAGCAAAAACCTACAGGAGGCTAGTTCTCCAGGAACAGGGTTGGAGCAAAAACCTACAGGAGGCTAGCTCTCCAGGAACAGGGTTGGAGCAAAAACCTACAGGAGGCTAGCTCTCCAGGAACAGGGTTGGAGCAAAAACCTACAGGAGGCTAGTTCTCCAGGAACAGGGTTGGAGAAAGTGGTTTTAAAGGGTCAGTATACTACGCTGTGTCTCTGTACCTTCTTGCTGGCCAGGTTGATGTCCAGTTCGTCCTCCGAGTCTTGCTCCAGCTCCTCCAGCTCGTCCTCCTGCATGTCCTTCATCTTGTTGAGCAGCTCAGCCTTGGGGGCAGATGTGCTGTAGTAAGAGGAGCTGGTCACCAGGGACCCTGTGGCAGCAGACATGCCCTCCTCCTCTCTCCTGGAAGGGATAGAGACAGAAAGCAGAGGGTTCTTTAACCAATAAGGCCCAAGGATGTGTGTATATGGCCAATATAAGGGTTGTTCTTAAGCACAGCACGAAGCGGAGTGCCTGGATACAGCCCTTAGCCGTGGTATATTGGCCATATACTCCAGAGATGCCTTATTGCTATTATAAACCGGTTACCAACATAAATATAAGTTGTTTTGCGTCATTATTATCTGATATGCACACACATCTGGAATGCTGTTTTAGCCAGTCAGCATCCAGGACCCAAACTACCTGGTTTTTAATTCTGGTTATTAGTACTGTATATTCCCTATGTAGTGCAATACTATTGAGAAGAAAGCAGGCAATAGGATGTCACGTGAAATGCAGGAGGTGATCGCTCAGTATCGATGGGCCAGAGCAACTCCTACACTTCTAAGATCGCAGAGAGGCCGGTTCAAATTGCAGGTAAAATGGAAGGTTTATGCTCCTCCATTGTATTCAGTTGTAGTCTGTGATTCAATATATTGCCAACAGGGGGCATCCATGTTAAGACAGCCACAGTCTATGGGTTGATCAGTGTTTATAATTGGACTAATGTGTTTTTGTCATGAATACATTTCCCTCTACTCATCCTCTCAATGGGAAGAAACATTAACACCCCATAATGTGTTTTATTTAACTCATCTGAACAAATACCTCTGAAGTGGGAGAGGAAGTCAGTCTGATAAAAACGTAAACAACACAAAAAACGATGTGTGATTATCTAGATTATGTTATGACTACCAGTAAATGCCCAGTTCATTTGTTCATAAATGTTATAATTCTGGACAGGCAGATCCCATTCCCAGTCAGCTCACCGGTCATCCATTCCCCTGGGCGGCAATCCCTGTTTGGGGGAGACTTTCCTCCTCTGGTGCCCCCCATCCAAGATCTGCTCCCCCTGGGGGAAGATCCCCTCCATCAGATCCATGGTGGTCTTCATCTTACTCTGGTCCAAGATGTCTACCAGGGACTTATCCTTGTCCATGATGTCTCTGGCCAGCTCCTCTCTCTTCACATCCTCCTCCGAGTTACTCTTCTGAGGCTGCTGGGGACCCATGGTGGAGGTACCGGAGGGGCCGTTGGTCTGAGACTGCCCAGGGGACAGGGCCTCTTCTGGGGCTACAGTGAGGGTTGGGTCCCTGGGGGGACTCTGGGGCCCATGGCGTGTGTAGGGGGTGTAGGCACGGAACAGGGAGTAGGGCTGCGGCTCAGGGGAGGGCAGGCTGGTCGGTAGGGGCGGGGGAAGGTCGGGCCCCTCTGAAACTCCAGGGGCCCTATTTTTCTCACTGTGCAGCAGGTACTGGCGGCTCTCCCTCTCTGTGGTGCTCTCAGCATGGACGATTTTAACAGGGACCTTCTTCCCTACACTGCTCATCTCCATCACAGCATTGGTCCTGTTCTCTGGCCTGTATAGAGAAAACAGTAGCTAGTCATAACTTACAGTTAACCAATGTATTGTGAGAAAAATGTGTGGAATGTTGTCACATAAAAATGACACAAATAATGTTATGAACACATTCTTTAACCTTTAGTCTACTTTACAGCTCAGTTTACTGAAACTGAAATAGGATTTTATGTCAGGAGTGAGTCACATTAACCACATCTACCATATACAAGCTTACAGTCCATGTTACTGTCTGACAGTGGACAGGTTGAGTCAATGATAATTAGAGGGATGGAACGGCGCCGTCGACTGAAAGGTCATGCAGTCAGTCAATCATATGACCAAATAAAATTACAGTACTGGCTACTGTGGCAAAAATACTACATGAGCCCCAATGCTGAGCAGCTGAAACCAAATCATTGGGAAATGGATCATAGGAAAACTAAACCATTGCATTCTGGTCTGTGGCGCATCACACCATGTAATTCCAAACAATCTTCCATGGCCTCCTCTATCAATGTGCTGCTACTACGATAAAGAAACGAGACTTCAAATCGAGCTGCCTCACGCTACAGAATCAGGAAATAGGCTCCTGCAACTAGGGGCCGTGCTGGCTCGGACAAGGCTTACTGTAAGTAAAGCAACACAACACAGGACAACAATCCCCAGTTAGTTACGTAAGGCTGTACAGTAGTTTGAGGGGGAGCTGAGGAGACGGGCATAAGAACGCCAGTTAAGCTGCTTAGCGCTTACCTGCTCTGGGCTTCATCCTGCATAGACACAGAGACAGGGGGCTGGTCCGTCAACCTCTGTGGAGCAAAATGAGGAGAGGGAGAACTAGTCCCACCTGAGGAGGGAACCGTCAGACTGGCAGGCTGGTAGGAGAAAAAAGGAGAGTGGGAAGAGGGGGAGGGTGGCGGCTCTAGTGTTGAATCAGCTGCTCCCTCCTCCGTGCCCAGTCCAGCGGTTCTCCGAGGGGAGGGAGAGGGGAGCTGGGTGGAGCCCAAGGAGCAGGCTTGGTTTGGGGCAGGATCCAGCTCTGTGCCATGGGAGGAGCAGCTGCTGCTGGATGATGGTTCAGCCTGATGGGTGCAAGGGCCAGGCAGGAATTCCTGGGGAGACAGTCCGTAGGAGGAGGATGTGGTTGAGGAGGTTTCCAGGCCTAGGAGAGGCCAATGTGGCATGATGATGAGGCCTGTATTCTGGGGCTTGGGAGCGGGCGTTGGAGGTGGTAGTGGTTGCTCAGACACAGAGCTGTGGGTGTGATTGGAGGGGTACGGGGGGAGAGCGGGGAGGTTGTGGGCGGGGTTCGCAGAGTCACGTTTGTATCTGTGTTCGGAGGGGAGAGGGAGGGGGGTGGGGGTGGCCACGTCTCTGCTGCTGTGTGGCTCTGTGTCGGTCAGTCTTGGAATAGACGGTTGTGGAGGCTGTGGGAAGTGGTGGAGCTGGGCTGGCTGCCCTCTGCTCTCGCTCTGCCCTCTGCCAAACAGAAGAGGAAACTATAAGACATCAACATACTCACACTAAGTACATATTCAACTGAAATGAGGAGCAGAGTCCTTTCTGAATTGATTTATTAATTTTTATTTTCACAAATCCAGCATATACTGTGGAAAAAAATATTTACATTTAAAAAATAAAAAAAAACGAATCTCTGTAATAACACCCAGGATGCAGCGAGTGTGTTTATAACCGGAGACCTGAGTTGACTGTGATAACCAATCCTGTTTCAGGCTAACACTTTTAGCTGTAGCTTGACCTCCCAAACCCTAATAACTACACCTGGGCTGAACTGGCATGCTCCCCACCTGCCCTAATTCAAACTGCTATTGGTATTAAACTGTAGTACACACTCATGTACATGCGGGTGTGTGTTACTGCACCGCCAACAGGTAACTATCACCTTGAAATGTGTTCCAACAACAGGTGGATAGGTTATAACCGATCTGAGCACAGAAACTGTGAATAATGTGGAATGCTCACCTGGCGGTGTAACTGCCTCCTTGCTGGACCCGTCTGTGATCCAGATACGGGTTTTCAACAGTCTCTCTCCATGGCATAGGGATCTTCTGAAAGGAGATGAAGAACACACTGAATTGCCTTAATATAGCTGGCACAATATAACCTTCTTTTAAAACAGCACTCTGGCCAGCTGGTTTAATGTTTAGACAACATGGACTTTGATATCTATAAAACAAACTCATGCATGTCTGTGCTAATGTCAAAGGAAGTCACGCAGA
The DNA here is from genome assembly GCF_045791955.1 of Oncorhynchus clarkii lewisi. NCBI lineage: Eukaryota > Metazoa > Chordata > Actinopteri > Salmoniformes > Salmonidae > Oncorhynchus > Oncorhynchus clarkii. The sequence goes on along the minus strand of NC_092164.1, from coordinate 22,978,222 downwards.
TCCCTTCACTACCGCTACACTAAGAACCATTTGATGGAAACGCTCACCTGTGTGTGGAAGTCTTGTGAGGGAGACGATCTGGACCTCTCATGGACACAGACAGGCGTCTCCTCTGTACCCTGGTCCAGGATGTTGTCAGCAGAGTGGTACCTCCCCTGGGGCTTTGTGTCTGAAGCCTTCCTCTGCATGTTCCAGGTGACCTGGTACTCAGCGAAGGTCCCCAGCCTCTGCTGCTCCAGTAGGGCCTGTCTGCCTGCGGGGCTGAGGGGGTCTGGGTGGTGGTCACTGGAAGTCTCATTGGCAAGGCCTGGCCTCCAGCCCTCCTCAGTTTCGCCTGAGTGGGCTCTCCCTCTGGCCTTGCCCTCTCCGCGCTCCAAAGTGCCAGAGGTGGTGCTGGAGCTCTGCTGGCCTGACTTGTGGATGGTTGAGATGGGTCTGCAGAAGGAAGGTTTAGCAGCCATTTCAAAGAACTTCCGCCGGTCTATAAATGACCGTGCTGTTCCAACAGGATGTTCTCCCTCACCCTCCACTCCGAGCTTGTTGATCTTGTCTGGCTCGGAGAACGAGTGGACCCTCTTGTTCAGAGGGAAACGCTTGCGGCTGCCAATGCGGGAGACTATGTGTGAGTTGGGTTTGGTTAACGGAGCCTCCGACCCTGACCCGGGAGGTTCTAGGTCTCTCCTCCTAAAGGACGTGGCCTGGAGGACCCTCGCCTGCGCCTCTTTGAGGTGGTCCTTGTAGGACGTGGAAAAGGAGCCATCAGAGGAGGTGGAGGAGGTGGACTTCCACCCCCCCGGGTCTGTCTCCTCTTCCTCTGGCTCCTCCGTCTCGCTGGGGCAGGTCAGGGTGGCAGCACTCCGGCTTTTCTGCAGCTGGGCCCTCTTTAGCTGGATCTCGTTGCGGAGGGTGGTGGCGTATCGGTCGCTGCGTCTCGCCAGTTTGCCCGTTGCCGTGTTGTCCGTTAAAGCCTCCTGTAGGGCGTGGTTGGCTTCTCCCCCGCCGTTGGATGGTGGTGGTTGTGCCGTAGCAGGGTGATTGTTCTCCACCAGGCTCTTACTCTCCTGGGCTAGAGAATGAAGCATTGGGCTCCTAATCTCCTGGGCTAGGCTTCTACTCTCCTGAGCCAGACTGTGGAGCATGGGTGTCTTTTGAGAAGAGATCTTATGGTTCTCCTGAGAGACCCAAGGGTCTTCTCTCAGTGGTGCCACCTTGTGGTCCTTGGGCGGACTGGGAGAGTAAGAACTTCTAAGCTGGGCCTCTGTAGGTCTCTGGCCCTCACTCTTCCTCTCATTCTCCTCAGTGGTAGGTTTAGCAGATGAGGATAGGGAATTAGAGGCGGTGTGGCCGTAAAGCAGAACATTGGCCGGTTGGAAATTTCCGTTCCGCTCCTTGCTGTTGGTGTAAGCAGGCTGAGGATTAGGAGGATACTTGACCTTGTTGGTCTTGTGGGAGGAACTTGTGGAGCCCCTGTCGTTGGAGCCCTTAGCTAGCTCCATGTCAGATCTCCAGACCTCTGATTTGCTCTGTCTAACATGAGTCTCTGGCTGGGCTGGCTGCTTGGTTGTGATGCAGTAGTACCGGATGTGTCCTCCGCAGTCATAGTTCTGGTCGATGGTCGAGGTGGACAGGGACGTGGTGGAGGACCTCACGTGGTTCCTGCTGTTAGTGCAGTTGGTAGGGAGCTCCTGGAGGCTGTGGTAGTAGCTACCGACGCTCTGCGGCTTCGGTGGATGTGGGGCGGATCTGGTCTGCAGGTAGAAAGTGCTTTCGTCGCTATACTGCCGCTGGTGGTTGGGCAGGCAAGTGAAGGGAGACTGACTCTGTCTCACGTCCTGGCTAGACACAGAGGACAGTTTGTTTGGGTTGCTGAGCTGGTTGTGGTTGTAGTCAGGTGCTCCTGCTGCTATGTTTGGGTGGAGGAAGTCTTTCTTGCAAGGTGGAGGGTTGTAACTGCACCTAGGGTCTACACCGTTCTCATCGTGAGAGATATGGTTGCCCCGGCCTCTGTAGCTGCTGTTCTCTGGGGCCTCTGCCAACCTGTCCTGGGCCTTCATCTGCCCGTGTGGTGGAGCTCCAGGCCCCTCTGTGTAGGCAGGGTACACCTTGGTGACAGCAAAGCTGTCACTGCGCAGGGGAGGAGGAGGAGGAGAGGGGGGCGCTGCTACCCTCCTCCTCTCTGGGACATGCCACACAGGGCCTATGTGCGATCTGCCAGAGCCTGAACTAGAGTAGCGGGAGCCAGGATGCTCCTCTGGGACTGTCCTGGGGCTCTCTGAGCCTCCGTCCCCTTGGGGCCGCTGGAGGTACCGGCTGTGGCGCTGCTCACCCGGCCTTCCATCCTCACTGGTCTGAGTCTGGACCCCCTTATGGAACATGCTGCTCTCAGTTGCAGCAGTGTCAGTGTTGGCGAGGGCCAGAGCAGGCTCCGGGGGAGGGCTGGTGGAGGAGAGGCAACTGAAGGCCGATTCTCTCTTCCCACCAGACCCTCCACCCCCAGAGAGAGGCTCAGCGCTGCGGTGGTACCTGCTGGGGGAGAGGCATCCTGGTTGGAAGGGGTGTGAGGGGCGCTCTACTCTCTCCATATTCCCCACGGAGCTGAACTGGCTGGATAACTGGCGTAGATTCGAGTCGTGGTCCCCGCAGCTGGAAAGGTCTTTTGTGGATGCACTAGAAATAAAACAAGACATTGTGTTGATAATCTGGTTAGCAGTAGCTAAATTAGATTTATATTAGGTATTATTAGCCATTTATTCTGTGTTTTGTTCTTTGATAACTGACCTACTTTTACATTTTTGTATATAATGACCGGAGATGAGAACCCCATGAGAATAATGGCTGCCCCTACCTCTGACGAGATGGAGTAACCATAAACTCTCTGAATGTCACTCAGACAAATTCTCTATGAACTGTGATGACCCTAACGGGCAGTGTCTGAGTAACAATGACACTAGAAGGAGGTCATAGATTCTTCCAGCAGCTCACCTGACTTCATGTTTGACCTGCCACACAGGTGGGGGTGCAGGTGGAGGCTCGTTGTGACTCTCTGTGGGTTCGGGGTGGTCTTCTGTAAACTTGGAGGAGTGCCATGAATGGGGCCGGGAGACTGGTTCATTCCTCCTACAGAGAGAAGGTTAAGGAAAGCATGTTATTGAAATGCAATTCAAAACAGAAGGTAACAGACAAACAATTCTTTCTCATTTCAGTCTCACCCCTTGAAGCGGTTCTTCCTGAAATGCATGTCGGAGAGAGGTAACAAAAATATGTCATTCAGTAGAAAAAAAATGAAGAAACTACTACTACAAAAAAAAAAAATAATCTGATGTTGAAAAGTTGTTGTTTTACATTCATTGTGTAGAAGATATGAACCAAAACAATGAAATATAGACCTGGACAGATGAGATACAATGTGAAGTTTTCACCGAACAAACCTGACACATAGACAAGCACCACAGACAACTACAGTACTCTACGCCACCTAATGTAGGAAGCTGGGATGCAATGGGTGACATCAACAACAGAATGGGATTGGGTTCAAACATTGAAGGTCACAAGGGACCACTGAAGGATCGGTTTGGGTTTGCCAGTGTACTGGAGGAGGTTGCTATTCCACAATACCTCATAGAACTTCGTAATATCTTGGTGAGAAAGTTCCTGGCCACATGTTTGTCAGTTTCTGATTCTGATGGCATGGTGGTCTGTGAGGCAATATCCACCATTTTCATTTTCCTGGGCATGCAGCAGAGGAGGAACAACATACAATATTGTCAAAATCCTAAAACAAATCCCTAGTCAATATCATTTAACATTTTAGTAATTTAGCAGAGGCTCTTATCTAGAGCGACTTACAATAGTGAGCACACTTTTTTTTTCTCCATACTGGTTTTCCAACTGAGCTACAAAGTACTGAAGATCCTCAGTATAATGTCAGTGACTGACCAATGAGAACTGTGCACCCCCTTCTGGCCAATAAGAGACTTATGTTTTATATTCATTGTACATTGAATGGTATGTAACATGGGTGACAGACCTTAATAATTAGTAGTTCATTTGGTCAACTCTTAAGACGTTTGATGAATCAGTCCTCAAAACGCAAGAAGAAACCACCATTGCAGTAGAAATCTGTGAGAAATATCTGTTATTTAGAAGAACAACACTGAGACAGAATAGAAATGACCTTTAACATGGTCTGTCTGGTGGTCAACCCACTGCCATATGGCTGTACGGCGACAGACAGAGAGAGATCCCTTGAGTGTAAACAGCATGGTGTAGGCGGGGGCTTAGCCTTTGAATCAATTAGAAAGATGAGATCAGTGGTTTCACACTATGTGCAAGCTGGCGTCTGTTCAACACAAACCTGGTTTCAAATACATTTAGTTTTTGCTTTAGCCTGCCTGGAGTGCCAGATGGGTGGCATTTGCACTTTTACAACTATTATATTGGTTCCATTGCATCAGGAAAGTTCAGTCAAGCACAGATAAAGAATGTGAAATGATATCAAATAGTATTTCAACCCATGTATGGTCCAACAGGGCATTTTCAGTTTTAATTCACCCTGTGACCCACACCCAGTTGGAACGACCAGAATGGACTAGACAAGAGCAACATATTGTGGACTACAGATACTGTATAAGCGTAAGGCTAAGACCCACCCACTCAAATCCTTAACCTCTCTGATCTACGATACAAGACTCCTACATTCCATCATGGGGGCCAAAGGAATGTGAAGATGTATTTTGCTTTGCAGTCAGCCCCAAAGGAGCACAGTCTAAAGTGGGACATCAACGTTGGCAATCTTCCAAAAGCTCACACACTTGGTTCATGGAGTCAAGCTAATTTATGGGAGGGAGGCAGAGGGCAACCTGAGAAGCTCTCCTCAATAAGAAGCATAAAGAAAGAGAGCGTCAAAGACGGACCACGTAGGCACGCACGCACACCGACACGCACTCACTACCTCCTTCCCTCCAGTCAGTCAGTGGTCCTGAGAGTGGTACGCTGCCCTAACAGAACCCTAACAGAGCTCACAATAGAAATGCAAATAGTATTCTAGTCAGGAGTCCTTATTGTCAGGGTTACAGCTGAACTGCCACAGCTACTCAGAGGGGAGGAGGAGGAGACGTTGGGGCTAGTTTTTGAAAATCCTCCTCCGGTTTCAGTGAAAATGACATTCAAAAACCAACAGTAGCGAAACTGACCCAATTGGGTGTGAATATCTAGGCTATGCGGGCAGCAAGTGTGAAACGCGTAGCCTAGACTGTAGGCTTAGATAAAAACAGAATAAATCTAGAAGAAAGCTTCGTAAATACACATGAGGGGAATTAGCATTTCAAACTGAAAGAAGAGATTTATTGAAACAAAATTTTAAGTCGCTCGGCGTGGAGTTGACAGAGCATTAGGTAGGGAGACGGATGAAAGAGAGGGAAGTCCAATGAGCTTAAGAAGAAATCAAAGAAAACTTACCAAAGAATTATCAATCACGCTGTGGCATTTCAGATGCACTCTTTTGTTGTCAAGTTCTCTTTCAGCAAATAACAGTGCCTCAGAGAGCACTGATAAAGCAGGCTGAAAATGACTGCTCCTCTCCTCAGAGCCTTTCTACGCAGTGCATTCCTTTGAGACACTTCAATGATTGACAAGGCACTTCTACAGACCCTGGTCAGATTTTACAGCTTCTTTGGCAAAGGAGCTATCTGTGCAAAGGAATCCTCCACATCCATAACTTCTGCTGCATCAGTCCAATCACAGAGATCTCAAACACAGAGACAGAGAGCTCTTCTGCCATACTCTTTACACACACAAACTGACTGACACTCCATCTTGGTGTGGCTCCAACAAGTGTGTTTGCTCCCAGTGTTGTATATAATAGGAGATTTCCTAGGGGATTGTGGGGATTTACCTCGGGAGGGGAGGGGTCAGGGTTATTGTCATGCCCAGTGTCCTTGCTTTAGATCAGTCTATGGGGCTCTCTCATTGGCTCACAGCCCATTAACAACTCGCATGGAGTTTAAAAAGTAAGATTGCTTGCATCGTCAGTCAGCACACACACACACTCGATAGTCACACAGTGAATCCTGGCACGTTGCAGTTAGCTTGGACATTAATTCCAGTTAGCTTGGACATAAAGATTTGTTTTAAACAGCTCCCATTCCAGAGGAATCTGTCAAGCTGATTTGATGACAGCATTACAAAACAGGCAATTGGCAACCAACCAATGCACAACACACAGTTGGAGTTGGGAAGTATGCTGTATCGTAGCAACGAGACCGAGATCTCCACTTAATTAACGGAGTCATAGGTCAGCTGACAATGGAGAGAAGAATACAGAAAAACAACTAATAGTACGCTCTCTCGTTAGTGAACACCGTAATGACCTTGACGGCAGAAAGACAAGGCCAAGATAACTAACTACTTGACTTCACTATCTGAATGATATCAGTCATGGTGGAAAACACAGCAACTCGATACAGAGGGAAAAGAAAAAAGCACCCGTAGAGATTATTTAGTCCTGCAGTCGAAGAACAAGCGTCATTGACAGATATTCCACCATTACATTCCAGAATGGCGAGGGGGTTGGCGGTTGATGTATGTAAACCAAACACTGCAAGTCCCTAGACACAATCAATCCCAGTTTAAAATAACAGTAAACATTTCTAAGAGAAGAGCTATTTTTCAACTGGCTCAGATAACCAGCGAAAAACCAGTGACTCTAATAAGGACGTAGAACTGTTGAATCACCACCTCGCTGGACAGAAGAACCAACCCAAACAGAATCAGGCAGTGTGCCCTGCTATGGCTCGGCCCGCTGAGCCCCGCTGCCTGGTTTTTTAAATGGGGGCTGAATGAAACAAGCAACACAATAGAAAGTGCAAGCGTAATCACAGCTGGGCTTATCAGCTGGTTACAGAGAGGAGACCTCAGCATCAGGCTCCACACCCACGTTACATGCCGTTCTGTTCCTACAGGGTTCAGATACCAGTCTGTAAAATAAGTGGGTATAGTATGTGGCAGAGGAACGACGGTCAGTCCTCTTTACCCTCATTCTACAAAGACATCTGGAACAATAAACTGATGGCCTAATAAGTCCTAACACAGATCTGATAAAGTCACCCCAAAAATGTAAAGCGTCTGTCTCAGAGCAAATGCTTACTCTAGAGTAGAACAGTTTGTCTTTGTGTGGGAGTGGAGGTAGAGGGGAGAGTAGAGAGGCCCTCACTGTCATGTTAATGGTTCAGTGTTAATCCAGGGCTTTGCCTGAGGATGGGCGACTCCCTGCCTGACAGAGTAAACACTATAGGATCTTCTTCTCCCTCCTCACATGTTTAAGTTGACTATACAATGCCTCCTAAAGGACCATTTAACCACATAGCCCAATTCAATTAAAAGTTGGAGGAAAAGTTGGAAAGATGTGCTTGTTTTATTTTGGCTGTCAGCAACCCGGTTTTCAAATCTTATCATGGATGGAGGACAAAGCTAGTGTGTGACATAGCTATAATAAAGCAATATAGACAATTGTCATTGTGCAAAAATGACGATTTTTGAAACACTAAGACTCCTAAAAGATGAGCTTTACAGCAGATAGTTTCAGTGTCCTCCTTGTCCTGTGAGTCTTACTTCTAGATAACTCTTACCATTAAAGTGAATAACAGAGAAAAGCATACCTGAAATGATGTCGTCAGTGACGTCCTATTCCTACCCTCTCAATCCAGGCATATCAAGGGAGATAAAACAGCAACCACCCCCAGAACCTGGCTGTCCTCATTTGACTACACTGCCTTCCCAAAGCAGAGATGATGAAAACAATGAGCTCTAGTGAGACAACCTATCCCAACTAGCAATGTCAACTCACCTAGGCAACATGGAACGTTCCACTTTCCACACCAAGCGGGGGGAGGCTAAATCTACAACACATTAAAAGAGTTAATACAGTAAAAGACCATCTATCCAGATACTCCACAAACTATGGAGTCTACACCAGAAATAAAGCATATAATTTTACACTGGTTCATATAGGATTTGCTTAAGATTTTACCTGGTACAATCAGTCAATCCCCACCTTTTCAAAAATATTTTTTTTAACAGTGTTTACTACTTTGCCCTCTCTCTAAGCGGAGTGAGTTCATGCCTGTGGCTTTACAGGTTGTAATAGGATTCAGGCATTAAGACGCTGGAGCCAGTCAGCAGGGACCTTGTACGATGTCATGAGGCATGAGTTTACACTAAATTACTAACATATTTCATTGGATTCACGTTCATTTTTTTTTTATTTTATCCGTTTTATGCAAGTACGTGCCTCAAGAGTGGCCTACTATACTATAACACACTTGAACAGAGAAAAAACATGTTTATAAGAACACAAAAACCCCAAAGAGAAATTCAACTACATATAAAAACCATATAAAAACCATTCTGATTTTCATAGAGCACTTTGAGTTACATGAATTCACTAGGCTTATAGTACATATAAAACTTGTTAAAAATCATATAAATATATATATATTACATATAAAAAAGCAACTTCATCCACTAGATGGCATGTTGTTGTGCCTCTTCTACTTATCCCATGTTTTCTGCAGTTGTTTGTTCTGGTTAGCAGCAGGGAGTGTGGAAGACCAGAGTCCGGAAAGATTAAATGACATTAATAGCAGAATACAACACAGAGGTGTGAACGTCTGATTGAGGATAATCAATACTGGATGCCTAAATCAAATCAGGGTTGATCCATCATTGGCCCCCCATTCAATTCACTGTGTGTGAGAGAGAGTTAAAGTCTAAAATCCACAGGGGGGTTCACAAAGAATTCACCTAAGAATACTCTGCATGCCTTTTAGACCAGCATACGGTCATTAGCTAGTTACTGGTGGTGCCAAAACGCAACGGGTTGGCAGTTTGGCCATGGTCTATTCACACACAATTTCTTTCACACACACAGGGGCCCTGCCGGTTGAGTGGTGACGGTCCCCTACCACCACCACCAGCTGTCTCTGGGTCTATCTACGTCAGGGACAGCCAACGACACAGCCACAGCCAGGCAGCTAGACCAACCAGCCAGGACCCTGGAATTCAGACAAAGCCCCTGGGAGAGAGCGCTGGTTGGTCCTGGCTCCCCAAACAATGACCCTAACTGGCCCTCTTTGTGTGATTGACAGGGTGCACTCACATGGAAAATGGTTCCCCTTTTGTTCCGTGGTCCCTTCTCTAATGGTGTGATGGGCTAGCTAGTGTATCACACGTCTGTGGCCGACTGATAAACTAGAGGACAGTCTCAAATGGCGCTATAGCGCTTGAGATGTGCGCAAGTAACATAATTATCGTGCTTAAATTGATGTTTACCTTCAATTGCCAAGTCATCTCAGAAAACCTTGTCATTTGGCATTGAAAGGGTAACATTCCTGAGTAATGAATGAGTCATAATGAGGAAGTGTTTGACCTGTAGTGAGGCAGTCGGCGCTGAAAGTTTAAGGGTCTGTCAATGGGATTTAAAAGTGTAAGAAGCATAAGGGAAACAGAGCCGATGGGTGTCTCTGGACAAAGTGATGTCTGATGATGACAGAGAGCCGAGGTAAAGTGGGCTAAAGGTCCTCCATGTTTTGAAACTTGGCATATCTCGCTCTCTGCCCCTACCCTCACCCCCTACTCCCCAGATACTCCTCTGTGCCATTTAAGAGTTATTATCTAACCTGAAATAACAGCTGTGACACACAGAGAGAAGTCTGGACAATGGGTCCATTGTCTTCCTCAGCCAATGAGCAGAGAGGCCCAGTCAGTCTCTACAGGACATGCAGCCCCCATGCCTAAGTCATGACATGGGCAGTATATTACTGATGTATACAACCTAGTTGCATTCCAAATGGCACCCTATTCCATATACAGTGCACTACTTTTGACCAGAGCCCTATAGGCCCTCGTGAAAAGTATTGCACTATAGAATAGGCTGCCATTTGGGACACATACCTAGACAGCCAGCCAGAGGAGCATGAGAAAAACCACAACACTGGGGCCGTAAGTCTGGCTTTTCTAGTGTAAATATACACTCCAAGGAACTAGATATTAGTGTTGCACTGTATACCAAAAGTTCTGTATTTTTTCGACATTAGAGCATGAAAAACGGTTTGGTACTAGAATTTTTTATTTTCTGTACTTCTGTCAAATGTGTCTCACGAATCAAGTCTGTCTATCCGCGCTGCCAAAACGAACGAGTGTGCTCGCATACTCCCTTAAGTACTGTTTGTCCATTTTGAGACGGCGTAGCCAGTAATACATTCAATTAATCTAACTCAAGAAATCTGTCTTTAATTTGATGTTTTCCCCCCCAAAAAAGAGCTTAGTCGCGCAATTTTACATCTAACTAAGTATTTTTCTGTGAAAAAATGTGCATGAAAACGAGTCATCTCTCATTGAATAACAACAAAGACTATTGAAGAATCCCTACAGTTGACCAAACGCCGAAGAAGGGCGTAGACTTCAGCTCTGAACTTCGGCTTGCCTCCAGAAAAAAATGCGGTGTGCCTGAACAGCCTAAAAAAATGACTTGCTGAAGTCCAAAACGACACAAAATGTCATCATAATATAAGCACGAACTCTACCGAATGTTTCCGCATGCGGACGCCTTTATAGCGCGAGCACACCGTGCTGTTAACTTATATGCAGCATGAGTGGGGAGCTAACACACTTGAATAATGTGACACTGAATGTAAAAATGTTGAAACTGTTCACAAAACAATCTCCATACAGGCTACAACACTTTACTATGCAGGAAGATACCAGTAGCTTCCAGCTTTGTAGGCTAACTTCCCTTTCTAGCTTACAGCTGAAGCTAACGTCAATTCACTACTCTCTGGTACTTTGTTTGAGAAACCATAATGAAAAATATGCTGATTTCAAAGCAGATTGCCACCAAAACTTAACTCATTCGCTTAAATCAATATCTATTCCAAAAACGATCTATTCTGCCTCAGTTTATTGACTGTGTGTGAGAGAATAGGGCTCTGACGGCCACCCCACCAGTGTTGCCAACAAATTTTCAGGGTAAGTTGCTAGAGGCAGGTTGATTTTTTGCTAAATGACGTTGCGATGTCATTGCGTGATAACGTCAAATTGCGCCATTACGTAGAATACACAATAACGTTACTCAAATTGACTGGCCATCTCGGCGAAAAATATGATTTGACATTTGTTCAGATACAGATTCCCACTCTTTTCTGTACTTCTGGCTGTACAATTTTGATTGAGACATGTTGATTGATGTTGCAAGTTCTGTTCAAGATCAAACATTCGTGACCAACTACATTCATTGGGTTTTGCTCGTAGAATCCGTACTACTGCTGCTGCAGTCAGGCAACAATGATTTGCAATTTACTGAAATTGCTGCTGCCTGTGCACGAGCTGAACGCCTGCTGCTGACGTCACTCACAATGCACTTTTGCAGCCAGGCACGTGTGTTGTGACTGAGTGTGTGACAGAGAAAATCGTTTTTGTGTCATTTAGCAGGGAAAATGGCTAAATTTGTTGCATTGCTGTAGCGTTTGAAAAGTTGCTACTTTGCTAAATTGGCATCCCTGCAAAGTTTGCTAATGAATGACGTCATTACTGGTTAAAGAGACTTTCCCTATAGGGCAATTTTAAAAGTAGCTAAATTTGTTGCTAGTTGCTGTTTGACAAAAACGTTGCCATGATAGTCTGAAAAGTTGCTAAATCTAGCAACAAAATTGCTAAATTGGCATCCCTGCACCCCACTCTTGCTAATGAATTTGCTAATGAATGCATATTGTATTATAGCGTCATTACTGGAACCTAAGACATTGAAAGAGACTTTTAATGGGCCCTATAGGGCAGTGTTAAATTCCTCCAGGGACCCTATTTGTTCTGAAATCTGCATAGAAAACTGTCTAATTATATATGTATTGGGTTGTGTATAGAGGTGACGTTAAACAGTGGCTGTGTTTTAACACGTAAAGGACACAATTATGGATGTTGGAAATTCAATGAGAATTTCATACGAATTAATGAATGATAGATGAACCGAATCTGCAAGTAAAAATGTTCTATACTATCGAATAAGGTCTTGTGGAGGTGTGGTTATAGATGAACCGAATCTGCAAGTAAAAATGTCCTATTTTTGATACGTTCTATACTATCGAATAAGGTCTTGTGGAGGTGTGGTTATAGTTTAATGATAGATGAACCGAATCTGCAAGTAAAAATGTCCTATTTTGATACGTTCTGTACTATCGTAAGGTCTTGTGGAGGTGTGGTTATAGTTTAATGATAGATGAACAAGGTGTGGTTATAGTTGAATGATAGATGAACCGGATCTGCAAGTAAAATCTCCTGTTGATACATATAACATCGAATAGGTCTTGTGGAGGTGTGGTTGGATTGAATGAATCTGCATGAAAAATGCCCTATTAAAAAAGCTGTGTATTATTTAATAGGTTTTGTAAGAGGTGTAGTCGAGTAGATACAGGATATGTAAGTTTGGCGTTCCACAAGACAGAGATCGGGAATGAGGTGGCTATTGCACATCAAACAATAAACATAATATGAACCAGAGTTGACATTCCATGATTTGGAGATGGGGGAAATTAAATTGAAAGAAACGTTTGTCGCGGAGTAGGTTGGGATACGTAACTGGGCTATTATGCACACGTGCTGGTAGACAAAGCCACCTTAGTATCGAATGGCCGGGCAACTTTGATTGACAGCAGCCGGGCTGGAATACTGATTTTCGTTTTTTTTCATTCCTGTTGATATTGCCTAAAGTTTAAAATTATTCTGACAATTGCTATAGAATCGCTGGAATTTACTGATATAAGTTCATAAAGGAACTTACTGAATTGTTTCTAGAAAGTATTTAAATAAGCCGCCGAGCTTAGTACAGACTTTGTTTGACAGACGCTAAAAGCTACACACTGATTTTTGGGTTTTTCTATTCTATCCATATTTCCTAAAGATATATAATTATTCTGACAATTGCTATAGAATCGCTCCAATTTACTGATATAAGTTCATAAAGGAATTTACTGAATTGTTTACAGAAAGTATTTAAATAATTCACTGAACAACTCTTAGTTGTCTAGAAATTCTATCTATATTTCCTAAAGTAGAATTACTCTGAAAATTGTTATAGAACCGCATATATTCACTGATATATTGTTCCAAAAGGAAATCGCCGAATCATTTATAGAAAATACCTAAACGAATCGCTGAACAAATTCAAATAAAATACCGGTGAAATACACACGTGGCGGGCGTCACATACTGATAACCCCCTTTGTCTCGACCAGGGACAGGCTAAGCATACAACGATAGAAATAAACACCACATAGTAAGGATTGAATATACCTAAATAACGCATTATACACATTATCAGACGACTTAGATAAAATGTCTGCAGCCATCACGCCCAAACAAATGATTGCAGTAGAAACTCAAGACCAAGGGGAGCAGCCAGATAACACTCAGATCGTGGCTGTCTCTCAGATGATCCAACAACGAGGCCCCTACACTGGACCATACAGAGGGGGAAACTACCAGTGGTATAACTGCGGAATTCCCGGTCACTATGCCAGATATTGCACGAAACCACTCTCCCCGCAGCAACAGCAATGGAGAGAAAGAGGAAGAGGACGTGGAGGGGCACCAGGAAGAGGAAGAGGACCCTCTCCTAGACACATGCAGCAGGAGCAGCAAGATTACAACCAACCCTCCCACTTCAACACCTGATCACCCAGTAAGAATGATGAGGATGCCACTCCTGCCGATGACCACACTGTCTGAAGCCCAAGAAGTGTACTGGCTAAAATGCCTACCCACAGGGCCTGCCACCCCTCACATCCAGTTTAAGTTCAACCAACTGAAAGCTCAAATCTACACTCTGCACCCATATAAGACTCCCCAAGCTGAGATCCATTGCACACTCAATGCAACAGAAACTGATGACTGCCTCTACACTGCAGACTGGGACGAAGACATGATGCACCTGACCCCACCTATCAGGTGTTGTACCATTGGGTGTGGCCCAGAGGGGGTGGCAGCACCGGTCATCCTACGATCAAGGAACCTCCATGCACTGGCCTGGACGGCTGAAGCATCAACAGCCATAGCACTCCTGAAAACAGATCTATCAGCGGCAGCAGCTCTGACTGCACCTGACTACAAGAACAAGTTCCATTTGGATGTTTCTGGAAGGGAAGGATTCACCTCATCCGTCCTATTCCAGAAACAAGAGGGGGAGAGAAGGGTCTTGATGTACTACTCTTCAAACTTGACCACATTGAGGTAGGACAGTCAACATGCTCCAGATACGTTGCTGCAGTAGCAAAAGCTATTGATAAAACAGCTCACCTCGTGATGTCACCCTTCAATCAGCCATCATCCCTCAACCAGCATCGGCCAAATTAGCTGAAATCATCGGATTGACGCAGGTCCTCATCAGAGGAAAAGGAAAGACTGAATATCTATACAGACTCAGCCCATGCCCATGAAGCAGGCCACACTGATGGACACAGAACTTTTATGAGAAACACATGACCCCACACACGAAGGCAAACTAAAGACCCTCCAAAAAGGCCTTGCACATCTGGTGGCACCCTCACATAAAAAATATGACTGACTTATTTTATGACGATGATTTATTTTGTGACGAATGCAATGGTTGTGACAGACACAACCCAAAGACACCATATCTGGGCTCATACGTAATACCTAATGCATGTTTTCAGGATATTAGTATAGACTACACCGACATGGGCCCCGAAAATTTATCTAAAGGCAAACTCTATCTCCTAGTCATAGTAGATAGGTTCTCCAAATGGGTAGAGGCAATAATAACAAAAGGGGAGGATGCTAGGTCAGTCTTTAAGTGGCTACAAACCAAACTAATACCCAGGTATGGCATCCCAAGACAAATCAAATTTGACAAATGGCTCACATTTAACAAACACCTGAGACAGGTGGAAGAAAGATTTGGCATAACCCACAGATTTGGATCTAAGTACAGGCCCCAATCCCAAAATCTGGTGGAACGTCAAACCAAAAGCAAAAGCTAAGATAGCTAAAGTATGTGCCTCATGGGATAATGACTGGTAGAGTCATGCATGGTCCACCAAGGGAGGGAGGTCATATGCCCGCCCTTGATGTACAACAAATTGTAATGTCTAATTATGTGAAAAAACTGACGGTTCTCTCTGCAGCACTCTCTACCCAGGTTCACAAGGTCCAGGAGGGGGAGCTGCCGGGGGACACGCCACTACTGAAGGTAAAGGTTGGTGACGGGGTGTGGGTTACAGTCCACAAGAGAAAGTGGCTGGAACCCAGGTGGACTGGACCGTACGAAGTGAAGGAGGTTACTTCACACTCAGTCCAGGTCAAAGGTAAATCAGGCACACCTTGGCACCGCCTTACACATTGCACCCCAGCCCCAATTCCTTCTAGAACACTGACTGAAGTCAGAGCTGATTTGAGCGGCCTAAATTCGATTCCAAATGAAGACACTCCTTCCTCAGGTGATGCGGCATCAAACTCCGCCTCCCCTGAGAAGGGAACCTCGCCCAGTTAGAGGGAAATTTCTCCCTCTCTGGGTGAGGCTGGGGATATCTGGTCCCTTATTTGTGATATTCCTACTGATATTTGGAGTAACCCTAGGACTTTCACATGGTTAATTGAACAACTATTTCACCCTGCCACATCACATACACCAACCCCTACACATGTCCCTAACTCCTTTCCTGATATCACTCCCTCCAATCACTCTCGTCCCAAACGTAGCACTACACCTACAGACCCACCATGCAAACCAGACAAGGTTAGGAGCACCACCTTATGTATACCCAATAGTTTTCACGTCTAATAGACGTGAAGAGGGGGATTTGTTATATAAATATTCATACACATAGCTCATATAAACAAAGACATTCCGGTTACACCCAGCCATAAGACTTTTCCTTATATAAACACACATCTCATCTCCCTCTAACTGGCCGTTCCCAAGAGCAAAGAACTTTTGCTGTGCACCAATGGGGCCCGCTCTGGCTAGAGCAAGGCCCGCCTCACCAGTCAAGAAGACCGAAACGACAAGACTCCACCTACTTTATTCTATGTATAAAAATGAATGTAACCATTGTATAGGCCTCTTTTTCACCTGGCTCCTTGCCGAGTTATGTGAACTAGGTCCGTGCACGTAAAACTGCGGGATATCTCTGACTCATTAAAACTGTCTTTTGTTACAACTGAAATCCACTCTGTCCAGCGTCCGTGATTTGCCATGTACTGCATCCAGTCCCTGTTGGGTAAGATACATCCATGTACTGCATCCAGTCCCTGTTGGGTAGATATCTGTAAAAAGAAAAAAAAATACTTCACACTGCTTTACTAAGCATAGTAGATATCACGGATGAAAGAGTTTTTTTTTTTTTTACAAAGACAGAAGTTCGCACCTAGTCCTAGTGTAACCATAACAAGCTGTGGCCTTGCCCTTTGTGGTTAAGTAATGATCAGTTAGCATTCCACTCTTCCAGTTCAAACTAAGATATACTGTACTTTATGACCAAGCAATATTCTTTAAATGACACGTGTCTAGTATAATGAAAGTCCTGTATATGCATGTCAGTGGTTAGAGTTGCACCAATATAAAGTCCCTGTGACCATACACATTATCTTCACACATACAGTACCAGTCAAAAGTTAATTTGGACTTAGTGGGACTCACTAAAAATCATTTGTTTTTCAACAGGACAATGACCAAAAAACCACACCTCCAGGCTGTGTAAGAGCTATTTGACCAAGAAGGATGGTGATGGAGTGCTGTATCTATCAGATGACCTGGCCTCCACAATCACCCAACCTCAACCCAATTGAGATGGTTTGGGATGAGTTGGACCGCAGAGTGAAGGAAAAGCAGCCAACAAGGAACTCCTTGAAGACTTTTGGAAAAGCATTCCTCATCAACCTGGTTGAGAGTGTGCCAAGCTGTCATCAAGGCAAAGCTTGGCTACTTTGAAGAATCTCAAATATAAAATATATTTAGATTTGTTTAACACTTTTTTGGTTACTACATTATTCCATGTGTGTTATGTCATAGTGTTGATGTCTTCACTATTCCTCTACAATGTAGAAAATAGCAAAAATAAAGGAAAACCCTGGAATGAGTAGGTGTGTCTAAACGTTTGACTGGTACTGTACATAAAATATTGTTAACAAACCCCAACAAAGGTCAATGTGTGACTGCATCTTGTCCGCAACACCAATTACAACTGCTTTATGTATCATCCCAGCAGGTCAAAGTGTGTTGAAATGATACACCCCCAGCTGGTTCTGAAATGCCCTTTCTGAATGCACCGACTACAGTACACAGGACTCCTCGTTTCCAAGATAGTGTCTTTGTGGGTTAAGGTTAGCTTGTTTGACACTTTGCAGACACACGAGTCCAGAGTGAAAGTCATTTGTACAAAAAACACTTCCTGATATGCCCAACTCTTGTGTGCTGAATTTGGTATTGGTGTGTCAGTTTAAGATAAAACAATATATTTAGGCATATCCGTAAGTGGGATGTATATACTGTTTTAAACACAGGGCACTTCTCAGCACAATGGGAGAGATGGTACCCAGCAATCACTCTATGATAGTGCCCATTGAGACATCTTGTATTGTACTCTTATTCAATGTCTGTCATATTCAATTAAATAGAAATCTATTGTGCCTAGGTGTAATGGCAATTTAGTTGCAGCTCATAGCCTACCTTCGGACAACCAGGGCGAGGGTCTTGTGGGAGCTCTTGACCAGACAGACGGCCTCCTGCCTGGATCCACTGATGGGAACTGTGTTGATGCTGACGATCTCATCTCCCACCTGCAGGCTGACTGTCGCCGCCTTGCTGCCCTCCTCCACCTGAATCACACACCAGGAATGTTTAATTAAAGGTGTTTATAAGTAGTTTATTCATCCTTAATAAAACAGTTATAACATACTGGGGCAAATTTTGAGATTTTGTGACTGGTAACATTTCTGAAGTGAAGAGTATAAGAAAACAATTGCACACAGATAGTGTTGGCAGGGGAAAAGGGGCACAGTCCAGGGATGCTGTCTGATAGTGACGTGGATAAAATAACATGTTAGACTTAATTTCTCATTAGTGAAGTATATTTTAATAACAGTTCACTTTCCATAGTTCATCGGTTTAGAAGAATATCACATTCCATCCACAGACTGTTGACAGGACCTTCTCTTCAACCCTGCCATGCTGGCATTGAGTCAACTTCATTAAAAATGGTCCCATCATATCCACCCTTCCAAATCCCCTCTATCCAGCCCCGTCTCAACGTTCAGAGGGGGACTAGTCTACTACTGACAAGCAAATGGAGCAAGTTACAAAGTACTGTGAGATGTATGATTTTGTAAATTCTATAAATCTAAAATGAACAAGATGGATTGTTATTTTCTGTAGCTTCTGAATGTGACGAACAGCTGGAGAACACAAGCAATATGGAGTAAACCCAATCCCTGTAAGAGATGGTGGCCAGTGACCATGGATCTGTGCTCAGTCCATTGTGTCCAGCCTGCACTGGAACAATTATACTGTGGCAACCTGAGAGCTCTGATAAAAAATTTAACCATAAGCAACTTGAGAACGGTTGGAGCAGACTTGTTGCACATTCCATCACTTATTCTCTACACATACAGGAGTACAGGAGAGGGGAGGAGAATGGAAACTGATAAACAAACTGTTTCCTCATTCTGTTGGAGAGCAGCACTGACTGAGCCAATCCTGGTCTGCCAAACACACCTTATCTTCACTTCTGCATTCCCCACTGGTTCCTGGCACTGCTGTGATGAGTATTGAAGACAGCCGCATCCCCCCCACCCAAACACACATAGAACAAAACTAGTGGTGGCTAGAGGAGATGTGCTCAAGACATTGAGCAGGGCAGAAGTTTAAAGGTGAAAATGTGCAACATACCAAAGGCATAAAAGGTGTGGGGACAGACCCAACTATCTATGGACTGAGAAAACATGTCAGTGTTTGATGAAACACACACAGTTAACCAAACAGGAAACTACAGTGATGTTCCAGTGTTTAATCTCCACACAGCCTTATTTTCATATCAGGGGAAACAGGAAAGGTAAAACCCATCTGTGACAGTGGAGAAATTAATATATTTATATTGTTTTTATTTGCATGATTGATCTATGGTACTTGTTATTGTTGTTAATTTGCACATTGCTGTTAATTTGCACGTTGTTAACTAGTGTGGCTAAAGTTAAGTCAATACGGTTCTCTGTATTTGTCTTCATCCTAATCATCATCATAGATAGATAGATAAGATAGATAGATGTACCTTAGTTATGAGCAGTGGTTCTCGGTGCTCCAGGCCCCCTCTCAGAGTGAACCCCCAAGGGGCCCCACCAAACAGCATGACATCCACAAATCTATATTCAACATCATCCTTATTCCTGTCCCCGACAGCCGTGAATATGTCCGCGCCTAGGAAGGCTTTGACTTCTCTGGCTGACATCCTTAACTCGCTTCTGTAGTCGACGACGTCCATGGTGTTGAAGAGGGATGGGAATTCTGACAATCAGAAGTTCCCGACCAGCCCCCGTTTTATTTCACAAGAGAAAGATCAACTAACTTAGTCACTATAATTTGCTGTCATATGTGAACACCTGCCATTCTCGACAATCCGTTTAGCTGATGAATAACAACAACGCTCAGCTTGTACAGTTGTTGTTTATCCTGGTTAAGACAGCGAACCGATATAAACTGTCCTCTTTCTTTCCTTATGTTTTCCATCACAGACATATTTTCCCAGTCACTCATAGTAACCAACGGTGACGAAAAAACATAGACCTACCCTCCTCTCCAATTGTGCCTATTCAACAGGCATAATTTGATGCCTCACGCATCGTTTTCAACCAGCTGGCTTCTCTTTAAGCAAACAACAACCCAAAGTTTTGACACGTCTGAAAAAAACATGGTTAATGTTTTAAAAAGAAGAAAAAAAATATTAAATCAAATAATTTAGGCAAGCCTACTTGAGGAGAACAAGAAAAGAAGACGGAGTTCGGTGAAAACCCAGTGTTGAAGGTCTGCACGGGACAGGCACCTGCGACGAGACACCTGCGCAGACAGAAATAGTAATGGCGTATTTTTGTATGCACTATAATCCGCCATGGTTCGTTCTATAAAAGCCTATGGAGAAAATGAATGGTGTTTTTGGATTAACTCCGAAAATAAAGTATGGTAAATACGGGATTCGAACATGTTATTCTATGAGATCATCTTCCTCAGCTAATGTCACTTTGTGAGTTTTGACGAATTTATGTAATTAAAAAAAAAAACACTAAGGCTTCATAATTCGCTAAAGTAATGTTAACTGACTGATACTATATCATAGAACAAAACGTATAAACTCTCCTAAACTTGTGTTTAACCTCAGACCTTATTTTTGGCGTTTGTCCCAAAACGGTATTATTTCGCCATTCAGTTTTCCCATAGGGATGGCTGAACGAAGCAGATATAACTAATTTCCGGGTTTTAGGACCACAAACTGGCGAGCAGAGGCGCGCGCTCTGGTCTAGCCGCGCGTGCTCGATCGTCAGACTAACATTATTAATGATTTCGATCTCTTTTGAGTGTCTCATGTGCAACATTTAATCAACACATTTTATTCCATACGATAAATGCCTATCTACCATTAAATATATTTGAGATTGTACTGCCCCCCAGTGGGGAGAAAAAAAACGTTCAAGAAAGTTTGTAAAATCGTATAGGTTCTTGAATGCAGCCAAATGCCTGCAATCACTCATGTGACCCGTTCGGGATGTTTTGTGTTGTTTTTTTAGCAACGTCATTGTAATCAGAGGCCGCACGAAGACATTCCTGCAGAAGGTGATTTCGTCGCTTGGTCTAACATTTAGATTTTTAAAATGGTGAAGGTAACATTTAACTCGTCCTTTGGACAAAGGGATTTGAAGAAAGCATGCAATGCCGAAGCGCTTATTCCGGAGGAGAGGGTGAGTTGAGCTAAACCAATGTAGTTAATATTTGTTGAAACAAACGTGGAAGACCCAACTGTAACCGTTCAAACAACGTAACCATAACTGAAACAAAGTAACGTCGATTAGAAACATGTCTAGATTCTTGATAATGTCGGAAAATGGCTGCTACACAAATCATTTTCGGCAGACTGAGTGTTGTTCGCAGTTCCTGGCCTGGGCAGGACCGTATTAGCTTTTCGATTCGGTGTTGATTTAGTAGAGGCCTGGAGGCTTGAAATACCTGAAGAACATTCAGGTCGTCTTTTCTATTCATTCGAACAGTTCTTCCTGTTTTGGTTATGAAGAGTAAAATGTAAATGCGTTTATGTAGACGCCATAGACAGTCGTGATCTGAATTGACCAAATTAAGTGTATTCATGTCTTAAGGTCGGTTGTCTTTCCTCCTGACAAAATGCATGCTGTGTACATAAGTTTTTGTTAACCTATCAATTGTTAGAAGATGCTGTATCAGCAATAAGAAACCTGTGAGTCCAAACTCACCCCAAGCGCATGGATTCATGTTTACGGTTGGCGCAGGGTATTGCCCATAATAAAGGCACTAATGGTCGACCATTATGATTTTTCGATGCAGATACCGATTATTGGAGGACCAAAAAAAGCCGATACCGATTAATCGGCCTATTTATTTATTTGTAATAATGACAATTACAACAATACTGAATTAACACTTATTTTAACTTAACATAATACATCAATAAAAATCAATTTAGCCTCAAATAAATAATGAAACATGTTCAATTTGGTTTAAATAATGCAAAAGCAAAGTGTTGGAGAAGTGCAGTGCAAAATGTGCCATGTAAGAAAGCTAAGGTTTAAGTTACTTGCTCAGAACATGAGAACATATGAAAGCTGGTGGTTCCTTTTAACATGAGACTTCAATATTCCAAGGTAAGCGGTTGTAGTTAGTATTTATAGGACTATTTTTCTCTCTACCAATGGTATTTCATATACCTTTGACTATTGGATGTTCTTATAGGCACTTTAGTATTGCCAGTGTAACAGTATAGCATCCGTCCCTCTCCTCGCCCCTACCTGGGCTCGAACCAGGAACACATCGACAACAGCCACACTCGAAGCAGCGTTATCCATCGCTCCACAAAAGCCGCGGCCCTTGCAGAGCAAGGGGAATAACTACTCCAAGTCTCAGAGCGAGTGACGTTTGAAACGCTATTAGCGCGCACCCCGCTAACTAGCTAGCCATTTCACATCGGTTACACCAGCCATTAGGCTGATAGGCTTGAAGTCATAAACAGCGCTGTGCTTGCAAAGAGCTGCTGGCAAAACGCACAAGTGCTGTTCGAATTAATGCTTACGAGCCTGCTGCTGCCTACCATCGCTCAGTCAGACTGCTCTATCAAATCATAGACTTAATTATAACATAATAACACACAGAAATTACCCGCCTTTGGTCATTAATATGATCGAATCCGGAAACTATAATTTCGAAAACAAAACGTTTATTCTTTCAGTGAAATACGGAACCGTTCCGTATTTTATCTAACAGGTGGCATCCCTATGTCTAAATATTCTTGTTACATTGTACAACCTTCAATGTTACAATCTGGGGAGACGGGTCTTGATCAGGGAGGTGATCAAGAACCTGATGGTCACTGACAGAACTCCAGAGTTCCTCCGTGGAGTGGGTGTCCTTGATGAAAACTTGCTTCAGGGCGCTCAGGACCTCAGACTGGGGAGAAGGTTCAGCAGTAATAGCACATCCTCCACTCTGATCCTCAACACGCCGGCCCCTCAGGGGTGAGTGCTCAGTCCCCTCCTGTACTCCCTGTTTACTCATGACTGCACGGCCAGGCATGACTCCAACACCATCATTAAGTTTGCTAATGACACAACCGTGGTAGGCCTGATCACTGACAACGATGAGACCTGACACTGTGGTGCAAGGACAACAACTTCTCCCTTAACGTGATCAAGACAAAGGAGATGATTGGACTACAGGAAAAGGAGGACCGAGCACCTCCCCTTCTCATCGATGGGGCTGTAGTGGAGCATGTTGAGAGCTTCAAGTTCCTTGATGCCCACATCACCAAAGTAACATGGTCCAAGCACACACAGACATTCGTGAAGAGGGCATGACAAACCCCATTCCCCCTCAGGAGACGGAAAAGATTTGGCATGGGTCCTCAGATCCTCAAAATGTTTTACAGAGTATCCTGACGGGTTGCATCACTGCCTGGTATGGCAACTGGTTGGCCTCTGACCGCGAGACACTACAGAGGGTAGTGTGTACGGCCCAGTACATCACTGGGGCCAAGCTTCCTGCCATCCAGGACCTCTATACCAGGCGGTGTCAGAGGAAGGCCCTAAAAATTGTCAGACTCCAGCCACCCTAGTCATAGGTTGTTCTCTCTGCTACCACACAGCATGCGGTACCGGAACGCCAAGTCTAGGTCCAAGAAGCTTCTAAACAGCTTCTACCCCCAAGCCATAAGACTCTGGAACAGTAAATTAAATGCCTACCTATCATTTGCATTGTTGTTGCCCCCCCATTGTTATTTACTGCTGATCTTTAATTATTTGTTATTCTTATCTCAATTTGTTAGGGACTTTCTTAAAACTGCATTGTTCGTTAAGGACTTGTAAGTAAGCATTTCACTGTAAGATCTACTATACCTGTTGTATTCGGCGCATGTGACAAATACTTTTGATTTGAAGATTGACCTTCCAACAGAACAATGACCGTAAGCACACAGCCAAGACAATGCACGAGTGGCTTTGGAACAAGTCTCTGAATGTCCTTGAGTGGCCCAGCCGGAGCCCGGGCTTGAACCCGATCGAACATCTCTAGAGACCTAAAAATAGCTGTGCAGCGCCATTCCCCTTCCAACCTGACAGAGCTTGAGAGGATCTGCAGAGAAGAATGGGAGAAACTCCCCAAATACAGGTGTGCCAAGCTAGTAGCATCATACCCAAGAAGACTCGAGGCTGTAATCACTGCTTTGTCATTGTGGGATATTGTGTGTAGATTGAGGGGAAACAACTATGTAATCCATTTTAGAATACAGTTGTAAAGTAACAAAATGTGGAAAAAGGGAAGTGGTCTGACTACTTTCCAAATGCAAAGTATCTGGGTGGATACATGGTTCCATTGGAAATAGAATGCAGATGAGATTACAAGTCGATAGAGAATCTGAGTGATTGAGGAATAATAGCAGAGGAATGCAGCAGCCAGGGACAGACCTGGGGAGAAAATGCCCCTGCATAGAAAGACCTGGCCATCATGTCTGTTTCACTTGTAGGGGAGCAGTTTGGACAGTCAGACGGGTGAGATTAAATGCTAATATCCTGGATAAGGTGTCAGACTAGTGAAGGTCTGTGACATGACCAGACAGCATGGTCCAGAGAGACCATCCATGAGCCACCTCTTTATTCCAGGCCTGTAGCCATGTTAATAAGCTAACCTGAAGTGATGAGTGAGACAAGCATGTCCATCATTCAATAGCCCCAGTATCTGTTGCAAATGTTGGATTAATGAAAATATGCACCTTGGTTTACCTCAAGCACGTCTCTGTATCGACACTGGACTAACGGGGAGGAAAAACAATATGTTCTTCCACTAAAGTACGAGCATGGGGATCTCTCAGATCTGTTTCCTCATCTGATCTCCAGGGAGAGCTAGCTGTTGACATCCACTCTTTTGTTTCAATACGAACCCCACCCCAACTCTGCATAAACAACTTCAGCAAGTTCAGGAAAAGGGCCTGCCGCCAAATTACAACATGTGCCCCTGGGCCACGTAATATTCAAGTGAGGAAGCAAAAATGACAGAGATGGTGGAGAGGCCTAAAAGATAAGGCAGTAAATGAGTAAAGGTTAGAAAGAATGTCTTGAAGTAGATGATGGAAAGGAGGTGTGAGGTCACAGAGAAGCGAGGGAGGGTTGGTGAGAAAGGGAGGGAGATTTAGCTGTGTGTTTTGAAGGGTACGTTACATAAGCATCCCTCTATCACTACTACCATACTCCCAACTGATATCCACAGAACACACCACAGCTGTATTGTATTGTGCTTGCATAATCACACTATTTGAATCAAACACTGTTTGGCTATGATGTGTTGGAGCGATTTTTATTTGAACAATAAAGAGGATTTATAGAGGTCAGTTTTCTTAATGCTAGCCATGATTCATCTGGGCTGACATAACCTACTGTTCATTGAGAAAGGTTGATGGGTTGAACCTATGTAATGGAACACAGGCAGACATGCGGGTATTGCGAGAGGCTGTCTGTAGGCTCTACTCTGTATGTTATAGAGGACCACAATGGCAAGAAGTCTTTTGACTTTTTTGTTTTATGTATCCTCTGCAATTTTAATATAGGCCTATGTACTGTATCTGTTGCCTGGTGTAATGCATTTTAAGTGATCAAATCAAATGTGCATGCACTATATTTGTCTTCTTACTCTCAGGACCTGGAGGATGGCATGCGAGTGCGTCGGCAGGCCAAGGTGTGCTGCTGGTACAGGTGCCTGGGCCTGGCTCTCATGCTGTCAGGTGTGGTGGTGGGAGGGGCCTACCTTTACAAGACCTACATACTGGTGAGGGACTGTTGGTTAGACCCCTATAATGCCATAGGCTCAACTATATACTGAACAAAAATATAAACGCAACCATTTCAATGGTTTTACTGAGTTACAGTTCATATCGGGAAATCAGTCAATTTAAATATTCATTAGGCCCTAATCTATGGATCTCACATGACTGGGCAGGGGCGCAGCCATGGGTGGGGCCAGCCAATCAGAATGAGTTTTCCCCCACAAAAGGGCTTTACTACGGACAGAAATACTCCTCAGTTTCATCAACTGTCGGGGTGGCTGGTCTCAGACGATCCCGCAGATGAAGAAGCCAGATGTGGAGGTCCTGGGCAGGCGTGGTTACGCGTGGTCTGCGGTTTTCATACCAATTAGACGTACTGCCAAATTCTCTTAAACGACGTTGGAAGCAGCTTGTGGTATAGAAATGAACATTCAATTCTCTGGCAATAGCTGTAGTGGACATTCTTGCAGTCAACATGCCAATTGTACTCTCCCTCAACTTGAGAGACATATGTGGCACTGTGTTGTGACAAAACTGTACATTTTAGAGTGGCCTTTTATTGTCCCCGGCACATGCGTAATGATCATGCTGTTTAATCAGCTTCTGAATATGCCACACCTGTCAGGTGGATGGATTATCTTGGCAAAGGATTAATGCTAATAGGGATGTAAACAAATTTGTGCACACAATTTGAGAGAAATAAACTTTTTGTGTATATGGAACATTTCTGGGATCTTTTATTTCAGCTCATTAAATGTGGGACCAAGACTTAACATATTGCGTTTTTATATTTTTTGTTCAGTGTAGTTAAAGATCTCTAACCAAGGAAAGGTGACACATTTGCGTATGCTGTGGGCTGGTTTCTCAGACACAGATTAAGCCTAGTCTTGGACTTTTGAATCAGCCCCTAATCAGGAGATATTTCCGGGAAACCAGCCCAGTGTGCTAGCCATCTACAGTGTTGGTAAGGTAGAGCGAGTCAGGGTGAGAGACAAGTCCTCACTGTTGTCGTCTTCCCTTGACTTCCTCAGGAGCGCAGGGTGTATTGGTGCGGAGTGGATTACCTTGAGCAGGACTACATGGTTCAGGACGAGGTGGCCCTGCCCTCTGCGCTGAGACACATCCAGGAGAGCATCCGTGTGCTAGAGGAGGTGGAGCTAATCAACGTGCCCGTGCCCGAGTTCTCCGACAGCGACCCGGCCGACATCGTCCATGACTTCAAAAGCGTGAGAAGAGAACACTGCTACACACACACACACACACACCAGGTTTCCATCCAACCTTTTTTATGCGACTGAAGTGCATGTCGGATAGAGTCATGACAGGCCGAAACTGAACATTTGTCGGTCAACTTTCCAAATGTCGACAACCCTAAATACACTAGACAAGGTGAGCTCTTTTGTGTTAGTAAAATGAATGGTGAGAAAAGTCGGTGGAAACGCTTTTATGTGCAAATATTGATATAATAACCATCACATCAAAGTAAACTTGGGAGTCACTCGATGACATGTGCACCTCTCACTGCGACTTGTTTGGGAACCATGCAGTTTATTAGGCTACAGATGAAATCCGTTTTGAAGAACTTCGGAGTGGTGAACGTGGAAGGTAATGACCACGGTGCGCCTTTCCAATAAATATCCAGAGTCTTATTCTGGCGACATGATCAGCAAATGCTTGGCTGCCGTTTTGTCCATAATCTTGTCGTGTAGGCTCATACTCCCATATGTATCTGAGCTGTTGGCTTGAGCGCATTTGGCAATACCAGAGTGGGCACACTGAAAATCTGATGGAAACCCATTTAACTTGTATGTTTTTATTTGGTTCATGGGAATTTAACTGCAAAAGGTATTACGTTATCAGGCACAGCCTTTTATCCACAACAAGTCAATTTGATGAAATGCATCTCTGGTGGGGGAATGTGCATGTTGTTTTTATGTGGATTTTAGAAAATTCACATGAATCTGTTTAATTGGATGGAAACCTACACACACACACACAGTGGTGTGAATTGTTGTTGAGAAATACTGCATATGTGACATCACAGAGCTCTGTCTATCTAGCTGCTACCATGCATTTATGGCTCAAAGAGGAAAGTCATTCCTCCAGCGTATTATCCGTCAAACTCCGATTTCTAGAAACCGGTAAGTGTTCAATACCGTGTTAATAAAACACATGCTGAACTGAAGTTGAACGTAATCGTGTGTTGAGGTCTGAGGTTTGAATGTAAAGTACCTCCGGGTGTTTTTGTAGCGTTGGATCGAATTCCTTTCCTCCTACTCAGAGGCTGACAGCCTACCTGGACCTGAGCCTGAACAAGTGCTACGTCATCCCCCTCAACACCTCCATCGTCATGCCCCCCAAAGACTTGCTGGAGCTGCTCATCAACATCAAGGTACCGGTAACACACACATACGACTGGAGCTGTTTATGTATTTCAATAATTTAAAAAAAATCTATCAAATGTTGGAGGAAATAATGTTAATTAAGTGTGTGAGTTGCCCCCCCCCCCCTAGGCTGGTACCTACCTTCCCCAGTCCTACCTGGTCCATGAGCAGATGATGGTGACTGAGCGTCTGGAGAACGTTGACCAGCTGGGATACTTCATCTACAGCCTCTGCAAGGGCAGAGACACCTACAAGCTGGAACGCAGAGAGACCATACTGGGTTAGTACTGCTGACACACACACCATACTGGGTCAGTACTGGCACACACACTTTTTAAGATGTACCCCGAATAGTCATGTATTGACCATTTTGTGAATTTCCTTCGGCCCCTTGGTGGACCTGAGAACACACAGCATTATACTCTGGCCAATGAACAAAATGCCATAGCAGATGTTTTATATAGGCCTACACACCCATTTTTAATACATATTCCTTCATCTGTACCTTGCAGGCAGAGAGAAGCGTGAAGCCCTGAACTGCAGGACGATCCGTCACTTTGAGAACAAGTTTGTGGTCGAGACAATCATCTGTGAGCCTTAAAGTGAAAGGGGACTGGCTGCTTCAGACAATCCATGTATAGTTTCACTCACTGTCTGCAGTGAGATTTTTAACCCTTCTCTCTCTCCCATATCACCCCTCATAGATCCTTTACTCTTCTGTACTGCTGGTAGTTTTGAGAGTTGTCAAATTTAAGTCCAGATGATTCCAAGTCAATACTGTTGTATAAAACTAATGAATTTTTCACTTTGTGTAAAGTACCATTTTCATTTGGGGGCAACTCTTCTCTTCAAATAATAAGATATGTGTTCAACTTTTCTTTACTCTGGGGTTTATTATTGTTAGTGTTTAAACGGACACTTAACAGTGTAATTAACTGACTTATCAGGTATAACTAGATTGAAATATAAACTCAATGAGAATATGCTTACAAAAATCATTCATTTTCTATGCTAAAGTATCTGCTGTCACAAGTACAGTGGGATGAAACAAGAGGAATCTCATACCCCACAGGTCCGTCTGAAAACAGAGCACGTGGTAACTAACATGTTAATATAGTCTGTAAAAAGGAAGATTAATACCACAATAAATCTTAATCGTTTTATTGGTTTTTGTTCTCATGGTTTTACAAATATGATATTTCTAAAGTTAAACTTTTTTACTGTGCAACACAATGGCATTATGGACTGTTTTTACTTGACATCCAGAGAGATCTTGGTCTGAGGGAATAGAACACTTGTTCTTACACATTAAATGAATGGCTCCTCCTGGAGTAGTCAAATCCCATAACTTTATTGATCTTCAGATGTTGGGATAAAAATTGCCATGGATTTAGCTTACACTTTAGTCTTTGGATGAGGCTGGTTTAGTAGTACCTGGGGTTGCATTAAGCGTTGCACAGCATTGTGGAACATTGCAGATAGAAATGTTCTGAATAGAGCTGACATGAGTCCTTATGCTACATGTCAGAGGCATGTTTATTCTACATAACATATCTGAATATTCAAAAAGGTTGTGCTTCACTGACCTTGCCCCTAGGGTCCAGTTCTGGGGCTGCCTTGTGAAGGGCCAACTGGGTTTCAGACACCACTACATATTACGAAAAATGGCATGCAAGAACAGACGCACTTTCAATAAAAAATAAGGATTTGACTGACAGACAAGCACAGAGCCCTCAGACACGGCCAAGCACATTGGAAATAATACTTGTACCTCAAACACTCAATGCATCGATTTTGGTGCCGGTTTGTAATCAACGGCCGGCTTTTATGCTCATTTTAATTAGTCCTCATCCGAGGCAGTAATACAGCTTAATTTTATAATTTCAGTAACAATTATCTTACTACAAATGTGCTTTCAATTCCAAACAACTCAAAGATCTACATTTTCAAACCCATCCCACTGGCTATTTTTATTGCAAATGGAAGTGATACCTTACACACACACACTTCAATATGGCACAAGCTTCCTTTATCACCTCCTATAAATGCATCATGAAACCCCACCTGTCAACGATGGTAATATGGGTGAATATTTAAAACCAAACCAATAACCACACCATATCTAAAATATTAAGACAGGAATAATAATATAGCAGAAAAGGAGACTAATGAATATTTTTTTTCCCAAAAACATGCAGTCTGCCACCCTTTGAGGTCCCACTACAATAAGAATGAAATATTGAAATCGTTGATGCAAATGAGTGGCCAGAATGTTTGTCTACCTAAAAGGTGGCTTCCTGACAGTCCCTCTACCAAGACAGGCAAAATCAATCTCTTCTGTCTTGGTTACAAGGTGAGGCAGTGACTTAAGACACTACTTTTGCAATTTGAGTTATCCTTTCTACTTTGGGCCAGACGGCTATCTCAGTGTTTCTCAAACTTGTTTTGTGCCATTGAAGCTGTCTTCAATTAGAGCTGACCAAATCAGTGTCGTCATCTCAGGGACCAAAGGTTGAGAAACAACTGCTCTACCTAACTATCCTGATACTAGAACTGGCCTGTGAAGTGAGGCAAGTGAAGTAGTGACTGAGCATGCTCTAAGCCCTAGTGTTTTAAGCTGCCCTAGCTAGCCTGGGGCCAGAACCAATTCATTAACTACTGAATCCAAACTGAAGAGAGTTTCATAGTTCTTTTCCCCCCCAGTCTTACCCACCACTAATGTCTATGTTTTGTCAGGGACTGTCAAGCTTTGTGTCGCCAAACTTGACATCATATAAAGTTGAAGCGCAACAGTCCATCTCATCCTACTAACCAATAGGAGCTCCTGGTTTTAAATAAAATAAAATATGAGTCTAGAAAGGCTCTGGGAATGTCAGGAGAGAAAATATTGGAAAGCATTCTCATCTAGTGTCTTCTCTTGGGCTGAGAGTAGAGAACTTCATCGGGATCATCTGACACCTATTTCTATCCTTAAATCAGCAGCCTTGCCCGCCGTACCGTCCCTCCCTATATAATACATGGTCCAAATAAATACAACTTTAAAATAAGCGCAAACGGGCAAAAGGAAATGAGAAAAATATTTTTTTAAATCACAATAATCCTTGTGGCCTTCCTTATAATAATAGTAAAGACAAAATGAAGCCCTAATAGTACATACAAAAACCACCACCATACAGTCTCATATCATTCAAAAACACAGGGAATATCTACAAGTGGGCGTTGTACAATGTACTTCATCTGGTAGACCGGTTGAGGATAGTTGTATACTCTTCATGAACGCTCATCTCTTCCTCGTTAACTTCCTCAATGTGATCATGCTCTGCCTAACAAAGTCTTTGACCTTCCTATCTACACCTCTCCTCAGTCGGTGTAGTGCATGATGGACTCGACGTAGTTCCCGGGGAAGAGGCCGGTGGTGCCACTCATCGTTCCTTCGTACCAGCCGTCGTCGTTCTTCTTGATGACGTAGATGATGGCGCCCTCGTTGAAGGACAGCTCATCCTCCTTGTCCGCCGCATAGTCGTAGATCGCCACCACTGTGCACCAATGAGAGAGGAGGATGTTAGAGGAACGAAGAGGTCAGGGGAGATGGGTAGAGGACAGGGAGATGAGGGCGAAAGACAGAGGGAAGTGGAAGTGGACAGGGCAGGGGTTAGATCAGGGTGGCAGAGAGAATCACTCGCTACCTTTCTCCATGTAGGTGCGTGGGGCCCACGGGGGGTCCTCCTCTGCGTAGGGATCACTGTACTCCACAACGGCCGACTCTTCCTCCTCCTCATCATCATCATCCTCATAGTCCTCTGGAGGTGGAGGGGGCGGGGTGGGTTCCTCAAACACAGCTTCTTCTATGGGGGGCGGGGGAGGGGGAACGTCTGAGACTGGGGGGGGGGGGGGGTTACAACAGTCAGAAACCACCATGCCTACATTCCACTGGTTGGTTAGTTACATGTTGACAGACACTGGCATTCCCATGCATGTGGCATAGGGCTGCAGTGGTTGTTTGGGTATCCATGCTGAAAGTGTAAAGAAAAACTGGGGGAAAGGAGAACAATTTCAACGTGCACAGATGAGAAGTTTATTTTTTATCGAAGTTGATGGATAGTTCAGCTTTGAAGTATCGACAAAAATAGACTCACTTCGTGAGTAAAATAAACACATGCACGAGGGAGCAACTGCGAAGACGAGGCAACAAGGCAGAGGAGCTAAAAGCCACTTACTGGTCTCCTGTACCCGAGCCACAAAGCCCATCAGAGGGAGCTGGGGAGTGATCTGCATGGACGGGGGAGGGGGGGCAACAAGAGGACCTGCTACAGACACACCACACCACAGGAGAAGCGGGGAGAGCGAGAGAGGAGAAAGAAAGAGGGAAGAAAAAGAGCAGCAGATTGTAATTAGGTAAGAAAGGAGAGGAAGGCAGAAAGAGAGATGTGGTGGAATTAGAATTTAGAACATGATAGAAGCCAGTTAGATCAGTAGGCAGACTAGGCATTAAAAAGGGCTAAATCAAGAGCAGGAATCCTTTCACACAAAAAAAGACAGCGAGCTGCCGGGACCTAGGCGCTTTGTGCCTTCCCATAGGTTCACCTGTCTGCTGAAATCAAATGGCGTTTTCGTGTATGAATTTAATACTCTGAGGTTCTGAGAACTCACAAAATGACAGTTTGCTTCCACAAGATTTAAAACTTTTGTCAGCTAGTATTTAATGTTTTTTAACCAAACTCTCAGCCAAGTAACAGAAATAATTTGGGTCGGTATACATTTTGTTCCTACAAATGAGTTACAGGATGGACCAGGAGCCCAAACGCTCCAGGATCCAAACCAGACAGTAATATATGAAAGAAATCTCTCAAATGCAGACTCAATATCTAAACACAAAAGACAATTTGCGTTCTGGTAGGAGTGATAGTGTTGCTGGTCAGGGCTGTTACCTGGGACCTGGTTGAAGTGGGGTCCTCCGTTGGGCTGGTTCAGGGCCAGGGGCATGTTGGAGTTGGGCTGGCCCGTCAATGACGCGGGCCGGCGGTACGGCAGAGACCCCCCCACCGCAGGAGGGTTCAGTGGTTGCACCGGTCGGTTCATGCTGAAGAACTGGGGGGCACCTGGGGTACAGACAGCATAGGGAACAAGAGAGATTTTGGTACGGTGTAGCTATGTCGCTGAACTTAGCACTTCTGGTTCCCGTCACATGATGCACTTAATTAATGGGATCAATTTAAGCACTTTGCTGTTTTTGGTATTCAGACATCGTCAAAGACCCTTTTCAACATCACTTACTGTAAGAACACAAGAACAATTTAACTCATGCACAAGTTGTGATGATAGCATGCAGGTGGTGACAGAGAGTTGCCCTAAGGAGGGAATGAGAGACGCCCAGAGGAAAAAGGAAAAGACAGAGTGACAGATCAGACAGTGAGAGGGAGATCAGACAGTGAGAGGGAGGGTGATGGAGGAATTCTGATCATGCAGGGGTGGAGAATGACTGGCCCACGTGACAACATGCCTGCTGGTACACAGACAGATACAGGTCCTGGGATGATGGGAGAGATGGATGTGATCCTGGGATGATGGGAGAGATGGATGTGATGCAGGGGTGGTGGTGGTGGGACACTCACCTTGTGCGGGGGTGCTGAAAGCAGCAGGGCCGGTGCTAGTGACGGCAGTGGGGAGCTGGGGTGGGGGAGGGGGCACGGGTGGACCCTCAGGAGGGGGAGTGGGGGAAGGGTTAGGAGCTAGAGAGAGTACAGGGAGGCCATCAGGTGGGACTGGAGTAGTGGTGGTAGTGGGAGGTGGCTTAGCAGGGTTGGGAAGGGCAGGGGCAGTACCTGCACCATCAGCAGGTGGGAAAGGGAGGAAGGCAGTAGAAAAAAGAGGAAAGGAAAAGGAAAGACAGGAGAAGGAGATAAAGACAGGTGCTCAGACACTATGAAGGAAGGAGAGAGTTTAAAGCAGTCTGACAGACCGTATTGCTCTTTAGAGAGCTAGTAGGCGGACAGTGGGCAGGGCATGGGTCCAGACCTTACCTGGGAATGCTGTGGGGGGCGGGGCAGGCGTTGGCACGGCGATAGGCAAGCCCACGGAGCCGCTGCCGCTATTCTCTCTGCTGCTGCTCCGGCTGCTGCTGCTGGGGTGGCTGCCTCCACTGCTGCCACTACTAATGATGTCACATAGCCCATCACATAACCATAACATAATAAACATAATCAACACCCGCTTGCATTAAGTCATTTACCGTCTAGATTAGAGGTTATATATACACTTTGTAGGGCCGGTTTCCCAGATACAGATTAAGCCTACTACTGGACTAAAAAGTAGTGTGATTTTTTTTGTCCAGAACTAGGTTTAATCTGTGGTGGAGGAAACCGGCCCTTAGAGCCCTATTGGTATCAGAGGACCTGCAAGCACAACCTACCAAACCAGACTCTCCTGGCCCAAAATCCTGCCCCCCACCTACCTAGCACTGGATGGATTTAAATGAACAGCTCTGCTTTGAGATGACATGTACAGCAATAAAGAAATGAATAAAACGTCACAGATTACAACATGACATTTAGCGGTGGTCCATTAGTGAGACATGACGTGACAAAGACAGAGGCGCCACAAAGCTGGAGGCATCTGAAGAAAATCAAGGCGAGAATAAAAAGAGGAGACTGGAGACAGGGAATGAGTGAGAAACTGGATGGATGGAAGAAAGGCCCAACGCATAGATAGATAGTTCTTTCAGCTCAACCTGTCTGTTTAATTTAAGCCAAGGTCAACCATTGCTACTATTAGTTTTAACGTCAGTTTCAAACGTAATAATGTGCTCAGAAGGAAATAGAAGGGACTGACAGAGAAAAGGGATCAGCTGAATTACAAAGCCCAAGCTTCAATTCTCTGGTGGCAGATACTCTGTCATGTAGTCCTAAAGATCTTGTTCTCACTGCCTGGTAGGAGCCTCAGTGACACCCAGAGCTGCTCGTGTTTATCTCATCTGAATTTCCTCCGCTGTTACGCAGGTGATAAAGAAACATATTTGAATACATGCCTATCTGAGCTGTACGTTCGTTCTGTGTGCTTGGTGTAGTGCCTATTCAAAGTGTTTCAGACCAGTTTTTTGGTGATATTATTATATTAAGTCCTGTGGGTAGGGCTGGGGGGAAAAGGAGTTTAGTAGCATGTAGCTACAGTGTCTGTAATCTATTGCAGCAGATCTTTACAACAGGGCAGTTGAATCTAAGCGTGTCTATTCAGTGAGTCCAGGGCCGCTCGAAGTGTGTTCTAGACGTGTTTTTAGCTAGCGGTGTGCTGGGAGCATGCGGGGCGGGGTACCTGTACGTGCGGTTCCTCTGATTAACAGACGCAGTGCGTGCAGGGCTCTGCTGTGGGGGCGCCATGTTGCCATGGCGCGTCGGGCTCGAGACGTAGTCGTTAGGGACAACGGGAGGACGCACCGGCTCGAGTGTCCTATAGGGGGAGTGGCGCCTGCGAGGGGAGGGGTATGAGAGGAGTTTAACATCCACAAGTGAGAGGGGGGGGGGGGACAAGAAAAGGAGGACAAACATGGGAACCAAAATAAATAAAAACCAGTGCAAACTCAAAATGGGGTGTAGGTGGGAAAAGGCATTAAATGCATCAGTTGTGTCCACAGCTGCTGCTGCTTCAGTTCTTACACAGACCAACATCAACCGAGGACAGTGATGTCTATTGATGTGCTGCAGTGGAATAAAAAGCCTCAAAAGTGTGGATGAGCAGCCAAGTCTTTTCTCCCCCTGTGCTTGTTTAAGGGATGGAACGCTGAGCGCTGTTGCCATGGAGAGCATGAACAGCCTGAATTAGAGTTGAGGGGGGAGGAGTCACATGACATCACACATATGGGGGGGGGGGGGGGGAACAAAAGCAACCAAAACACCACAGACAGAGATGCCTCCTCTACACCAGAGACTGGACTAGGGCAGTGTGTCATGGACATGGACTAGGGCAGTGTGTCATGACATGCGTCTCGTTTTAGGGGGGGACATGTTTGAAGGTTACACACACAAACACACAGCACTTAAACTTTAGAAGAGCCATAAAACACAATGTCATAAACCATTACATACATCACTGTTATGGACAGGTCTGTAGAGGGCGATACAAACTGGACAGGGACACATAACAGGACAGAGCAACAATAACAGTAGCCCATAATGTCAAGTAACAGATTTGAAGATACCCATTCACTGGAATGACCTCACATCTGAAGAAATTAGGTATGCACATTAATTAGATCAACAAACAG
Organism: Oncorhynchus clarkii lewisi; assembly: GCF_045791955.1. Lineage (NCBI taxonomy): Eukaryota > Metazoa > Chordata > Actinopteri > Salmoniformes > Salmonidae > Oncorhynchus > Oncorhynchus clarkii. The sequence continues at coordinate 22,941,980 of NC_092164.1, read as the reverse complement.
AATATAATGTGCCACAGGCTAGCTTTGACCTTTCACAAAGAGGTCTGCTCCGGACCTTAACTAAATGTCACTGAAGGTCACTGCTGGGTGGTGAGGGGGTAGCCTGGTCCCTAGCCCTAGAGGGACACTACAGCAATCTGTAGTACAAAGGGACACCTGGTGCCTGGATGATCAGATCTTGTCCATTGATGAACGTGTTTTAGATGTCTGATCGTGGTTGGCTGAGACTGAAAGCATGTTTTTCTCGAGGACATGAGCAGCATGGACAGGGGTTGTGGTACCTGCCACATCTACATACCCAATGGTTCCCTTCCCTGACATGGGTGGACTGGGGGGCTTCTGTGTGGGTGGGTTGGTGCGTGGGAGACCTGCGGCTCCAGCCTTTATGTTCTGAGCACTGGCCTGTAGGACATGGTGAGAGGTTACAAAAACAACAACAGGGAAGTACTAGTCAACAGAGCAACAACATAACCTGGGATCAGACAAAACACACTCTGGTCTTACACGCATACCAACTTTGTTTTTAGAGTTTTAAATTTAGTTAGAAATCCTTACCTTAAACCTTAGCAACCACTAGGTTCATTTTAAAGGCAAATAAGTGATGCAAAGAGAGAGAGAGAGTGAGAGAGAGAGAAAGAGGATTAGTGACTAATAGTGAGAAAATGCACAGAAACACATGTAGCAATGTTATAGGCCTACAGTCCACAGATGTTGTTAGGGAAGCAGCGAACAAGTCACACACTGTCCTAGACAAAGTGACTCACACCGGTACCACCACGCCCTCGTGCTGATCCCAAGGGCCTACTACTGTCTTTGTACCAAACAGGGGGGGAGTTTCCCCCCAAAACACTTGTTGCACTAAGATCAGTGTATGTCCATGATCTTAGTGCTACAAAAAAGGTTGATGATAACTCACTCCAGTACAAAAACAAGACGTACTACTATCATCAAGAATCCAGTTGGTAACCGTCAATGCCCCACTGCTCCCTACCTTGACGCCGTGGCCCATGTCATCCAGCAGGCTGTAGTCAATTGGCTTGCGGATGTAGCGCACCGGCCTCTCTGGATTGGCCGGAGCAATGATCTTGTGCGTGCGAGAGGTGTTCTTATTGGTGGTCAGGATGCCAATCTCCCGCCTTGCCACTTTCTCTTTGTGGATGTCCACTGTCTGGGGCCGCACAAGGGGGAGAAATACAGTTAAGTCTATTTCTTGACAGACTTGAACAAAACAGCATGTTGAACTATGCTTATCGTTTCGAATCAGGTATTCTTAGGCTATATGGATGTGTGTGTATTTTGCAATGTGTGCGTGCGTGCGTATATATATATATATATATATATATATATGCACACACACACACACAGTGTGTTCCACGTCCCGGCAGCACAGTACCTGTGAGATGTGGTTGATGGAGGACTCCATGCGGCGGAGCTGGGAGGCCTGAATGTCAAGCATCTGCAGGACATTGTTGGCCAAGGTGTTAATCAGGTAGGCTACGCTGGCCAGGGACTGGGTGGTGTAGTTCTTAGTCTCCTCCAATGCTCTGTGCTTATCTGGTGACTAAGGAGTGAGAGTGCGAGAGAGGATAAACAGATAGACATCAGTAACAGAGAAACGAGAGTAGAGAGACAATAAGAAAACAACAAAGCCAAGCAGCATAAAAAAGGAGAGCATCGACATCATATAAATAGGATCTTGCAGGGGCTGAAGGATGACTAGGCAAGCTAAGGCCATATGTTTTCAGAGGGAAACAATTTCCTGGAGATGACGCTGTCCTTGCTTTTCTGAAAAAGACTTCCCTTGTCGACAGTATGTACTGAATGACATTACTTTTCTCAAAGGTCAACCCTCGACCCTCCCCCGTCTGCCATGGATGGTGTGTTAAAGACAGACAATGCATGGCTTCTGGCATGTGTTTCTCTGCTGCTCATTAAGAAAAAAACAAGATTTCAGTCTTGGTGGTGTGTTTCAATGCGGCAGTTACTGATGTTTGCCCCCATGAGACACCATAGGAACAAAGCCAGCATTACTTCTTCAAAATAGTCAATGATTCTACAAACAAGAAATAAGTAATTAATTGACATTTTAGTCACGCAGTTTAACATCTAGTTACGGTGTTTGGTGCAGTATTTCTTAAGTAAAAACAAAAATGCGCGACGTGTGGTCTTATGTAAACAAAATCAGATCCGCTGCACTGACGAGAAGGTCTGTCTCACTGTCTGCGGTAGGATTAGATAGAGCGCAATCACCGCAGCTGTGTATACCGGGTTAGAGAGCAAGTGAGCATTGTCGAAACTCACTTACAAAACTCATTGTGGACGAGACCAACTTTATGAACAAAATTATCCCATTTACACTTTGTAGTCAATTTTGACACTACAATAAATGTGTCTGACTAATAGATGTCACGTAGGCCGTTTTCTATCAGAGAAGTTGTTTACGTGTCAAATAACTTGTTGACCAACCAGCACCTGAATAGGACTGCACGTCACATAATTGAACGCGTTCATATATTTTTTACGTAGTTATTACACATTGGTTACACTATCACTCGTATTTCATATGTCATCAATTCGTATGCTACGATGCTGGTGAAGTTGTCTCGCGCAACTACCTGCTGTTCATAAAAAAAAGCTAGCTTGCTCATGGATGCAAAACATTGTTCTTCCCCAAAAACATAGCAAAACGACAATCTGTTTCAGTCGCGATGGTTAGCTAGCTAACTAAATAGCTAGGCGTCATCATCTAAAATAACCCTAATTTATAAGACAGTTCTTATTTGATTAATGGTGGTCAGACCCATCTATGTGAAGCTAGCCACAATAGTGGACTTTGCGGTTAGCCTTCAAAGTAAAAAGTATGTAATTGACAGTGATGCAAATGCATACAAATAATAGAACCATGCCATAATTGAATAGATCAAGCTAAATGAGGTTGGAATGTTATATAAAAATCAAAAAAATACCATTTGTTAATTTAACAAGATTCTGTTGCAATCACACTGGATGTATTATACTTTAGAATTGCATTGGGGGCATACATATTTCACTTACCTATGGATTGTGGCTCAATGACATGGAGTACCAGTCTACTCCAGTGACACCCAGAGAACATTAGCATCGTAGCTCTTATTGCGGGACTCTGAAACAACTGAATTGAGCCACATTTATTGTCAAGCTATATGTATTGAACAATATTCATGAGGAAAAACAATACTGCTTGGATGTTTTGGAGTCTGATAAGTGAGGATGTTGGGAAAAAATATATTGGGTATTGAGTAGACTGTTGTTACCCCATTTCATTGGTCCCCAATCCTTAGATAAAGCTGTACAGTGCAAAATGAATGTCAATACTAACAATAGGCTGACAAGGGAGGTGATTTCAGTCACAGTCCCGCAATACAAACTCTAATATTTTATTTATTTGACCTTTATTTAACTAGACAAGTCAGTTAAGAACAAATTCTTATTTTTTGTTGTTTTCCTATTGAAATTGAACTTCAGTTCATGAAAGTAAATAGCTAGCCAGCTACTTAACCCTGTTGCCCAAAGCTAACGTTATAAGCAGCCAGCTAGCTTCATCTGACGAGTGAGGCTCGACCTGACCGGGTTATGTGTTGCATCATGCTGATGGCAGTCAGGATTTGGCATAAGCAGCATGAGCCCATCCTGCCTGGTGTCAATGGTACAGGCGAGTGGCAGTGGTGTAGGGAATGTTTTCCTGGTACATGTTAGGTCCCTGGATACCAACCGAGCAACATTTACATTCCCCGAAGAACTCCAGCTGTTCTGGATGCAAACGGAGTCCAACCCAGTACTAGATGGGAGTACCTAATAAACAGGCAATGAAGTGTATGTGTAAGTAACCAATAAAATGAGATTTGACGGAAAAGGTTAAAGGAGAAGGATAGGTTACAACGACAACGAGCCAACTGGCAGGCTGCTACTTAATATTCTGAATAGAGTTATTTGTAACTGTTGGATTAGAAAGTGCATGCACTGCATCGGCTGCAGAGAACATGATAACACAGTCGTCCGGAATAGCATCGGACATCACACTCTCTGCAGCTGATGTGAGTAAGACCTTCAAACAGGACAACATTCAGAAGGCCGCTGGGCCAGACGGATTACCAGGACGTGTACTCCGAGCATGCACTGACCAACTGGCTTCACTGACATTTTCAACCTCTCCCTGTGAGTCTGTAACCGTAGCACTCACGTCTGTAGCCATGAAAGACTTTGAAAGGCTGGTCATGGCTCACATCAACACCATTATCCCAGAAACCCCTAGACCCACTCCAATTTGCATACCGCACCAACAAACCATCAGATGATGCAATCGCTATTGCACTCCACATTGCCCTCTCACACCTGGACAAAAGGAACACATATGTGAAAATGCTATTCAATGACTACAGATCAGAGTTCAACACAATAGTGCCCTCAAAGCTCAATAAGCTAAGGACCCTGGGACTAAACACCTCCCTCTGCAACTGGATCCTGGACTTCCTGACGGGCTTCCCACAGGTGGTAATGGGTAGGTAACAACACATCCGCCACGCTGATCCTCAACACAGGGGCCCCTCAGGGGTGCGTGCTCAGTACCCTCCTGTACTCCCTGTTCACTCATGACTGCAAGGCCAGGCATGACTCCAACACCATCATTACGTTTGCTGATGACAACAGGGGTAGGCCTGATCACCAACAATGATGAGACAGCCTATAGGGAGGAGGTAAGAGACCTGACCTTGTGGTGCAGGGACAACAACCTCTTCCTCAATGTGATCAAGACAAAGGAGATGATTGTGGACTACAGGAAAAGGAGGACCGAGCACACCCCCATTCTCATTGACAGGAAACTGAAAATATTTGGCATGGGTCCTCAGATCCTCAAAAGGTTTTAGAGCCGCACCATCGAGAGCATCCTGACAGGTTGCATCACTACCTGGTATGGCAACTGCTCGGCCTCCAACTGCTAGGCTCTACAGAGGGTAGTGTGTACAGCCCAGTACATTACTGGGGCCAAGCGTCCTGCCATCCAGGACCTCTATACCAGGCGGTGTCAGAGAAAGGCCCTAAAAATTGTCAGACTCCAGCCACCCTAGTCATAGACTGTTCTCTCTGCTACCGCACGGCAAGCAGTACCGGAGAGCCAAGTCTAAGTCCAAGAGGCTTCTAAACAGCTTCCACCACCAAGCCATAAGACTCCTTAACAGCTAATCAAATGGCAACGTTACCATCTATGCATAGTCACTTTAATAACTCTACCTACATGTACACATTACCTCAATTATCGAGACACCGGTACCCCCTGTACATAGCCCCGTTATTGTTATTTACTGCTGCTCTTTAATTGTTAGTTATTCTTCTCTTACTCTTTTTTTTTTTTATTTTCTTAAAACTGCATTGTTTGTTAAGGGCTTGTAAGTAAGCATTTCACTGTAAGGTCTATCTATACCTGTTGTATTCGGGCGCATGTGGCAAATAACATTTAAATTGCAGCCTCAGTTAGCCTAGCTAGCTAACGTTAGCTAGCTTCTCCCGGTTTGATGCAGTCCTAGACAGGTACTACATAATCATATTTGATGATAAATAACCTAGTCGGCTTGGATGGTTGCTGTCTCATCTCTCCCTCCTACCTCCCCAAGTCACTTGCTCAAAGTATGGCCCCTCCCCCGCCTGCTATAGCAGCACCTCTCTCCCTCTTGGCTTTATCAGCTCCAGTTAATTAAGTCGCTTAAAAACATGATTTTCTGCTGCTTCCATCACTCGGATCAGATCGGCCCTGGATTCTTCCGGTCTAAATGGAATGGGTGTATTGTCCTCGGGTCCGTCCAGAACGGGTTTCTATATTTAAAAAAATGAATTTATGCATATCGAGTCACGGTGGGAAAGTCCCAGATCCATTTCGGAACAGGCCCAACTTTTGGGACCCGTGAAGACCTCTAGTTCCAGGGCAGTGGCACTATTGACAAACGTTTCACACTCGGTGTCAGAGCCGCACTTTATATTAGAAAAAACGTAGAAAAAACGTACTTCATGGCATGGGTAACGTTATGAACCACCAGTAGTCTATGAAACACCGATTTTCCCACTGTACAGTCAGTAGTACAAGAAGTTCGGCATTGGTGATACAGGATGTCCGATCCAATTTGCTTGTGTTGTGTTTTGGCACATAACACATAATAAGGCTATAACATTAGCTAGCTAACGCTAAGTATTGGCAGGAGAAGAACGCTTACAAGTGCCACACATATTATATATATATTTTTCTTCACGACCAATGTTTACAGCCTGCTAATGTTGACACGAATTGGGAATTTCAAACCCCTACCACTGGAGAATTTGACAGTAATGGCAGCGCAGCTAACTAGAAACCGTGGCTAACGTTAGTTGGAATTAGTTAGCTATAGTCATAATTCGTTTACTTATGGCTCCTTTGATTCTCTTCTGGTATCAGAACGTGTACCAACATTTTAAATCCAATTCCTTAGCTGAATACCTTGTTGTATACCCCATCACGACACAGTCAATCATGAAACCAGCTGTGCCCAGATAATGCTAGCTGAGCTAGCACGAATTATTTGGTTGGAGGTAAATAGCTAACAACTAAATAAACGTTTGATAAATTACGATACATGTATGACGGTTGGAGAACAGCAACCAATGTTTTCATATTAGGAAAAACATAGCTACGTTCTGCATAAAGTAGCTAACTAAGGTTAGCTAGCTATCTATAGCCTAGCTTGGTCGCGCTAACAGGAGCACCCTTGCAGTGGAGTAGCTGCACCTCATCGGCATAACTCGTAGCCATCACTTCGCCCACCGTCAAAGATGATAGTCGTAGAATATATAATTGATAATGTTATAAAGTATCATTACCTGAACATAGTTGCTTTCGCAATACTCGGCAACTCTTTCTAAATTGGTAAAACTATCTAATAATGCACTACGTCCAGCTGGAATCTCCTCTTCCAAAAGCATTTGTAACTCCGCCATTTTCACATCTTTAGCAATCAATGCATGCCAGATCGCAGCCTCTCCAACGCTCCTGCAGAAGTGGCGTTGGGCATCCCAACTATGACGGAGTGTATGACAATCTGTGACAAATTTAAGTGGATATGATACCTAGATCTTTGCTCTATCCATTCCTTTCCAATTCACATTGTGACTGATGTAAATGATTACAAACCCCAAGAGTCTGTTTTGAAAGGAAACAATACCACCTGGAAAAAGGCTGTTAATAAATCCTGAAGTTACGAATATTATTTTTTATTTTAAACAATTAAAGCTAATGTAGCGATACAGTGGAAACAGGGCTGGGAATTGAAACAGAGACACTGCAGATACAAAGTGAGCACTTTTTGACATTAACAGCCTAGATGTCTTGACAGTGGCAGGATATGCTCACAACAGAGGGGCTGCAACAAATGTGCAAAATATTATATTCCTATCCTAACACACGATTAGTGTAAACTTTATTAAAAAATTAACTGTCTAAAATGTCATGCATCTGGGGGAGTTGGGACCACGTGTTTTGGAAGGCAGTTCAGCTGGAATGTTGTGGGGAGTCCAAGAGTGGAGATAAAATAGCCATCACTTGTGCAGCATTTGGTTTAAGGCAAGGTTTAAGACAATACATAAATGATCATGTAGCTTGAAAAGATAACTACTGATCCTCATATTGAAATGGGGGGGACAAAATGCTACTTCAGGTGGTAGCTCAAATAACCGAGTCACCATTGGCAATGACTTTAGCTAATCAAAACCATGTTCAAGAGCTGACTGACAAGTAGCCCTACTAAGCTCATGTTTACAGCTTTTTAAACAGTTCCACTCGGTCTAGAATCTAAGCTAACTGACAAGTACATTCCCAATTAACACAGTTCCTCTTCCACAGATGGAGTTTGAGACAAATGTCCACTGTTAGTTAGCTTCTTCTGCTCACAGTGATCCATGTGTCATCTTTAGGTGTGGACACAAGCTCAGATCTGGCCTCTACCACCTGTCCCTTCACCTGATGCAGCTTCAGTTGGCGCACTACAGTGCTGAGGACAACAGTGGCCACTGTGTACGCAAACCTGAAATGTGGCGAAATGGTGGTATAAAAAGCCTGGTAGTGACACTCCCTCCATTTCCTTTCATTTGATATTGTAGAAGAAATATGGTAAAACTGTATAACAAGTTGCTCCTGTGCAATTACAACTAGTAAATGCCCTAGCCCCTTGGTTAATCTCAAGTGCACGCCACTATCCTTTCCCATCCCCGTTACCTCAGCTCAGGACAGGCCTGGTTCCCTGAGAATCCAAGCAGAGAGAAGCTTTTCCTGGCTGAATCTTCTGTGAATCGGTCTGGGTCAAACCTGGATGTACAAAGTGCAGGAATTCAAACTTGGTACCAAAAAATCCAGCAAAAAATGCCTCTTTAGGTGACAAAAGGTTCAAAAGAAAATACATATGAACAGACTTGTAGGGACGGCTCCAGGTGTCTGCATCCTGTAGGACTACCCCAAGGGCATAGATCACCAGTGTCTAAAAAAAAAACATAGGAATAAAGTGTTTTAAGTATTCACTTAAAAAAAAAAAAAATCATTTTAAATCTATAAGCACTTGGTGATTGTGATAATGAGATGTGGATAATAAATTGACTAAGTTGGTTAGTAGAGAATAAGATACCTCTTTAGGAATAATGTGCTGATCGACTTTCCCTTCATTTTCCTGGAGCCGGGCTGCGATGGGCGTCAGTTTGGCTGTCCGTACAGTCTCGTTCAAAACCTGCTGAAAATACCTATAGTATAGAAGATGCATTTGATAAGCATGATAAAATGTATCTATAAACATACCTTGAAGACATGCTACCATGAGGATACCTGCCCCTTTTGCTGTGACCGACCAGGGTTCGAACCCAGGTGTCATGTGGGCCACAAGGCTATTAGCCCCTGTTAGCTTAGGCCTTAGCTCAGGAAGCTACACCAGTCTTCAGGTCTCATATAAGGTACACGTCATGCAAGAGTGGATCTGAAACACCTCTGTTACACTGCATCACATTGTTTATGTTATTTGGCTGTCAGAGGTCACCTGAGCTGTGGGATCTTATCCAGAGAAACAGGCTCAGAGCCCAGAACATCCTCCAGCTCCTGATGCAGCTTCTCCTGAACTTCCTCTGATGTGGACAGGAAGTGTACTGCCCAGATGCACACTTGGAAAATATTACAACCACAAAGAGAAACATCAACACTTTGTGAGAGAGATTTTCTGGCAGAATACTAACCAAATGTATGATTTTATTCTCTTGACGATTGGCTACACCATAAAAGCCGCAAGTTCTGATGTAGATAGGCATAATCTATTTATTACTAGTACTCACAATTAGCTGTGATGACACAACCTGCCAGTGTGAATACCATGCTGTCCTCCATCACCTACAAAAGAGAAACAATGAAAACAAGCGTTCATTAAAACAAAAGCAGGAAGGAAGTTTTATTTTCCTCTACACGTGAGTAACAGCAACAGGAGGCTCTATGCTCTGCCTCAATGAGCCTGTTCTCCTTATAATCAAAGAATCTGTGCATCACCTGTCTCTCTGTGAGGTTGGACTGGAGAAGAGTGTCTACAAACGCTGTCTGGCTCCTTTGTCCTTTCCTGTCTTTAGCCACAGACATCAGCACTGTTTCCATTTCTGCCAGCGCTGTAAACAAACAACGTACTTAGCATGAGGACAGAAAATGTATACACATCTCTTTTCTATTTCAGATACATTCTATAAGGAAGTGTATGCTGAGATGTACAAGTAACACATATGATCCATAGAAGTGAACTAGTTCTCACTCACCGCTCTCATAGTGCTCCTTTCTGATGGAGCTCTTCTCCATGGAACCGTCCAAATAGCCTTTTCCGATCTCCGACCAGATCTGACAAGTAAAGGGAATTATCTGTGAAAATCTGCAAACACCGGTCGTAATGGGCATCTTTTCACCAGAAACGGTGACTTTAAATGTGACTGCTCACTCACTGCCTCATGGTTCTTTCGGAAGCCGATGACTTCAGCATCATTCCGGAAACGGTCACCCAGAGCGAGTTGAGTGACAGCCTTCATGGCCAATCCTAGCAGATGGGCACAGAGGGGTGTGTGCTGGTCCTTAGGGAAAGACTGCCACTTCCCCACTAACTCGTCCACCAGCTAGAACAGGACAAAGGGGGAGGGAGACATAGAGAGCGTGTGTCAATGGGAAAAGGGGATACTTAGTCAGTTGTCCAACTGCATTTAACCCAACCCCTCTGAATCAGAGAGTCGAAGGGGGCTGCCTTAATCGACGTCCACGGCGCCCGGGGAACAGTGGGTTAAGTGCCTTGCTCAGGGGCAGAACAACATATTTTTACCTTATCAGCTCAGTGATTCGATCCAGCAACCTTCCGGTTACTGGCCCAACGCTCTAACCACTAGGCTACCGAACTATAACATTCCAGGGAAGTGAGCACAACAAGCTTTTGGAGTAAACAAATACTAATGGATACACAAAAACAGAAGAAAGTATTGCAGAATGCTACAGCCAAATATTAAAAACTGCCAAATGAGCCATTGTGTAAGAGGCAAACCTTCAGCAGCATTGGAAAGTTTTTCTCCAGGGTGTTGTTGACGGCACTCTCATACAACTTCTTCCTCATTACAGCCTCTGTGGCCCCTCCACCCGTTCCTGACTGGTAACCTAGCAACGACTTCAGCATTGTCTCAAATGAGTCCGCTACAAGTAAGGATAGAAGATGTCACAGTGTTACTGTTTCTTTATTTCAAAACAACACTGTACATGTATAACGGAAATCACCTGAATCTGTTACAATGTCTATCTATACCCACATTCTACTTAGAATGGTGCAATCTTTTAAGCATGAATTTTAAGTGGCCCGACTAACCGGTGTCTGTATGTAGCCTCGCTACTTGTATAGTCTTGCTACTGTATATAGCCTCGCTACTTGTATAGTCTTGCTACTGTATATAGCCTCGCTACTGTTTTTCACTGTCTTTTTACTGTTGTTTTTATTTCTTTACTTACCCATTGTTCACCTAATACCTTTTTTGCACTATTGGCTAGAGCCTTAAGTAAGCATTTCACTGTTGTATTCGGCGCACGTGACAAATAAACGTTGATTTGATGTTAGTAGGGACAGAGCACCTGTTTCCCTTTCCTCCCAATAGTTTCCCTCCCTCCCCAGTACTCACTAGTCCTGTTGGGGTTGATGTGCTGCCGTAGCTGGTCCACTGAACCCAAGCTGACCACAGGGCGTCCTCCAAACCAGAAGGATGCCACGGGACCAAACTGTCCATGTAGACTAGCCAGGAACTCATGCAGACTGCCTCGGTTCACTATGTCTTGCAGATTTCCATCCCTAGATTAAGAGAATGAGACAAATAAACCAATAGGAACCTAGGTCAGGCCAGGGCCCGTATTCAGAAAACTTCTCAGTGTATGAGTGCTGATCCAGGATCAGTTTAGCCTTTTATATGGAGATGAATAGACAGGGAGGATCTGATCCTGGATCAGTACTCCTACAGTGACGCTTATAAATATGGGCTGAGATCAAGTGTGGAGTGCTAAAGAGAGAAAGTACTTAGAAAGTTGTAAAACATATTTGGTCATAGTCTACTCACTTCTCTTCGGTAGGGTTGAGACCTGGTATACCAGAAGCACTTCTTGATGACTTGATAAAAAAATGAATCAAGCATGTTACTTTCAGTTTCAAGAGAGTCATAAATTAAACATGACAAGAAATTCTGTGCAGTTTACATATTCTAACTCTATGGCAGTAACCTCTAAAAACTTGAGCTTTGAAAAAAATATTTGTCCACTCCACAATTCACTTAAACTGCTGAAACATTTGGGTGCTAAAGGTAGATGCATAAAATGTCCAGGGATTTTTTTTAACTGTCATGTCACTGTAAAACTGCACAAAGTTAGCAGCTTTACAAGTAACGTTAGCTAGTAATGACATGGGTGGATATACGATGTTGCAAATATTGGCTAATATAAGCACAGGCATTGACTTACTGGATACAAATAGAGGACTGCGCCGACCAGAATGATGACAAAAGTCACTGCAAATATCGCAAAGTCCAGCATGTTTGCTGGTGTTACTAAAAAAAAACGTTTAGACAGGTAGCTAAAGCGATACTATACATTCGGTATAGCTACCACGTCTACGGTAGCATCATAACTCCGTGTTCTACTGCAAAACCTGCACACAGTCAGTGAGGCCAGAGCAATGCATCTCAGAGCGCATGGATAAATCAGAATGTACAGAAGCAGATACAATCTAACTACAAAATGTTACAAACTACTTGATCTGGCATAGCACAATTGGTAAAATCAATTCATTTTCACCTATCCAGATAATTTAGTGATTGGTCCTAGCCAGGTCTACTTAGACCTAGGCAAGAGGGGAAGCAATGGTCCATTTTCCAAAAATTCGAACAACACACTTATATTCTGGCAATGACAAAAGTGTCAGTAGATCATAAATCCGAGAGCAGATAGAGGAGAACAGTTTGAGTATCTTAATTTCATCACCCTGTTGCAAGAGAACACTTGTAGTGTATTCTAGGTTTTAAAAGGCTTCTGAACTTTGTACTTTTTCCACTTTGAAATTTCCGACTTGATTTTCCCTTACAATAAAAAACTAAAATAATCAACCCCTACAAAAATGCTCATTAACGATTTTAGCATATAAATCTCAGTGGGGCAAAAAATGTTTTAGTCAAAACTATTTGTTCAGCACTTTGGGAAATGTACAGCGACATAATTCAAAACATGGGCCGTTCTTACAGTGTTCTCCCTGTACTTCAAGTCAGAACTGCAGGATAAATAAAGGAGGCATATAAGCAGACAATACATTTCTCAAAAACAGGTTATAGGCTGCATGTGCACCACCAAGTCAGAACAGTAAGTGAAATTAAGAGGTGAAAATAGACAACAAATTAGGGTAGGCTACTAACAGCTTACTACACAACATACACTTAGTATTACTTTCTTAGCTACAGTATACATATCTCCCTGGCATATTACATCATTTATGCATTTGCATACAATTCATTTTTGAACTCACCTTGTTGTGCTGTGCTCACTTGAACAGGAAGGTCCTTCGTGGGCAAATTTTGTCATGAAACTTTGTCATCAAAGCATTCTCAAAGGTTGAATCATGATACCGTCGGTGATCTTCAGGTCGTAGCTCTAGAAAGAGACCAGAGTTCCTGATTTACAATTCCGAGTTGGATGAAAGTTCAAAACGTATTTTCCCAGTCGTAGCTTGTTTTTCCCGAGTTCCCATTTGTCTTGAACTCACTAAAGTCCGATTTTGCAGTTCAGAGTTAAGTTGTTTTGAGCACAAATCGTGCTTCATTGACAGCAATGTTGAATGTTAACCATTTTAAACTAGGAAAATAGACCCTTAATCTTAGACTTGGGACCACACAGCCACTCCACTGAATAGCAGGCTAATGATTGCTTTGCAACGCTTGCAGTTAGCCACTCATTCCTTCTAAGCCACCCATTGTTTAATTTCCGGTTTCCAACTGGTTGTGTAATGTTTATGTCCAATGGCCGGTGAGCACCGATATGTTTTATCTATAATTTCTCTTCATTATCTATCTTCATATGACAAGGATTAAAAAGGATTTACCAGTAGATTGTCAACTTCATTCATGATGATGACTGCTAGCTAAGATTTAGAAAGTATGATGTTGACATGATCAGTCCAATCAAAGCTACTGTAGATATAACGTGATTTTACGCCATTTAATCTGTGGCCAATGACCTTCTTTGATGGGCACTTCTAATGTTAACTCTATGGCAGCACCCATGGGGCTTGAATTTTCGAGCTCTACCCTTAGACTTGGCGGTGACGTAGTATCCCCATGAGTGACAGAACACTGAGCCAATCACTGCACAGCGCTGCATATTTACTGTTGGCTTGCCGCATCACCACAGAAGGCAATGAGCTAGGCTGAAACACCTGCATTTTGGAACTGCCTTACTCAAGAAAACGAAAAAGAGACCATATTTGTATGCGGCTTTATTAACTCAATGATATTACATTGTTTGCAAACTGATATATGCCAAAATAACATACAAAACAGGAAAGCCCATTTTGAATGACAGGTTGCCACTGATCCACATAATAATTCACATTTCCTGTATCTGCAGGATTATTTTCCTGTAGGAGCAGTTAGGAGAAAGAATCCTGGGCTGTAAATCGTTAACAGAATTACGCAAAAAAACAGTAACAGAATTACTGCAATTGATTTGGACACAATGGGAAATCATAGGAGTCACAAACCATAGTTGGGTCACATGCTACTGTCCTTCCTTCCCCTGGCATACTGTTATGTTCAGCTTATAACTGTTTTCTTTCTCTTTCTGTTGTCAGGTGATCAAAGTAAGTGTGAAAACAGTCTGGACAACCCCTCCATCTCTCTCTCTCTCTCCCCACCTCTACAGCAGAGGAGGCTGGTGTGAGGAGCTCAACGAGGACAGGCTCATTGTAATGAATGGAATGTTATCAAACATATGGAAACCACATGTTTGAGTACACGACAATAGAGTACAGTATAATGTACTTTATTGTATTGTACTGAACTATACTTTACTGCACTCTACTGTCCAAACTTCTGAAACATAGATGTCTATGATTGGTTCAGATATTGTCCAGACCAACCAACTTTGGTCTTGTTTGGGGGCGGGGCTCATTCAATAGCAAAAAGTGCCTGTCTGTAGAATAATACTCAAATAGGCAAAAGAGGATATCGCATATTTATTCATGTAACATGTGGGACCATGGGAGATCTACCAGTAGTGGCACTGTTTCAGGTATTGGGCAGTTTCTGCCAGCCTTTATAAGGAAAGTGGAAGTAAGCCATTGGGAGAAGCCATTTTATCTGGAATCCATGTGCCAGAATTGTTTGTTGAATGGATGTGTGTATTTTTGAAAGTGCTAAAAGCCCTCTGAACCCTGTGAAACCCAATGGTGTACAAATTCAATATTTACTAAATTGCATCCTGTATAACAGGTCCTAAACTCAAAAATAATTTCTAACACTACAAAGTGCATCTCCTTAGACTGAGATCTATCTTAGTACTTGGTGTGTTTAAGTATGATTATTGTGGCATCAGTAGCAGAGGAGGCTGGTGATAGGAGCTATAGGAGGATGGGCTCTTTGTGATGGCTGGAATGGAATCGATGGAATGGAGTCAAACGTGGTTTCCACATATGTAATATGTTTGATACCCGTCTTCCAAATGCTCCTCCCACCAGCCTCCTCTGACTCAGTAGCCTCTAAAACACGTCTCAAAATCATTCCACAGAGGGCAGAGGGTCTCTGGGTTTTTGCTGCGCCCTTGTACTTGATTGATGAATTAAGGTCACTAATTAGTAAGGAACTCCCCACACCTGGTTGTCTAGGTCTTAATTGAAAGGAAATAACCCGCAGACACCCAGCCCTCGGTGGAATGAGTTTGACACCCCTGCTCTAAAACATTAGAAACCTGTCCACTGGGTGCATGTTTTTGATGCAAATGATCAAAGCTTGATGATGAGTTCGTTATTTGAAACAGCTGTGTAGTGTTAGGGCAAAAACCAAAACGTGCACCCATGAAGGGCCACACTACTGAATTTGCGAAACCCTGTCCTACACAAGCATATGTTGTAGGCCATTCATGCAAATAAACGCCATGACATATTTTTTCAGTTTTCTCTAAGATGTAGTGATTAGGTGGAAAACGATAAATTGAGAAAGAAAAAGTTCTGAGCCAGAGGTAGTTTGTGTATACCAAGGGGTGGCGTTATATGGTTGTCTATCATGTCACACATAATTATGCATTTCTGTGTTGTTCAGATCAGGGACGCGTAATGTCATTCCGTTATTATTTTAATGGGTGAAAATCCACTTCAATAACCAAAAGAGATGTTTACAAACTCAAGGGGTCATGTCATACTGTGGCTAACACCCCATTCTTCTGCAGACATCTTTCAATCTTAATTCAGAGCAGATATTTAAGAGTTTTTGGAAAACGTGGTCACATAAAAAACGGAGGGAGACCCTTCGCTAATCCCTGCCCTCCTTGGTTAATATTGCAACCTCGGACAACATTTTCCCAGGAAAAACAATTTCGCCTAACAACTTTCAAAATTCCCTCACAATGACCTCAAACTGTGATTTTAATATGCAATTAAGTTAAACACAGACTATCCCTTGCTAATCAGGAGACTCTCTGGTATGTTGTGGTGGACTGTCATTACAATTGCTTATGGGAACCTGGTAAAAATGAAGGTTGTAGTGTGGCTAGCCACAGGATGGCTAAATGCACTGTCAGCATGCAGCCAAAGTTACAAACCATTTTTGGAGCTAACTAATGTTTTTAAATCGTATTGTGATGTCAACAGCAGATGCTTTGTATTCATAACATGGCTAACTAACATATTGTTATGAGAATTTCGTTATCAATGTTCATAAACTTCAATTAATCTACTCAGTCTGCAACCCAGAGTTTGTAAGGTTAAATGAAACAGACCGATTTCCCAGCTTACATTAGTCAAAACATTTATTCACGAGAGCACTCTGAAGTCCATCATACAAACCCAGTCTTTATAACACATACAAACAAGTTCAAATCTTAAGCTACGCCTTGCTCAGACAGTCAGTCTTTTTCCACTACACAGATACATTGTTTAATCTGCAACATGTTTCATAATTTTCTGCAAGCCTAACAGTTTCTCCCCTCCACGGGTGGAGACAGAATGTCCTGTAAGGAACACAGTATTACAACTTGTCTGTCAATAGCTCCTCTTATCATTTGTTTCCCCACTTGCACCCTGCTTACATACTAAAAAGGAACAAAATGTCCTTGTTCTAATTCTGACTAAAACTACACACATCAGATTATAGTTTTATGATTGTAATACATTTCATACAATTATATGGTTTCCGGGTGGAATATTTTTAGTCATTATCTTATCATTACCGTAAACATAAATCATTGTCATTATCTTACCATTTCTTTAAACATATAAATCACATGAATTTCTATCACATACTAACTAACTAAAGTGTTGGTCCCATGTTTCATGAGCTGAAATAAAAGATCCCATAAATGTTCCATATGCACAAAAAGCTTATTTCTCTCTAATTTTGTGCACAAATTTGTTTACATCCCTGTTTGTGAGCACTTCTCATTTGGCAAGATAATTCATCCACCTGACAGGTGTGTCATATCAAGAAACTGATTAAACAGCATGATCATTACACAGGTGCAATCGACCTGGACAGGGTATCCTGAAAGGATATTGACCTCATCCCGTCAGTAGAGGATGCCTGGTTATTCTTTAAAAGTGCCTTCCTCACCATCTTAAATAAGCATGCCCTATTCAAATCAAATTGAACCAGGAACAGATATAGCCCTTGGTTCACTCCAGACCTGACTGCCCTTGACCAGCACAAAAACATCCTGTGGCGTACTGCATTAGCATCGAATAGCCCCCGTGATATGCAACTTTTCAGGGAAGTTAGGAACCAATATACACAGGCAGTTAGGAAAGCTAAGGCTAGCTTTTTCAAACATACATTTGCATTCTGTAGCACAAACTCAAAAAAGTTATAGGACACTGTAAAGTCCCTGGAGAATAAGAGCACCTCCTCGCAGCTGCCCACTGCACTGAGGCTAGGAAACTGTCACCACCGATAAATCCACTATACAGTGCCTTGCGAAAGTATTCGGCCCCCTTGAACTTTGCGACCTTTTGCCACATTTCAGGCTTCAAACATAAAGATATAAAACTGTATTTTTTTGTGAAGAATCAACAACAAGTGGGACACAATCATGAAGTGGAACAACATTTATTGGATATTTCAAACTTTTTTAACAAATCAAAAACTGAAAAATTGGGTGTGCAAAATTATTCAGCCCCCTTAAGTTAATACTTTGTAGCGCCACCTCTTGCTGCGATTACAGCTGTAAGTCGCTTGGGGTATGTCTCTATCAGTTTTGCACATCGAGAGACTGAAATTTTTTCCCATTCCTCCTTGCAAAACAGATCGAGCTCAGTGAGGTTGGATGGAGAGCATTTGTGAACAGCAGTTTTCAGTTCTTTCCACAGATTCTCGATTGGATTCAGGTCTGGACTTTGACTTGGCCATTCTAACACCTGGATATGTTTATTTTTGAACCATTCCATTGTAGATTTTGCTTTATGTTTTGCATCATTGTCTTGTTGGAAGACAAATCTCCGTCCCAGTCTCAGGTCTTTTGCAGACTCCATCAGGTTTTCTTCCAGAATGGTCCTGTATTTGGCTCCATCCATCTTCCCATCAATTTTAACCATCTTCCCTGTCCCTGCTGAAGAAAAGCAGGCCCAAACCATGATGCTGCCACCACCATGTTTGACAGTGGGGATGGTGTGTTCAGCTGTGTTGCTTTTACGCTAAACATAACGTTTTGCATTGTTGCCAAAAAGTTCAATTTTGGTTTCATCTGACCAGAGCACCTTCTTCCACATGTTTGGTGTGTCTCCCAGGTGGCTTGTGGCAAACTTTAAACAACACTTTTTATGGATATCTTTAAGAAATGGCTTTCTTCTTGCCACTCTTCCATAAAGGCCAGATTTGTGCAATATACGACTGATTGTTGTCCTATGGACAGAGTCTCCCACCTCAGCTGTAGATCTCTGCAGTTCATCCAGAGTGATCATGGGCCTCTTGGCTGCATCTCTGATCAGTCTTCTCCTTGTATGAGCTGAAAGTTTAGAGGGACGGCCAGGTCTTGGTAGATTTGCAGTGGTCTGATACTCCTTCCATTTCAATATTATCGCTTGCACAGTGCTCATTGGGATGTTTAAAGCTTGGGAAATCTTTTTGTATCCAAATCCGGCTTTAAACTTCTTCACAACAGTATCTCGGACCTGCCTGGTGTGTTCCTTGTTCTTCATGATGCTCTCTGCGCTTTTAACGGACCTCTGAGACAATCACAGTGCAGGTGCATTTCTACGGAGACTTGATTACACACAGGTGGATTGTATTTATCATCATTAGTCATTTAGGTCAACATTGGATCATTCAGAGATCCTCACTGAACTTCTGGAGAGAGTTTGCTGCACTGAAAGTAAAGGGGCTGAATAATTTTGCACGCCCAATTTTTCAGTTTTTGATTTGTTAAAAAAGTTTGAAATATCCAATAAATGTCGTTCCTCTTCATGATTGTGTCCCACTTGTTGTTGATTCTTCACAAAAAAATACAGTTTTATATCTTTATGTTTGAAGCCTGAAATGTGGCAAAAGGTCGCAAAGTTCAAGGGGGCCGAATACTTTCGCAAGGCACTGTATGTTGTTTAAAGTGACTAGTGATCCATTTATTAAAGTGGCCAGTGATATGAGTCTCTATGTA
Organism: Oncorhynchus clarkii lewisi; assembly: GCF_045791955.1. Lineage (NCBI taxonomy): Eukaryota > Metazoa > Chordata > Actinopteri > Salmoniformes > Salmonidae > Oncorhynchus > Oncorhynchus clarkii. The sequence continues at coordinate 22,922,557 of NC_092164.1, read as the reverse complement.
GTCAGCAGCCTCTCTGAGTTAGTGATTGCTGTTTAACAGTCTGATGGCCTTGACAGCTGTTTTTCAGTCTCTCGGTCCCAGCTATGATGCACCTGTACTGACCTCGCCTTCTGGATGGTAGCGGGGTGAACAGGCAGTGGCTCAGGTGGTTGTTGTCCTTGATATTTTTGGCCTTCCTGTGACATCGGGTGCTTTAGGTGTCTTGGAGGGCAAGTAGTTTGACCCTGGTGATGCGTTGTGCAGACCGCAGCACCCTCTGGAGAGCCTTGCGGTTGAGGGGGGTGCAGTTGCCGTACCAGGTGGTGATACAGCCCGACAGGATGCTCTCAATTGTGCATCTAAAAGTTTGTCAGGGTTTTAGATGACAAGCCAAATTTCTTCAGCCTCCTGAGGTTGAAGAGACGCTGTTGCGCCTTCTTCACCACACCGTCTTTGTTCGATGTGAATAGGGGGGTGCTCCCTCTTTCCTGAAGTTGACGATCATCTTCTTTGTTTTGTTGACGTTGAGTGAGAGGTTGTTTTCCTAACACCACACTCTGAGTGCCCTCACCTCTTCCATGTAGGTTGTCTTGTTGTTGTTGGTAATCTGTTTTGCATGTTATTTTGACCATTAGTATGAATCACAAATCAGTTTGCACACAATGTAAAAAAACAACAACATATTATTGAGTTAATAAAGCCACATACAAACATCTCTTTCTTGTTTTCTTGAGTAAGGCAGCTCCAAAATGCAGGTGTTTCAGCCTAGCTCAGTGCTTTCTGTGGTGGTGGGGCAAGGTAGCAGAAAATAGTATGCATTGCACCGTGATTGGCTCAGTGTTCTGTCACTCATGGGGACACTACATCACGACCAAGTAGTAAGGGGAAAGGGGAATACCTAGTCAGTTGTACAACTGAATGCCTTCAACTGAAACATGTCTTCTGCATTTAACCCAACCCCTCTGAATCAGAGAGGTGCAGGGGGCTACCTTAATAGACATCCTTTCGGTTACTGGCCCAACACTCTAAACATTAGGCTACCTGCCGCCGGTAGACATCGAATTCAAGCCCCTTTGGCTCCTGCCATTGAATTACATTAGTAGTGCCCTTCCAAGAAGGCTCAAGGTCATTGGCCACAGATAAAAAGACGTCAAATCACGTTATATGTACAGTAGCTTTGATTGGACTGATCATGTCAACATCTTACTTTCAAAATCTTAGCTAGCAGTAATCATCATGAATGAAGTTGACAATCTACTGGCAAATTATTTTTAATCCTTGTCTTATGAAGAGAAATAATGAAGAGAAATTATAGATAAAACGTATCGGTGCTCATCGGCCATTGGACATAAACATTACACAACAAGTTGGAAATCGCAAATTAAACAACAAGTGGTTTGGAAGGAATCAGTGACAGTGGCTAACTGCAAGCATTGCAACTAGGAAGTTGAGAATAAACGAGCTCAGACTGGGAAAATAAGTTTTGAATGGTCATCCAAATCCAACTGGGAATTGTAAATCAGGCCTCTTTGTCTTCCTTTGATGACAAAATTTGCCCACAAAGGACTGTCGCGCCACCTCCCTGTTCAAGTGAGCACATCACAACAAGGTGAGTCCAAAAATGTCTTATATGCTGCTGCATAAATTATGTAATATGCCAGGAAGATATGTACACTGTAGCTAACAAAGTAATACTACGGGTATGTTGTGAAGTAAGCTTTTAGTAGCCCATGTGCCTCACCCTAATAATTTGGTATATTTTCACCTTTTAATTTCGCCTAAAATTACTGTTCTGACTCGGTGGTGCACATGTAGCCTATAACCTGTTTTTGAGAAATGTAATCATCGAATATTGTAAGAGCTTTCATTGTCTGCTAATATGCCCCCTTTATTTATCCTAAGATTCTGACTTGGTGTACAGGGAAAACACTGTAAGGATGGCCCATGTTCTGAATTTTGTCGATGTACATTTCAAAAGTGCTTAATAAATAGTTATATTGTCTAAATCAGTCCTGGCTTACTCATTAATGTATTAATCGAAATTACGGATTGCATCTTATCTGCTTGTTGTCCCTTATGCCATAATTTGTACATCTCAATTGTCAGTAGAAACCACATTTGATTAAAGCAAGTCAGCTATATCAGCTATGTTTTTTTAAAGGCAGTAAATGTGGCTGAATGAACTGTTTCGCTGCCAGACACAGTGTTGCCAATTTAGCGACTTTGTCTCTATATTTAGCGAGTATTCAGACCCCTCTAGCGACACATTTTCAAAAAAGTGACTAGTGTTGATAATGGGATATGTAGGAGGGTGAGCCGGTCAAGGATCGATTCAGACAAGGTGGTCTATTGTATGACAAGTGACAGTTTAATTATGAGTAAAGATATCTGGTACAACGTATACGGGCCATTTCATTCGGTTCTTAAGGAACCAGCAGAAAAGAAGCGCAGATAACAGAGTGCACATGTCTCATATACAGAACAGAAAGTAGGTTGATTCTAGAAGATCGGGTCTTCGGGTTGGTTCAGGCTGAGGTGTAGTCTTCTTGGATTGGCCCTGTTGGGCCGTCCGTCATCCCTCTGAGTCTTGTTCTTTGTCACACAATGTTCAGCTAAAAAGGAGATTAGGTGTGTGCGCTGTCCTCAGTCACACAATGTTCGGCTAGAAAGGAGATTAGGTGTGTGCGCTGGTTTCTGCAAGTCAAGGCTGTCTCTTCCTCCCAATGTGTGGGTGTATGTCTTATCTGTGTGTCCTCGGCAGTTAGTGTGTGTAATGTGTGTGTGCTGTGTGTGTGGGTGTGGGAGCTATCCTGTATGGGACCTAACATGTTTTACTGTGAAAATACGTTGTCTCAGTTATAGCAATGTAATAGCAGTAGGCTGGTCACCTGCATAAGAAATAGCACTTCCTTACAAATCCCTCTCTTCACGTCTCCCCAGAGACGTGACACAACCTAACTAGATCCAGACACAAAAAGAAAACTTTTCCCAGAAGGAAAAGTTTTGTGATTCCCTCTCTTCACATCTCCTAAGAGATGTGACATAAACTAGGCTAACAATTACAAAGTTTAAAATACCTTCATGTTCTCCATTCGATCCCACTATGTACTAGATTGGCTACCAGCCACCTAGGAACTTACAACCCTCATGTCAAAAGAGAACAACAGCTCATTGAAAAACAGAACAAAAGAAAATGGTGTGAAATTTAAGCCCCCCTTTTTGACACCCACCAGGGTGTCACTCATTATCCCTTATTTCAGCAGTCATAGCATTTCATGAAAATAAAAACAAAACCTAGTAGGCACTCTCAACCTCATCCTCAAATTCGGGCAGGTCATTAGCAAGCAGAGGAAACATCTGGGAAAGGGGGGAAGGGTCAATAGCTCTAGAGATAACCCTAGTGGTAAGGGAACGGATACATGGAATGCAACAGCATCCACAGAGAACCAAAATGGCCGCGAACACCGAAATGGAGACCAAAATGGAGGAGACCAGGGTTTTATATTTACCAAAGGCACTCATCCAGGAGTCCCACATTGAGGTATCAATCCCAGAATGAGATTTCATTTTACCATTAAGAGTCCTCAAACCTTCTAGGGCTACGGTCAAGCTACCATCGGAGGCTGTGTTATTAGGGATGAAAATACAACACTGTTCACCAAACATAGTGCAAGCTCCACCTTTCTCTGCCGGTAGCATATCCACTGCAATGCGATTCTGGAATGTATTCTATCCACATTTTTATTAACAGTGCACCACCAACAAATGGAGGACTCAAACCCAGCTGCCACCTGATCCACCAACTTGTACTCGTCAGGAACTCCCCTTGGGACTCCAATGGCGTCTATGTACGTCGGATCACCACTAGATGGGGTGGTGGCACGCCTGGAACGTCCCCTCCAATATTCAGGGTTCACCCTCTGGACCCTAAGGATGAGGTCTCCAGCCTCTGTAGGGTAGATAGAAACAGGCAAAAGGAGAGTAACAAGTGCACAGCTTCCAGTAGTATTGGAGGGTAATTTATCAAACAGGACAGTGTTGCCACACCACCACCTCACATCTGCTCTGGATATTGGACTGAAACTCCCAACAATGTTGATTGTATCCAGACACCAATTCCCAGGAACCTGTCCCACATTAGTACCGCCTCCCGTCATTTTGACACAGGTGAAATGTGCCCTGGCAACCTTGTTGGAAAACAATGGTTTCCTAGCAGTAGATTTAGTCATGGGATAGACAGCATCCCAGGCAGAGCAATTACAACTGGGGTTATCCGTAGTCATTAATGGGATTAAACATGTTAGAGTCACATCTGTAACAGACTTCTTAAAACACGGTATGATGCAAGCAGCACAACACATCAATAATAAAAATACAAGAATTAGGGTCAGAAATCCAGTAACCACCATACCAGTGTACTTACCAAACCAGGCTCCCAACCAAAAGAACAGTCCAGACTCCTCCACCCCCGCCATGGTCCTCATCTCAGCAGATAGTGCACCAAGCCCATTAAAGGCCTTAGCTATACCACCATCTGGAGTGGTGTTATTAGGAATATTCGTGCAACATTGTTCACCGAACATCTTGCAGACTGTCTGGCAACCCTAGATGTGGCCTCAAGCTGTTCAGACAGACCAGTGAGTGCATCACGGGGGTAATTCACAAAACGCTGTTGATTATAGTAGATATAACTGATCCATGCAGTCTGTCTAGCATCCACTATGGCTGGACCTATAATAGGTAGTAAGTGCCAGAGTCCATCATTCCTACCCAAGGCCTGAAACTCATGAGGAACCCCCACTGGCACTCCCAACAGGTTAGTGTGTATGTCAACTACATCCTCTGTCCATGGAGCACTACATCTATGTCTCCCATGGGATGGAATGTTTTCAGGTCCCCTGGATACAGAACCCAACAGCTGTTCAGAAGTAACATCAACAATGGTCAGTGGAATTATCAAACTGGTCAGAGCACACGTACCTTGCCAGTCTCCTCTAAGAATGGGTCTCAGTACTCTTTTGGGTCCACATATCCACCACACATCAGCCAGACCACTAGTTTGGTTTAGGCCTGTAACTGGCCAAGTGGCATAAATGGTTATGTTACTGCTGCAATCAGCTTCAGGCAATCTCCCATAGTCCATGCCACTACCTGTACCCGTGATGCAACTGTAATTGCCCCCATATGCCTTAACACCCCAAGGGGCCCGATGAGGAGGTACTGTAGGAAACACAAGGCTCAAAGAGGAACAGAGGGTTGAATTGGGCTGAACCTGGTAAAAACCTCTCAGAATACACAACCACCCCTCTCCTTCTCCTATAGCAAATGGGTGTGTAGCCAGAACAAGTCTAGCATGACTACAAATAGTGCAGTCCTTTCTTCTCAGGGTTTTAGCTGTGTACCTCATATAAGACAGCCACAAATTGTCCCTACCATCAAACCCAGTCTCAGTGCCTAATTGATCAATAGCTGTGTAGTCTCTAACATTAATTACCTGAATGGGATTTTTTTTACAGAGTGGTGGTAGGTGGCAGGTTCGGTCCAGGGGTGGTAGAGGAGTGTGTCTGGCCCTGGTTCGTCTGGGACCTCTGGTTTTGGCAGCTCCCTAATAGAAAACACACCCATCGTGTCTGTCCCGGTCCTTTGTAGTCCGAGGGTGTAAGTGCCTGCATCAGAGAGCTTAATAGTTTTGATGGTTAGTAGGATTTCATCACCTTTACAAAGTTCAACAGTGCTCCCAGGTTTTCCCCATATGATGGAAAACCTATCCACCTTTGTGGGATCCCCTATGCTATAAGAATACCCTCTTCTCCAATCCTAGAATTGTCCCAAGTTGGTTATCATGTAATCCCCATATGGACACCCTCCCCCATTACACAGGTACACTGACACTCCTGTAAAACCCCACCCTCTCCCAGAGAACACATCACTAGCAAGAGCCAGACACATCTTCACTTCTATGAACAAAAACAGGGGTGACAGGACAGGGAGGGTTACTTCATTCGAGAGATGGCCCCCGGAATCCTGTTAATTCCAGTTCTCCTCTCGAACACTGTTTATTGTTCGACAGTGTCATGTGTCCTACCCTCCCCCGTGCGATATGAATCCGGGTAGCTCTTTCAGCTAGCTGTCACCAGGAGTCCTTGTATGGTCCCCCCAACAAGCCTCTGGGACTGGATTGAGTGACTTCACCTGTAGTTCACCTGTAATGCATAAAATCCTGGACATACAGGCTTGGTTAACAAACAGTTTCTCATATGTTTTATCTGATTATATCTTTAGTTTCTTATCCAGTTCGCCCCATCCTATCCTAGACCACAATTTACCCATCCCCCTTTTGATACCTGGCTCTGCCCAGGTAACAACCTTACCTACTCTAAATAATGACTTAGGTAAGATTAGTATATTATCCTTCTGTTCTGACATTATCATGTAGGAGCGCCCCTTTCATTTTCCACATGTCCAATTATCCCTTTTGTCTCCACTCAGTAACTGTTATCTACACATTCTGTTATCTTTGCTCGTCCTGGCTCCCTTTTCAAACTTCTCCTCTCTGCTCTCCAACCTTCAAGGTCTCTGCAGTGCAGGGGAGGGCTCTTCTGTCTGCCTTTTCCCCTTATCTGTCTGTAGCTCGTTTTCTCATGTTTCCAAATTTGAACTAAATGTCTCACTGTTTGGCTTTATCTAAACTCATGGATTTTTTTTTTTTTAGAAAAACATGTCTATGGTGGCACTTTCTAAAGTCCTTATATAGGTTAATTAAACCCCACTATAATTAATTTACCTTAAAAATAAAAAATAAAAACAAACCGTATTACCCATGACCACAAATTAAATATTCAAATGGCACCCCCTATATACAGGTGTTAAAACCAAACACAAATATCTAAATTTCTTCCCTGCCCTGTTGGCTCAAAATATGTCCCAAATACTTAACATGAGTCTACCATAAATAAAACTTATCCTAGCTAAATTTTCACACCACGTTCATCAGAGAAAATATATTGACACTATAATGTAAATTTCACTGCATTTTTGTATTAAATTACCTTAATATCAGTATTACAAATTACCCTAGATTCTCCATCCAAATTGCTTTCCAATGAGGCTGATCAGACCACAAAGGAAAGTTACAATGGAGGTCATAAGTCATACCACCTTCCCTGTGTTTGATTACCAATTTCAAACCAGTTGTAACTTTAGTTAACGTCAACCTGCTCCGCCACAGGAGTGCCATCTGATGCACTGTCCAGCTAGACCAGTCAGGACCAGTCTCTGCCACTAAATTCTTCCACGTCCATTTATTATACCCCCCTTCTGTCATGTACCACACTGATCTAGACCAACTGATTGCATGAGTACCATAACCGCCACCTGGGCTTCCAATAACACCCCAGGTAAGTATAACAGTGGTAGTAGCGTTAGGCGGGATACACAGAGTAGCTGACCTAATCAATTCTGCAGTACACTCAAAGTCATTATTCTGAACTTGACGTTTAGACAGAACATGCGTATCCGAGAATATTGAAGCATTGGTGATGTTTAGCTGGGTAGTCTGTTCCTGGTCAGTGATTATACGCTGGGCTGCCCATATCATTACTCCCAATGTCAAAACAACATTGACTATAATTAGGACAAACAATGGGCCAGAACAACCCAGTCTTTCCCATGGTCTCCTAGCCCTTCTAGCCCATGGTGCTACTCTAGTGTCCCTATCATCTGAGGATGGGAGTCTCCTCCACATGATCAGACGGGAGGGATGTCAGAATTTGAATTCGAATTGGATGTGAGTAAATCACTTCTTACTTCAGCCAGAGTTCTGGCAGGGGTTGGGGCTGGTGTACAATGTGTCAGGTGGTGCCAAGGTGCGCCTAATTTACCTTTGACCTGGACTGAGTGTGAAGTAACCTCCTTCACTTCGTACGGTCCAGTCCACCTGGGATCAGCCCACTTTCTCTTGTGGACCTTGATCCTTACCCAGTCCCCAACTTTTACCCTTGGTTGTTCCGGGACGTCAGTCAGCTCCCTCTCTGCGACACGGTGTATCTGTTTGGAGAGAGCTGCAGACAATTCCGTCAATTTCTTCACATAGTCAGACATCCCTATTTGGTGCACATCAAGAGGGGGCATATGACCTCCCTCTCTTGGTGGCCCTGGCATTACTCTACCTGTCATTATTTCATGGGGTGAAAGATGTGTCCCTGCACCTGGTGAGGACCTCATGGCCATCAGTGCCAGGGGCAGGGCTTCCACCCAGGTCAATTTGGTTCCTGCACATACTTTAGCTATTTTAGCTTTCAGATTTTGATTACAGCGTTCCACAAGGCCCTGCGATTGCGGCCTATACACAGAGCCAAACTTGTGTGTAATGCCAAACCTCTCCTCCACCTGTCTTAGGTGCTGATTTGACGTGTTTTTTTTTTAGAAATATTTTGTACACTCTTTGGATATACTTAGCCCGTCACTGGCTCGTGCCAGTGATGTATTCTTAGGAGACACTATTACTCGTACTCTGTCTTAACTCAGAGCCTCTCCGTCATATATCCAGAATTTTAAACAATAATGTTTTAATGATTAAACACGAGCCCCTAATTCAGGAAATGATTATCAACATAAACTATGTTTTAACAATTTGGATAATAGAGATTTTTTTTTTTTTTTTTTTTTAGGAAATACTTTTCTCACAATAATTTTAAATATTGGTAATAATATCAGGGACTTGTGAAACGCCGTTTACATTTAGTCTATAGTCAACACACAAATATTATTACATGGACATAGTTTTAAACACAATTGTTCAATTAGAACATCTTATTCTATGACATCACACATTAGTACATTTATCACATTCATTCTGGCCACAACACAAAGCGGACTTTTTCAAATTATTTTTAATCCTTGTCTTATGAAGAGAAATAATGAAGAGAAATTATAGATAAAACGTATCGGTGCTCATCGGCCATTGGACATAAACATTACACAACAAGTTGGAAATCGCAAATTAAACAACAAGTGGTTTGGAAGGAATCAGTGACAGTGGCTAACTGCAAGCATTGCAACTAGGAAGTTGAGAATAAACGAGCTCAGACTGGGAAAATAAGTTTTGAATGGTCATCCAAATCCAACTGGGAATTGTAAATCAGGCCTCTTTGTCTTCCTTTGATGACAAAATTTGCCCACAAAGGACTGTCGCGCCACCTCCCTGTTCAAGTGAGCACATCACAACAAGGTGAGTCCAAAAATGTCTTATATGCTGCTGCATAAATTATGTAATATGCCAGGAAGATATGTACACTGTAGCTAACAAAGTAATACTACGGGTATGTTGTGAAGTAAGCTTTTAGTAGCCCATGTGCCTCACCCTAATAATTTGGTATATTTTCACCTTTTAATTTCGCCTAAAATTACTGTTCTGACTCGGTGGTGCACATGTAGCCTATAACCTGTTTTTGAGAAATGTAATCATCGAATATTGTAAGAGCTTTCATTGTCTGCTAATATGCCCCCTTTATTTATCCTAAGATTCTGACTTGGTGTACAGGGAAAACACTGTAAGGATGGCCCATGTTCTGAATTTTGTCGATGTACATTTCAAAAGTGCTTAATAAATAGTTATATTGTCTAAATCAGTCCTGGCTCACTCATTAATGTATTAATCGAAATTACGGATTGCATCTTATCTGCTTGTTGTCCCTTATGCCATAATTTGTACATCTCAATTGTCAGTAGAAACCACATTTGATTAAAGCAAGTCAGCTATATCTTTTTAAAGGCAGTAAATGTGGCTGAATGAACTGTTTCGCTGCCAGACACAGTGTTGCCAATTTAGCGACTTTGTCTCTATATTTAGCGAGTATTCAGACCCCTCTAGCGACACATTTTCAAAAAAGTGACTAGCGACTTCTTCTGGTGTTATTGGACTTTTGGAAACTCTTGACATGAAAGCACGTATAGTTCTAACTCTTCTCAACAAGCAGCGGGTGCTATAACTGATATTTTTTTCAAATATCAGTTATTGTCCATCATTGTCGGTTGCACGACTATACGATTATTGTTCCAACCCTAGTTCCAGTGCAACACATTTTATAGGATTCGATTTAGTGGTGTGGTAATGATCTGGTTTTTAATGGTGTTTTATACAGAGCCTTCCGAATGAATTCACTCCCCTTGACTTTTTCCCCAAATAAATTGTGTTACAGCCTGAATTTAAATTGATTAAACATAGATGTTTTTGTGTCCCTGGGCTACACACAATAGCCTATAATGTCAAAGTGGAATTATGTTTTTTGAAATGTTTACTAATTAATAAAAAATGAAAAGCTGAAATGTCGAGTCAATAAGTGTTCAACCCCTTTGTTATGGCAAGCCTAAAGTTCAGGAGTAAAAATGTGCTTAAGTCACATAAGTTGCATGGACTCAGTATGCAATAAGTTTTTAACATGATTTTTGAATGGCTACCTTGTCTCTGTATCCCACACATACAGATAATTGTAAGGTCCCTCAGTCGAGCAGTGAATTTCAAAAACAGATTCAACCACAATGACCAGGGAGGTTTTCCAATGCCTCGCAAAGAAGGACACCTATTGGTAGATGATAGGTATAAATAAAAAGCAGATATTGAATATCCCATTGCACACGGTGAAGTTATTTATTATACTTTGGATGGTGTATCAATACACCCAGTCTCTACAAAGATACAGGCGACCTTACTAACTCAGTTGCCAGAGAGGAAGAAAACCTCTCAGGGATTTCACCATGAGGCCAATAGTGAGTTTAAAACAGTTAGTTTAACGGCTGTGACAGAAAACTGAGAATGGATCAACAACATTGTAGTCACTCCACAACACTAACCTAATTGACAGTGAAAAGGAAACCTGTACAGAATACAAATATTTCAAAACATGCATCCTGTTTGCAACAAGGCACTAAAGTAATACTGCAAAAAAATGTGTCAAAGCCATTAACTTTTTGTCCTGAATACAAAGTGTTATGTTTGGGGCAAATCCAATAACATATTACTGAGTACCATTCTCCATATTGTCAAACATAGTGGTGGCTGCAGCATGTTATGGGTATGCATGTAATCATTAAAGACTGGGGAGTTTTTCCAGGTTAAAAAAAATACGGAATGGGCACAGGCAAAATTCTAGAGAAAAACCTGATTTCAGTCTGTTTTCTTCCACACTGGGAGATTAATTCACCTTTCAGCGGGACAATAACCTAAAACACAAGGCCAAATCTACACTGGAGTTGCTTACCAAGAAGACTGTGAATGTTCCCGAGTGGCTGAGTTACAGTTTTGACTCATGAATACTTTCTGAAGGCACTGTATTTAATGGTGTGGTATATAACTAGACACATGCTGTTTCAGGTCAATACACTGCAAATGGTATGTTTGGTTTAAAGTCCCCAAAATGACATATAGAAGCCTCTCAGTGGGATAACATTTTTATTATTTCCAATGGTAATCAATACACTTGACAAAACAAGCACACATTTGGGTCATACAAAAATAAACTGCTTATTACCACAAACAAGATGTACATTTTGTGTTGGCTGATAAAATACAGCACAAAAAAAGATGTGCAAGAAAAAAATGGAAATAATATTCCTCAAGTAGACATTTCTGATTTCTCCTCTGGTCTCAAGGACTCGATCTCCATAGCCATTAGGAATCCTGGTTTGGAGGTAAGTGGAGAGAGAGATTGGCAGCCCATGTCACTTCTAAAGGCAACTGACATACAAAGCTTTTACACACATGAAAAATGAAAACACATCTCTGAAGGGACTTTAACATGTGCGTCATTCGGGAAGGTTGTTGAGTGTGTGTACAATCCAGTCAAATTGCTGTGGTCTGTCTGAGGTGCTTTGTCCCTTCTAGTAATTATATTTCTATGGTGTATACAATTTCAGTATGGTGTATCCAAAACATATTAACCAATTTATATAGATACGTATTGAGACCGCGGTAACATATAGGACCGAGCACGTCAACAATGTCTGTCGCAATTTATCTACGCCTGAGTAGGTGGTGTTGTTTTCAGTAGACCTTTTTCTTTCGTCTCTGTTTATTGTGACTGTTGTGCAGTAAGTCTTGGTCAATGTCATGTGGAACTATGTCTGTGGAAATGTTAAGTTGCTGTTTGTTCAATTAAATCTACAAAAACGAAATTTAAAAAACTACTTCAGCCTCACCTTCGGTGTAGTCCATCTCAGGCCTAGTGGAGATGAAGATCCAGGCCATTCCTACCAGCACAGCCACCACCAGGTTCACTATGATCCACGGGTTCAGGATCTGTTGCTCTGACCCAGGAGGCCTGGGGAGGAGAGGGGTTGTAAAAGTCACAATGCTTTGTTTGTTTGGCTGGAGTCAGAGGAACAGAAGAAAAGAGGGTTCTCTTCTCTCTGACTCCCAACAGTGATATTGCTGAGTAAGATAATCAATATACAAGAACTAACTTAACATGTTAATATCAAGACAATAAGAACAGTAAGTTAGCACACCATAAGGTCTCGTTAGCACTGGGGTACAGGTTGATGCGGTCACTGGTCATCTGCTGGCTGAGAGAGAGGACCAGAGATGAGAAGTACACTGCAGGAGGAGAGGGAAAGTTACTTCAGTGAAATGACCATTTGCCAAGGCCAGAGAGACAAAGTGCTTGCTGGGCTGCATCATATACAGGTTGGCTCCGTCTGTCCTGAATGAATGAATTGAGTAACATACTGTAAAGATGTTTTCACTCACAAAAAGAGGCTAGAGCAACTGGGTCCAGGGTGACAAACTCTCTCATAGCCATGGCGCCTTTGGCCAGATTCACCCTGAAATGGAAAGAGAATGAGTCTCTCTCCACACAAACACTGGGGAGGGAAGGGGCACACTGGGGTTTGTTGTAAAATGTGCAAGCCTGTAGCTAGAGAAAGTAGATGTGTGTGTGTGTGTGTGTGTGTGTGTGTGTGTGTGTGTGTGTGTGTGTGTGTGTGTGAGTGAGGGGGTCCATTGATGGAACAGAACGGCAGTGCGTTGTACACACACAAACACCTCCTAGCTCTAGCCACAGACTTCCCATATTTTCACAACAATGGCCACATTTATTTTGGGCCTGACCCCAGTGTGCCACACACAGACTCCCACTCTCTCTCCCCTCCTTACCTGTCAAAGGCTGACACGGTGCTTATAGCCAGTAGCAGGTAGAAGAGAGACTGTGCAGGGTAGGCCAGGCTGTGGTACTGCTGCAGTAGGTTAGGCAGAGTAGTGAGATGTTTTCCTGCCAGGGCATAGATCACTATGATGTTCCACACTGCATAGCCCGCTAGGAAGCCGTGGCAGAACAGCCCAACCCCCCTGTACATTAGAGAGATAGAGAGACGTGAGAGAGAGGGAGCACGCACACACACACACACACAGTCTTTCAAACAGACACCTGCACGCACACACCTGAAGCCACCATGTACCCTAACAGACACATCCTTGGTGGTCCACATCTGCTGGATGTCCACGAAGTTGTCCACCTGATCGCTGGACTTCGGTCTGTCTGACCGATCGGCCGCTTGAAACCTCTCTGAAAGTAAAACAACACATCATTACCCAACATAGAAGACAGGACACACAAGGATGTCCAAATAATTCATATAAGGCCAATTTTTCCAGACACAGAAACTAGACAAGTCCTCGACCAAGTAAAGCTTCCAATGGAGGTTTTCCATTGAAATTGCTTCATAGTCCAGGACTAGGTTAATTATTCTGTGTCCTGGAAACCAACCTATACTCTTAAAACTCTACCATGTACAGCTAACATAAAATAACAGAAAGAAGGGGGACACTCACTGCTCCTCTCTACAAACACCTTCCCCACAGGCTGGCTCTGTCCCAGGGGAGCAGAGAACAGGGAATGCCGGGGGACGGGTGGCTGAGCGTCTGTGATGATGTCATCGTCCTCTACATGAAGCTCGTTGACGTACTGTGTCTCTGACACTTTCGACTTCCTAGGGAGTTATCACGAAAAAAGAAAGAAAGAACAAAAGAGAGGGAAACTGAGCTCATTAATAAAGCACATCATAATAGAACCATACAAGTGAAAACATACCACACACATTTTACTCTACACCATAAATCAATAAAATTAGATTTGTCACATACATGAGATTAGTAGATGTTATTGTGGGTGTAGCGAAATGCAGTAATATGCAGTAATATCTAACAAATTACACAACATATACCCAATAGACACAAATCTAAGTTGGAATGAATTAAGACTATATACATCATATGGACGAGCAATGTACAACGGACTAAGATACCGTAGAATAATATAGAAAACAGTATATACATATGAAATGAGTAATACAAGATATGAAAACATTAAGTGAATGAGATACCGTAGAATAGTATAGAAAACAGTATATACACATGAGATGAGTAATACCAGATATGTAAACATTAAGTGACTAAGATACCATAGAATAGATAGGCCATATTACAGTGTCTCTTACTTCTTCCTCTTGGGTTTTTTGGTCACTTCTTCCCCTGCCTCTGCTGTGTTCTGGACCAGTCCATCACCATTCACCAGGTCAGCCTGGTCATCCTCCATGTCTGAGACACAAACAAGCGAACGAACAACGCTCCACATGTAACTTAATACATTTCACAAATACAGTAAGTACAACTATGACATATAGCCTATAAATGGTTTTGGTAAAACAGAACGGAATGTATTGAATATAAGTGTAATATAATCTTAACCATGCAGAAGTAATAGAATAAATAATACACAATCAAGATAATGTTTGAGTTAAAAGTAGGAAGAGTAGGTATATGGTTCCCCTGAGGCATGTTGTTACCTATAGTCAAGCGTGTTGTTTACCTATAGTCAGGCATGTTGTTACCTATAGTCAAGCGTGTTGCTTACCTATAGTCAGGCCTGTTGTTTTTCTATAGTCAAGCGTGTTGCTTACCTATAGTCAAGCCTGCTGTTTACCTATAGTCAAGCGTGTTGTTTACCTATAGTCAAGCGTGTTGTTTACCTATAGTCAAGCCTGCTGTTTACCTATAGTCAAGCGTGTTGTTTACCTATAGTCAAGCGTGTTGTTTACCTATAGTCAAGCGTGTTGTTTACCTATAGTCAAGCGTGTTGTTTACCTATAGTCAGGCCTGTTGTTTACCTATAGTCAGGCCTGTTGTTTTTCTATAGTCAAGCGTGTTGTTTACCTATAGTCAAGCCTGTTGTTTACCTATAGTCAGGCCTGTTGTTTTTCTATAGTCAAGCGTGTTGTTTACCTATAGTCAAGCGTGTTGTTTACCTATAGTCAAATGTGTTGTTTACCTATAGTCAGGCCTGTTGTTTTTCTATAGTCAAGCGTGTTGTTTACCTATAGTCAAGCCTGCTGTTTACCTATAGTCAAGCGTGTTGTTTACCTATAGTCAAGCGTGTTGTTTACGCTTGACTATAGGTAAACAACACGTGTATAGGTAAACAGCAGGCTTGACTATAGGTAAACAACACGCTTGACTATAGCTGACTATAGGTAAACAACACATTTGACTATAGGTAAACAACACGCTAGTCAAGCCTGTTGTTTACCTATAGTCAGGCCTGTTGTTTTTCTATAGTCAAGCGTGTTGTTTACCTATAGTCAAGCGTGTTGTTTACCTATAGTCAAATGTGTTGTTTACCTATAGTCAGGCCTGTTGTTTTTCTATAGTCAAGCGTGTTGTTTACCTATAGTCAAGCCTGCTGTTTACCTATAGTCAAGCGTGTTGTTTACCTATAGTCAAGCGTGTTGTTTACCTATAGTCAAATGTGTTGTTTACCTATAGTCAAGCGTGTTGTTTTTCTATGGTCAAATGTGTTGTTTACCTATAGTCAAGCGTGTTGTTTACCTATAGTCAAATGTGTTGTTTACCTATAGTCAGGCCTGTTGTTTTTCTATAGTCAAGCGTGTTGTTTACCTATAGTCAAGCGTGTTGTTTACCTATAGTCAAGCGTGTTTACCTATAGTCAAATGTGTTGTTTACCTATAGTCAAGCGTGTTGTTTACCTAAAGTCAAATGTGTTGTTTACCTATAGTCAGGCCTGTTGTTTTTCTATAGTCAAGCGTGTTGTTTACCTATAGTCAAGCCTGCTGTTTACCTATAGTCAAGCGTGTTGTTTACCTATAGTCAAGCGTGTTGTTTACCTATAGTCAAGCGTGTTGTTTACCTATAGTCAAATGTGTTGTTTACCTATAGTCAAGCGTGTTGTTTACCTATAGTCAAATGTGTTGTTTACCTATAGTCAAGCGTGTTGTTTTTCTATGGTCAAATGTGTTGTTTACCTATAGTCAAGCGTGTTGTTTACCTAAAGTCAAATGTGTTGTTTACCTATAGTCAGGCCTGTTGTTTTTCTATAGTCAAGCGTGTTGTTTACCTATAGTCAAGCCTGCTGTTTACCTATAGTCAAGCGTATTGTTTACCTATAGTCAAGCGTGTTGTTTACCTATAGTCAAGCGTGTTGTTTACCTATAGTCAAGCGTGTTGTTTACCTACAGTCAAATGTGTTGTTTACCTATAGTCAAGCGTGTTGTTTTTCTATGGTCAAATGTGTTGTTTACCTATAGTCAAGCGTGTTGTTTACCTTTTGTCAAATGTGTTGTTTACCTATAGTCAGGCCTGTTGTTTTTCTATAGTCAAGCGTGTTGTTTACCTATAGTCAAGCGTGTTGTTTACCTATAGTCAAGTGTGTTGTTTACCTATAGTCAAATGTGTTGTTTACCTATAGTCAGGCCTGTTGTTTTTCTATAGTCAAGCGTGTTGTTTACCTATAGTCAAGCGTGTTGTTTACCTATAGTCAAGCCTGTTGTTTACCTATAGTCAAATGTGTTGTTTACCTATAGTCAAGCGTGTTGTTTTTCTATGGTCAAATGTGTTGTTTACCTATAGTCAAGCGTGTTGTTTACCTATAGTCAAGCGTGTGTGTTTACCTATAGTCAAATGTGTTGTTTACCTATAGTCAAGCGTGTTGTTTACCTATAGTCAAGTGTGTTGTTTACCTATAGTCAAATGTGTTGTTTACCTATAGTCAGGCCTGTTGTTTTTCTATAGTCAAGTGTGTTGTTTACCTATAGTCAAGCGTGTTGTTTACCTATAGCCAAATGTGTTGTTTACCTATAGTCAGGCCTGTTGTTTTTCTATAGTCAAGCTTGTTGTTTTTCTATAGTCAAGCGTGTTGTTTACCTATAGTCAAGCCTGTTGTTTACCTATAGTCAAGCGTGTTGTTTACCTATAGTCAAGCCTGTTGTTTATCTATAGTCAAGCGTGTTGTTTACCTATAGTCAAGTCAAGCGTGTTGTTTACTTATAGTCAAGCCTGTTGTTTACCTATAGTCAAGCGTGTTGTTTACTTATAGTCAAGCGTGTTGTTTACCTATAGTCAAGCGTGTTGTTTACCTATAGTCAAATGTGTTGTTTACCTATAGTCAAGCGTGTTGTTTACCTATAGTCAAGCGTGTTGTTTACCTATAGTCAAGCGTGTTGTTTACCTATAGTCAAATGTGTTGTTTACCTATAGTCAGGCCTGTTGTTTTTCTATAGTCAAGCGTGTTGTTTACCTATAGTCAAGCGTGTTGTTTACCTATAGTCAAGCCTGTTGTTTACCTATAGTCAAATGTGTTGTTTACCTATAGTCAAGCGTGTTGTTTACCTATAGTCAAGCGTGTTGTTTACCTATAGTCAAATGTGTTGTTTACCTATAGTCAGGCCTGTTGTTTTTCTATAGTCAAGCGTGTTGTTTACCTATAGTCAGGCCTGTTGTTTTTCTATAGTCAAGCGTGTTGTTTACCTATAGTCAAGCGTGTTGTTTACCTATAGTCAAGCGTGTTGTTTACCTATAGTCAAATGTGTTGTTTACCTATAGTCAAGCGTGTTGTTTTTCTATGGTCAAATGTGTTGTTTACCTATAGTCAGGCCTGTTGTTTTTCTATAGTCAAGTGTGTTGTTTACCTATAGTCAAGCGTGTTGTTTACCTATAGCCAAATGTGTTGTTTACCTATAGTCAGGCCTGTTGTTTTTCTATAGTCAAGCTTGTTGTTTTTCTATAGTCAAGCGTGTTGTTTACCTATAGTCAAGCCTGTTGTTTACTTATAGTCAAGCGTGTTGTTTACCTAGTCAAGCCTGTTGTTTACCTATAGTCAAGCCTGCTGTTTACCTATAGTCAAGCGTGTTGTTTACTTATAGTCAAGCGTGTTGTTTACCTAAAGTCAAGCGTGTTGTTTACTTATAGTCAAGCGTGTTGTTTACCTATAGTCAAGCGTGTTGTTTACTTATAGTCAAGCGTGTTGTTTACCTATAGTCAAGCGTGTTGTTTACTTATAGTCAAGCCTGTTGTTTTTCTATAGTCAAGCGTGTTGTTTACCTATAGTCAAGCGTGTTGTTTACCTATAGTCAAGTGTGTTGTTTACTTATAGTCAAGCGTGTTGTTTACCTATAGTCAAGCGTGTTGTTTACTTATAGTCAAGCGTGTTGTTTACCTATAGTCAAGCGTGTTGTTTACTTATAGTCAAGCCTGTTGTTTTTCTATAGTCAAGCGTGTTGTTTACCTATAGTCAAGCGTGTTGTTTACCTATAGTCAAGTGTGTTGTTTACCTATAGTCAAATGTGTTGTTTACCTATAGTCAGGCCTGTTGTTTTTCTATAGTCAAGCGTGTTGTTTACCTATAGTCAAGCGTGTTGTTTACCTATAGTCAAATGTGTTGTTTACCTATAGTCAAATGTGTTGTTTACCTATGGTCAAGCGTGTTGTTTTTCTATGGTCAAATGTGTTGTTTACCTATAGTCAAGCGTGTTGTTTACCTATAGTCAAATGTGTTGTTTACCTATAGTCAGGCCTGTTGTTTTTCTATAGTCAAGCGTGTTGTTTACCTAAAGTCAAGTGTGTTGTTTACCTATAGTCAAATGTGTTGTTTACTTATAGTCAGGCCTGTTGTTTTTCTATAGTCAAGCGTATTGTTTACCTATAGTCAAGCGTGTTGTTTTTCTATAGTCAAGCGTGTTGTTTACCTATAGTCAAGCCTGTTGTTTACCTATAGTCAAGCCTGTTGTTTTTCTATAGTCAAGTGTGTTGTTTACTTATAGTCAAGCGTGTTGTTTACCTAGTCAAGCCTGTTGTTTACCTATAGTCAAGCCTGCTGTTTACCTATAGTCAAGCGTGTTGTTTACTTATAGTCAAGCGTGTTGTTTACTTATAGTCAAGCGTGTTGTTTACCTATAGTCAAGCGTGTTGTTTACTTATAGTCAAGCGTGTTGTTTACCTATAGTCAAGCGTGTTGTTTACTTATAGTCAAGCGTGTTGTTTACCCACAGTTGAAGTCGGAAGTTTACATACACTTAGGTTGGAGTCAGTAAAACACATTTTTCAACCACTCCACAAATTTCTTGATAACAAACTATAATTTTGGCAAGTCAGTTAGGCTATCTACTTTGTGAATGACAAGTAATTTTGCCAACAATTGTTTGCAGACAGATTATTTCACTTATAATTCACTGTATCACAATTCCAGTGGGTCAGAAGTTTACATACACTAAATTGACTGTGCCTGTAAACAGCTTGGAAAATTTCAGAAAATGTCATGGCTTTAGAAGCTTCTGATGGGCTAATTGACATCATTTGAGTCAATTGGAGATGTACCTGTGCATGTATTTCAAGGCCTACCTTCAAACTCAGTGCCTCTTTGCTTAACATCATGGGAAAATCTAAAGAAATCAGCCAAGACCTCAGAGAATAAAACTGTAGACCTCCACAAGTGTAGTTCATCCTTGGGAGCCATTTCCAAACGCCTGAAGGTACCACGTTCATCTGTACAAACAATAATACGCAAATATAAAAACCATGGGACCATGCAGCCGTCATACCGCTCAGGAAGGAGATGCGTTCTGTCTCCTAGAGATGAACGTACTTTGGTGCGAAAAATGCAAATCATTCCCAGAACTACAGCAAAGGAGCATGTGAAGATGCTGGAGGAAACAGGTACAAAAGTATCTATATCCACAGTAAAACGAGTCCTATATCGACAGAACCTAAAAGGCCACTCAGCAAGGAAGAAGCCACTGCTCCAAAACCGCCATAAAAAAAGCCAGACTACGGTTTGCAACTGCACACGGGGACAAAGATTGTACTTTTTGGAGAAATGTCCTCTGGTCTGATGAAACAAAATAGATCTATTTGGCCATAATGACCATCGTTATGTTTGGAGGAAAAGGGGGGATGCTTGCAAGCCGAAGAACACCACCCCGACTGTGAAGCACGGGGGTGGCAGCATCATGTTGTGGGTGTGCTTTGTTGCAGGAGTGACTGGTGCACTCCACAAAATAGATGACATTATGAGGAGGAAAATGACGTGGATATATTGAAGCAACATCTCAAGACATCAGTCAGGAAGTTAAAGCTTGGTCGCAAGCTTCCAAATGAACAATGACCCCAAGCCTACTTATAAAGTTGTGGCAAAATGGCTTAAGGACAACAAAGTCAAGGTATTGGAGTGGCCATCACAAAGCCCTGACATCAATCCCATAGAAAATTAGTGGGCAGAACTGAAAATGCGTGTGCGAGCAAGGAGGCCTACAAACCTGACTCAGTTACACCAGCTCTGTCAGGAGGACTTATTGTGGAAAGCTTGTGGAAGGCTACCCGGAACATTTGACCCAAGTTAAACAATTTAAAGGCAATGCTACCAAATACTAATTGAGTGTACGTAAACTTCTGACCCACTGGGAATGTGATGAAAGAAAAAAAGCTGAAATAAATAATTTTCTCTACTATTATTCTGACATTTCACACTAAAATAAAGTGGTGATCCTAACTGACCTATGACAGGGAATTTTTTTACTAGGATTAAATGTCAGGAATTGTGAAAAACTGAGTTTAAATGTATTTGGCTAAGGTGTATGTAAACTTCCGACTTCAACTGTATAGTCAAGCCTGTTGTTTACCTATAGTCAGGCATGCTGTTTACCTATAGTCAGGCATGCTGTTTACCTATAGTCAGGCATGCTGTTTACCTATAGTCAGGCATGCTGTTTACCTATAGTCAGGCATGCTGTTTACCTATAGTCAGGCATGCTGTTTACCAATAGTCAGGCATGCTGTTTACCAATAGTCAGGCATGCTGTTTTTTACCAATAGTCAGGCATGCTGTTTTTTACCAATAGTCAGGCATGCTGTTTTTTACCAATAGTCAGGCATGCTGTTTACCAATAGTCAGGCATGCTGTTTACCTATAGTCAGGCATGCTGTTTACCTATAGTCAGGCATGCTGTTTACCTATAGTCAGGCATGCTGTTTACCTATAGTCAGGCATGCTGTTTACCAATAGTCAGGCATGCTGTTTACCAATAGTCAGGCATGCTGTTTACCTATAGCCAGGCATGCTGTTTATCTATAGCCAGGCATGTTGTTTACCTATAGTCAGACATGTTGTTTACCTATAGTCAGACATGTTGTTTACCTATAGTCAGGCATGTTGTTTACCTATAGTCAGGCATGTTGTTTACCTATAGTCAGGCATGTTGTTTACCTATAGTCAGGCATGTTGTTTACCTATAGTCAGGCATGTTGTTTACCTATAGTCAGGCATGCTGTTTACCTATAGTCAGGCATGTTGTTTACCTATAGTTAGGCATGCTGTTTACCTATAGCCAGACATGTTGTGTAGCTATAGTGAGATTTGTTGTTTACCTACGGTCGCTGCCTTTTTCTTCTTCTTCCTTCTCTGTGATGCAGCTTCCGGCGAATCGGGGGTCAAGTCCTGGATGACCTCAGATGACCTGCGACTGCTCAGACCCCCCACCTGGGCCATCTCCATCCCTGAGTCTGCTGCACATACAAAACAACACAACTCTCTTATTATATACTTGAGGTGTACTTACTATGTGGTTCAAGTCATTACTAGTACTTTAACTGTATATACATGATTATTTGACAGTGGAATGCAAGCTTTATAGTTAACCCATAGCCTGAAACTTAAAGGCAAAGTGCCTCCAAAATCTGGAACAATGCTGTTCACCAGCAGTTCAACAGAAGGAGCTCCCGATAACTATTCCTTGGAAATATTCCTTTTCCACCCACCCTCTGGGCTTTCAACACCATCCACCTGACTCTTCGACTTCTTCCTCTTGCTTTTAGGGACTGGCATCTCGTCTACATAGGAGACAAAACAGGTAAAGAAAACTATATCCAAGCCAGCAGCGCCAACCAATATTCAATAGTTAAATGATCTATTACAACATCATTCTGAAGGCAACTCACCACCTGTATCTTGACTTCATGCAGTTGTTCAAATGCCATACATATAAAAGGGAAAGAGAGAGCGTGAGAGAGATGTTCTGCTGGGATAAATGAGTTGAAACAGTATCACAACAGCATAAGGAGGCGAGACTCACCTTGACATGGGGGGCAGGGCACGCTGTCCACGCTAAAGAGGACAAGGAAGAAGAGAATGAGGCTTGGCCAACATCTTACATAACACACCTTAATGATTACTTAATATACTTCATTATATTCACTTATTTAACCTTTATTTAACTAGGCAAGTCAGTTTAAGAACAAATTCTTATTTACATTGACGGCCAACCCCCCCGGCTGAACACTCCCCTAACCCAGACAACGCTGGGCCAATTGTGAGCTGCCCTATGGGACTCCCAATCACGGCCGGTTATGACACAGCCTGAGAACAAACCAGGGTCTGTAGTGACGCCTCTAACACTGCAATGCAGTGCCTTAGACTGCTGCACTCTTGGGAGGCCCTCAATCCATACATGCCAAGAGATAGGATCAGAGGGGAACCAAGGAACAAAGCAAGTGGTTGTACAAAGCGCTCTCCAAAACTTAAAGTAGATAACACTCCGTCACAAACAGTACATTTCTCCAATTGATCTCAACTAGAGGTCGATCGATTATGATTTTTCAACGCTGATGAAAAATTAATTGACCATTCCGATTAATCGTTCGACCTCTAATCTCAACAATAAAATCCTCCAAAACTCAACAACCTGGACTCAGAAAACAGAGTCCTTTTCGTACAGAGAGAAGATCCAGCAGCACCAGGGCCCAGTTTCCCAAAACTAGGCCCAGGACTGTGTATGAGAGAGAACTTACCGTGATTTGTTTTCTCACCATTCCACCCAAGAATCAGAAAGGGCTCTGAGGATATTCCTGTGCCACAGCCTTGGTGGCACTGCCTAATCCTGGGCTAAATCTGCAGTATGCATCTGCCAAGGAACTGGAATACCAACCAATCCAGGCATAGATCAGATCAGACTATTCAGACTTGAGGGATTTGACCCCTTGAGGTGAAAGTGAAGAAGACCCTCAACAAAAATAGCCTAGAGTAAACTACAACACCTTTATTAATGCAATAATTTGGTGTAAGAACAATGTTGATGATTATTAAGGCCGTATTTCATTTCCCTCTCATATTGGGCCACAGTTTTGAAGTGACATAAGCTACACCTCTTCATGGGGTTGTTGACCTTAACCCCTAATGCTGTATGGTTCTGCAGCAAGGTCCCTGTTACACCCTCTCTGATTTGTTGTTGTTGGGCCCTCTGCAGGGTGCAGAAACCAGAGACCTATGGGAACTGGCTGTCTGAGAGCAGTCTTTTGACTGGGCTTGTGCTCATAGGCTACCAATGTGCTGCATACTAGCTAGTTACAAGTCGAAATACTCTTAAGATTTATGATATGGATGGTCGTGTAAGTGTAGTGGCGCATGCGTGGCTAATGGTACCTGTGGAAGAGGCGGGAGGTCCCTCCGTCGCATACTTTGTGCCTAAATAAATATTTTGATTAATAAAAAACAAACTGCACACACTGGGAAACTGGAATAGGACAAAAACCACTAGTTATAACGAATTTATGGATAAATAGTAATAGCTAACTAAGACAGAGCAAAATTATAACTAGCTGGTCAGCAAAATTAGCTATCTAGTACATTTAGGCTAGAGCAACCTTGTATTCCGACCTTTACAAAATTAGCAAACCACATACCTGGAATCCTCCTGTGTCCATTTCTGCGGGATACCCTATTAAAACAACCCCGATAAGAGATAGCTAGTTAGCTACCTAGCTGTTAAAACGTTTTGGGCTTGTAACGTCCGCATGTTGGTAGCCACGGTGTTTACCCGACCACTTTGTTTACACTCGTTGCCTTGCCATTACAGTGATTTTTAGCTGAGAAAACAAAAAGGAACTTCCGGTTTTCAAAATAAAAGCCTATCTTCTACACATGTTGACACAAAAAGTCACACAAGCACATATTAAATAACACGCGTTCACACATACAATTGTATTTTTATACAATTTTACATCACATATTTTACCATTATTCCATATCCCATTATGTTACACAATTTTTTTTATGTATAATAATAGCCTGGGATTACAGACTATGAAAACATTGTGTTAAATGGTGAGCACACAACTCCACTAACTTGCTCACCTTCCTACTGAAACACCGTACCAATCTAGAGCACTTGAATATACGTTCTTTGGCATTAACATTCATTTTATTAAATCAAATAAAAACATGAAGAAAATACAGAAATTCAGCATGGACAATTATTTGCTCTGATTGTAAACGAAAGATGAGAAGTTAACCTACAACCTCTGATAGCATACCTATGTAGCACATCAATACATTATCTCCAACTATGCACACAATTTCAGAGAAAAACAGACATAATTTTTGGTTTAATCCAGCGCCATCATAGCCTTGAATAGGCAAATTAGTCAACAACAGATTCAAGCAGACACATGGACAGTATCTGTATGAGTCTCTCAAACTCACACTAAACAAAACAAAACAAGAAATCCAATCTAAAACAAATTCCACTGAAGAGCAGAGGGCATCTTCAGAAGTAGCAGCCAAAGGTGACAGCCACTCCACATCCATGTTGTTCTCCATTCCCTCTTTTACGATGCCCTGTTTGTGATCCTTTTATGTTCTCTCCTCTCCTCTCCTCATTTCTCATCAAAACTCCTCTGTGGGTCGTATCTAGTTGGCAGGAACCCACTGTGTCTCGTCCTGAGCCCTCCTCACAGCCTTCAGTAGCTGAACACAGGAGTCTTGCAGCCTGTCGTTCACCATCACATTTTCGAAGAACTAGCAGTTCTGTCTCCTCAATCTCCTGGAAGTCTTCCTCCTGTTGGGAACAGAATAACATGACAGTTGGTCACTATCTTAACTATGGCATAATGGTCAGTATTTCAACCATTTGATCACCATAGGGATGGCATATTATTACCAGGTATCTTTGGAAAAAAGAGGTTCAAACCGTGAGCGACTTCCTGGTCAATAAAAAAAAGGAGAAATGATAATAAAACCATAAGAGTGCTTACTTAGAAAGGGATGTTGACATAGTCATTTGTGGTGATCTGAGTGTCCTTTCTGGTCTCCTTCATTTGTTCTGCGGTGGGCGGCTTCACATAGATCATGTAGGCCTTGAGCTCATGTGTCCTCACTGACTGGATGGCCTAAAACGGGACAGTCATCATACATGGGTCAATTGAGAACTAATTCTCATTTTCAATGAAGACCTGGCCAAGATGCAACTGAGGTCAACACAGAGCTAACTCCACAATAGGGCCAAGTCAATGATGAAGCCCCACTGGGGAAGAACCCCAGCAGGACCCACATGAGGCTTGATTTCGATGACACAGATCCTTCCACTGTTCAAAACATCCTTCACAGCGTCAAAGCTTGTGCTGTAGAAATGACCTTTGTACTCCCCATTTTCCAGAAACATGGTTTAAAACAAACGCAACACAAAACCCTGGCTTAATATCAGGTGGTCCACATCAATGTTATTAACTTACTTAATCCTCTTTGTCCCCATTCATGTGTTTGTGAGAGGAAAGTGATAAGCTGTTATTCAGTGAGTACCTACTTGTTGTTGTAAACCATGTTCTCAAACAGTTCTCTGTTGATGAAGTGATACTCTTTATCAGACTCCTCATGGCTCTTAGCGGCTCGTGTTGAGTCTGGAGCAGGAAGGACAAATATTTCAGATGACATCATAGGAAGAAGACAAGACGTCATATCATCATATCAAGACATCATAGGACGACATCAAACAAGACATTGATTGTATCCATGTCAACAATGGAAGAAAGTCAAATAGACTGGCAGGTTCACAGAGGTTAGGTGGTTTACTTACGAGGCACGGCCCCTTGAAAGGTCACTGGATTGATTTCGATTAACCGCCTGTGAAGTTCGTTCACTCCAATGCCAGAGGGACCTGAGAGAGAAGAACACACTTGTGAGGTCTCTGTCATGTCGTCACACATATTCTGCGCCAATACAAGTAGAGGCACACTGCCCATGTACAAAAACAGTGACAGCATGAATCATAATGCATTATTGGCCACAGAACCATTTACGTGTTAGCACGTACTCATGACAGTCAATACATATTTGAATCTTGTGCCAATCTATTTGTGTAGCTGGTTAGTGCCAGACTGATGAATTACCCACCAGGGTGATCAGGCGGTGCTTGTCCTGTGGGTTGCACTGGTATCGTACCACCTCTTCGTATGGGTTGTTGAGGGCACTGTAGCAGCTGCCGGAGCAGCGGGTGTAGCAGGACTGCTGACTGGAACCTGTGCTTAGGGACTGGCGCCGGCACAGACGCAGGCTACGTCTGAACCCAGTTAGATAGATCCCCTCGATGTTAGTGCTGAACTCACCCTCCTCTAGGAGCGGGGGGAAAAGGGAGGGGGAGAGCATGATAATGGGATGAATGTGTATGTCACTAGACATGGTGTTGGAATTTATTCTAATTGAGATCAAAGGAGAGCTCAGTAGAGCAAGTTATGTTCACCTACTCTTAGCTCCTCTCACATTCCAAATTGTAATTCAGAAATGATTGAAATAAAGTAAACAGTGTTATAGTTGAGTGATACTGTATTTTGTATACCACAGGCTACATGAAGAACTTACTTCAACAAAGACTTACCTAAAAGATTAAAAATCTTCCTCATCTCTTAGAAAATAGAACAAAAACATACAAAAAAATCCACCAAATCTTGAAGTAAACAAATGAGTGAAACAATATGATTCATTGTAGAGGAAATTCGGGAAATCTTACCAGCTTCATCAGACTTTTCATCAATGGCCATCAGGTCTTTATCTGAAAGAGCCAAGTATGACAGGTCAGTGCAAAGTCAATAATAAAATGCACTAGATATACAAAAGTACGTGGACACCCTTTCAAATGAGTGGATTTGTCTATTTCAGCCACATCTGTTGCTGACAGATATATAAAATGGAGCACACAGCCATGCAATCTCCATAGACAAACATTAGCAGTAGAATGGCCTTACTGAAGAGTTCCGTTACTTTCAACGTGGCACCTTCATAGGGTGCCACCTTTCCAACAAGTCAGTTCATCAAATTTCTGCCCTGCTAGAGCTGCCCCAGTCAACTGTGAGTGATGTTACTGTGAAGTGGAAACGTCTAGGAGCAACAACGTGCCGCAAAGTGTTAGACCACACAAGTTCATAGAACGGGATCCCCTAGTGCTGAAGA
This sequence comes from Oncorhynchus clarkii lewisi, assembly GCF_045791955.1. Lineage (NCBI taxonomy): Eukaryota > Metazoa > Chordata > Actinopteri > Salmoniformes > Salmonidae > Oncorhynchus > Oncorhynchus clarkii. The sequence goes on along the minus strand of NC_092164.1, from coordinate 22,895,027 downwards.
GCGTAGCTCATAAAAATCGCCTGTCTTCTGTTGTAACACACACTACCAAGTTCCAAACTGCCTCTGGAAGAAATGTCAGCAGAAGAATTGTTCGTTGGGAGCTTCAGGAAATTAGTTTCCAAGGCTGAGCAGCTGCACACAAGCCTAAGATCACCATGCGCAATGCAACGCGTCAGCTGTAAAGCTCGCCGCTATATAGTAACCGGAAGGTTGCAAGTTCAAACCCCCGAGCTGACAAGGTACAAATCTGTCGTTCTGCCCCTGAACAGGCAGTTAACCCACTGTTCCTAGGCCGTCATTGAAAATAAGAATTTGTTCTTAACTGACTTGCCTAGTTAAATAAAGGTAAAATAAAAAAAATAAAAAAATTGGACTCTGACAGACAAATCTGGGTTTGGCAGATGCCAGGAGAACGCTACCTGCTCCAATGCATAGTGCCAACTGTAAAGTTTGGTGGATAAGGAATATTGGTCTGGGGCTGCTTTTCATTGTTCGGGCTATGCCCCTTAACTCCAGTGAAGGGAAATCTTAACGCTACAGCATACAATGACATTCTAGATGGTTCTGTGCTTCCAACTTTGTGACAACAGTTTGGAGAAGGCCCTTTCCTGTTTCACCATGACAATACCCCCTTGCAGAAAGTCAGGTCCATACAGAAATGGTTGTTCAAGATCGGTGTGGAAGAACTTGACTGGCCTGCACAAAGACCTGACCTCAATCCTATTGAACACCTTTGGGATGAATTGGAACGCCGATTGCGAGCCCAACATCAGTCCCCGACCTCACTAATGCTCTTGTGGCTGAATGGAAGCAAGTCCCCACAGTAATGTTCCAACATCTAGTGGAAAGCATTCCCAGAAGAGTGGAGGATGTTATAGCAGCAAAGGGGAGACCAACTCCATATAATGTCCATGATTTTGGAATGAGATGTTCGACAAGCAGGTGTACACATACTGTACTTTTGGTCATGTAGTGTAACAATAACTGCCTCAAATTGAGAACTGGCACCATAAAAAAGGATCATAGTTCTTATCTTCATTCACAGTGCTCAATTCAGGTAAGCAAGAGGAATAAGATCATTGGCATGTGTATTACTGTTATGGATATACAGTAATAATTGTTACCAGCTGCTTATAATTTGGTCTACAAGAGCTGAAAAGCCAGATGTAAAGATGAGTAGGGAACTCTACTCACAGGGTTTGATGTAGGCTGGTAGGGCTGAGACCACCAGAACTCTTTCTGTTTCCTCCTGAGCAGGTTGGTGGAGGGGATAAGTCCAGCGCAGGCCGAGGTGCAGGATAATTTCTTGGCCTGCCACCAGAGGGTGTCTGACTGGTCCACGATCTCCAGCAGGTCTCCCTTCCTGAAGTCCATACCTGCCTCGGCGCAGGGAATGGCCGGGTCCTGCTGGGGACTGTAGTCTGCCATGACAAGCACATACAGCTGGGACACCAGGAGACACACTACAACAGATAACAAGACACAAGGACAATGCAATGAAAATATCTTTACTACAACACTGAAGACAGGAACTGAGCCATAGGTTTTCTTGGTAATAGTAACCTCCTATTGTCAAGAGAAAGACTTTGGTTTTGGTGCCATTATGGTTCAATCAGCTTACATGACTTGTCTGATACTGTTATCAGGGAAGGGTAAGTCGGTAAACATGCCATTACTCACTATCGTCTGGTTGCTGACTGGTCTATCTGTGATGGAAACCACTTTGGACACGAGAGTGCCTTGAGACCGGGCCTGTGGGTCCAAAGACAGATAAACACCCATGTACATCACTGGTGGATAAAGATGTACTACAGACACTATCTGTGTTGACTGTGTGAAATGTGTGCATGTTTGGGCAGCCAGGCAGTGTCCTGCTACTCACCAGTGTCTCAATGACCTGCTCAGGCTCCAGGCCATCTACAGAGTAGCCATTCACCTCTGTGATCCTGTCCCCTGCATGCAGCAGACCTAGAGGGAGAGGGGGGAGGGCACAAATGAGAAAGAAGAAACAGATTAAAGGCAGAGTGAGAGAGAGAGAGAGAGAGAGAGAGAGAGAGGTGGTCTCACCGCCACGGTCTGCCAGTCCTCCATGGATCATCCGTGCCACAAAGATCTCCCCTGTTATCCCATTTCGCTTTATCGTGGCTCCCTAAGAGAGAGACAGAGAGGGGACATGAATCCAGGGTTAAAACCTTTTCCTGTAGCTCTCACACAGAGTGAGCTCCAAAAGTATTGGAACTTTGGCAAATGTTTAGTTGCTTTGGCTCTGTACTCCAGCACTTTGGTTTTTAAATGATGCAATGATTATAAGGTTAAAGTGCAGACTGTCAGCTTAAATTTGCAAATGCACAAATACCATAGTTGTGCATCTAACTTTCTCACTCATCATTATTCATGATTCATTCAGGATTATCATTAATCATGGTAGCATCCACATTAATGTAGAAGTGTTTAAAAACATATTCTTATTTACAATAATAGTGACTCCAAAATGACACAATACATTATTTACCATTCTTCTATTGGGCACAAAATAATATGAAACACAAACATTACAAACAGGAAATGCATCCAACATATGTTTAGACTCACAAGCTTGATGTAGTCATTGCGTGCTATGAATTTGGGACCAAATACTTAACTTTTTACTACTTTAATACACAAAAGTGAATGTGCAAAAACTGCTGTCATTTCTAAACGATTCACCCGATATGGATGAAAATACCCTCAAATTAAAGCTGACAGTCTGCACTTCAACCTCATTGTATCATTTCAAATCCAAAGTGCTGGAGTACAAAGTCAAAACAACAACAAATGTGTCACTGTCCAAATACTTTTGGAGCTCAATGCAAACTGAGAATTATCGCTGGGGTGGAACAGCAACAGTGACACATTTGGCCAATTACAGGTTAGGGAGGGTGTCATGTGATATGAGATGAAAACATCATGAGTCATCAAGGAATAATGGACATGCTTTATTTACAATTACAAAATGAAATAATGTGAAAATAACAGATGACATTCGGGAAACAGAGTAGCATGAAACACAGACGGACGGCTTGAGGATGGAAACGCAACAATGAACATAGCCAACACATAACAACTGTGGGATGAATGGGGGGGCGACATGATGGTGACGAAGATAACAGAAGGTTAAATGCCTTTTGAAGCCGAGATCTCTGAGGGAATCTTGAGGAGAGGACCATTCCCTGAAGCAGAGGAATAAAAGATCTCCTGAAGATACCAGAGCACCACTGTCCTCCTGGCTGGTTCACTTCCTCTTCTTCCCTGGCTGGAGCTGGAGCAGCAGCCAGTCTTGTTGTGGTTGGGGGCGGGTGGGGCAGGTGGTGGAGGTGTTGAGAGGCTGTTGTAGAGGTGGGGTTGCTGGGGCTCCACATGCTTCTTTTGAGATGTGGGGGAAGCACCAACATGCTTTTTGGGAGACATAGGCGGAACCCTGGTCTTCAACCCTGCTTTGGGTGACCCATTACAGGCTGGGGACCGAGGCTGAGAGATCTTCCCCTGGGATGTGGATATGCCATCCATAGAGCCAGTGAAGGAGCTGGAGGAGGAGGAAGAGGTGTACAGGGAGCATACTCTGGACTGGTGTGAAAGGGACGTCTGAGTCTTCAAGCTGCTGGCTGTGTGTTCTTGTACCCTGGCTGATATGTTGACTGGCAGGCTACTGCTGCTGGTTCCTCTGTGTGGTTCCGGTGTATCTGCTACCGCCCTGCTGGCAGCGATGAGTGTCTGCAGTCTGCTCACCACCTGGGCCAGCAGTGTCAGGGCCTGGGCATTCTCCTGGACACTCTCAGACATGCGCTCTGTGGCGGCGGCCATCTTCTGCCCCAGCAGCCGGACATCATTGGTGCTGCGCTCCATAGAGCTGGCAGCCTGCTGCACTGTGGACCTCAACTCATCCAGGCTCTTCTGCTTAGCCAGCTCCACAGGGGGGTTGAGAGGCATCTCATCTACCCGCCGATGCTGCATGGGGCTGGGGGGAGCCGTGCGCACCCGGGGACTGACGCTGTAGCTCCGGAACCGCGGAGGAGTTCCAGGGGAATGGTGGTAGTTACCCATGGAGAGATGGAATGCAGCCATGCAGGGAGGGGTGAGAGTCCGGGGCTGGAGGGGTGGATTGTGGTGTGGGAGAGGGGACAGGGTGTTGGCTGACTCTCTGTCTTCGTCGCTGTCTAGCTCCTCGATCACATTATCTCCAGAAGCAGGGAGGAGAGAGAGGTTGGAAAAGGTAATCTATTAGCCTGAATTAGAGTAGAAGTTCCATTGTGTTGTATTATAATGTACTGAACTTATATGTATTGCAGTGTACAGCACTGTACAACTCATGGCAGTAGATACAGTATTGCATCATATTGTTTTCAGGGTCTTTTCAACTGTAGTTCTTACCAATCAGGACAGAGCTACAGACCGAGGGGGCAGAGCGATTAAGACCTTCTTCTTTCCAGAGTGCATCAGTCTGGTACGTTCTGCAGTTACTCATTGGCTTAAAATGTGGCAGAGCGCGGGGCTTGCCCAGGGGTGGTGGACCCGCAGAAGATAGCAATTCAGCTGGTGGGTAGCTGACTCTCCTTGTGCTGGGCATGACTGGTCGCTCCCCGGGCACTACGTCCCCCAGAGCCCCCACACCGTGCCAGGGGCCCTCCACAGCCCTGGCCCCACCGTGGATCAGCCTTCGGCGGGTCATCTTCCTCAGGGTATCCCAGCGACTGCGGATACCCCCTCCCGAGCTCCTCTTTCAGGGGGAGAGACAGGGCTAGACAAGATTACCTCTGTCTGAGACCACAGATACCTCTATAGCCCTGAAATAGGGATCTGGGTACACAGGATACTGCTAAAACTGTCTGGCACCAGGATTGGATTTAGATTTGTTCCAAATGGGTTCCAAAAGAGGTCGCAATGTCAGATGTGGATGGGTAGGAGCTTCCGAGTATATACAGCTTAATAACTATAGGAAAACATTTTGTGTTCAAATTGAGTGACTGGAAATTGTATATTTTGGTGTCCAAAACTGACCCATCGTGACACTAATCATAAGCCATCCTGAAATGTTGAAGTATTAAAACCATCTCTACTACTATTACTCTGATTGAAGTCATCTGTCACACAATTTAACAATCAAACGCAGGACATGTTACGAAAGAATCATCTGCTCTTTCTTACAGCTTCTGTCAGGTCCTCAGGAGTTGATGCTTTGCATGCGGTGTGCATAAAGTACAACATTTCTGTAACCTTGCAATAAAAACGTTCCGTTGTATCCAATCCACGACTCACCAGCTGCTGCTTGTTCTTCACCAGACAGACTATCCTCATGGCCTCCTCATCGTCAGAGAGGTTGTCAGGGATAGGAGGCAGCACAGGGTTATAGTCCTTCTGGGCCACCGTATCATGGGCTGATGTCAGAGCCTAGGACAGAGCACAGCAATTAAGTACATTCATTCATTCAGGCGGACTCAACACACATAAATAACTCACACAACCCAGAAGACCTTAGTTACTGCAACAACAGATACAAAGGTTAGGATCATAGGAGCCCTTGTTGCCTCAGGATCTCTCACCTGGAAATGTGGTCCTCTGAGGAGACTGTAAAGCTCCCTGGCCTCAGCAGAAGTGTTCCGAACTGTTCTCAGGTCAGCCAGAATCTAGAAGAGAAGCAGAAAGACGGGTTGGAACACAGACAGCAGCAGAGTGGACACAGGACAGGACTGACACCACTGACACTTCTGACAAGCCAAAGAGGGAAGGAGGCAAAGCAGTAGAGGGAAAGGTCCTACCTGTTGGATGAGCTGTGTTGTGTACGGTAGGAAGGGAGCAGCTGGCTCTCTCTGGTGTTGCTGCAGACACTCATACACCTGGGTGGTGCAGAGACAGAGAAAAGGTTAAAACCTACACCGAGAACAAGACAAGAGTATGGACAAACACAAGTCAAAGACACCCTCCACTCACTGGGTGGAGCAGAGACTGAGAGAACGTAGAGATATAGTGAAATACAGCTTTTCTAAACCCCAGATGAGAGTATATCACAAACTAGACTCCCAGACTAACTTGGAGCAGAGACTTAAGCCAGGGGGCGTTGAGGAGGCTGTTTAGGAGCTTTGCTCCGTTGATTTCCTTATTGATGGAATGTTTCACCTCCTCTACCACGTCAGACAGGATCTGCCTTAGGCCTGGAGGACAACAGCAACAAAAACGTAAATCGTAAAGATGAACAACCATAGGATTATCACAACATACAGGAGAGAAGTGCATTGCCATCAGCTAGTTGAGAGAGAGGCTGTTTTCTATTACTGACCATGGTCACTCGGTCTAGGGGACGACATCACGCTCTCGGCTTCCACAGCCTGCCTCATGGTGATCACCCAGCACTGACTGCTGGAAATTCACCCCAACCCAGACATTGGAAAGAGAGAAATTAACAAAGAAAAATGTAATACATTTTTTTTTTTTTTAAGAATCTCGCTTAATAGTTCATCTAAAAGCTGAATGATAACATCTAATCTTTGTACACATTTTAGATAACAATAACATAACATTAATCCTGATTAATAAGACTCCATGTATAGTACATAGTCATCAGTTCTGCTATGATGGATGTCAATGGGGTGTTAATAACTGTCACACATTAAAAGCCCTAGGGCTAATTTAAATGCCCTGAGTGTGAAATAAACTCAGGGTTCAAAGGTCAATGGCACACTTAAGCACAGTCTCTTCTAATTCCGTATTCTACGTGCTACCATGTCCCTGTGTGGGTCAATGTCACCCATTCAACAGAAAGAAAACAACAATACTGGTAGTATTACATCTTAAAACGAAGTATGAGGATTTTTCATCATGTTACTTGACGGATGGGTGCGTCAAATTGACTCTAATATGTAGTAATACTTGGATTAAAAACAGTGGATCCCCTTGATGGGAAAACAATGAAAATCCTGAAAACGGTCAGAGTGAGAGTCTACTGTATCTGGGCTCGTGCCAACTATAAAAGACTTAACACACATTCCTGCGTGCGCACTACTTACCTCTGTGGTCTCCTTTCTTGCAGTCCCTTTGACCCGCTTCCTCAACCCTTAATATTTAGCTCCAGAGGAGGATTTGTCATCTGTATAATACAGTTCACCGATTTTTGCCGCAGAGTGAGAATCCCCAGGGGATCTGCTGGTAACAGGTCTGTGCTTTTACTACGTAGCGAGACGGAAAGAAAGGAGAGAAGAGCGTAATCCTCTCTCTATCCCAGTTAATCCTGGGCAAGTGAGCCGTTGTCTCTCTCTCTCCGGAATTGACAGAAGCATGTCCAACCTGCTGCTGGCCTGTCCAAGGCTATGCTACAGCTCTGCTCCCAAAGCTTCAACTCTTTCTGCTTATAAAACCCGCCAGACCGTGGCCCGATAAAGCTTGTGTCCTAAATGGCACCCTTTTCCCTATACAGTGCACTACTTTTGACCAGAGCCCTATGGGCCCTGGAGGGCTCTGGTCAACAGTTGTGCCCTATATAGGGAATAGGGTGCATTTGGGACGCAACCATGGCCACACAGCTACCCTGTGTTGAATAGAGGGAAAAGAGGGGATATCCCACAGTGTGTAATTAAACACATCTCTGTATTGAGCTCCCAACAGCTGGAGGAGATGGGGACAGAACATGATGATGTCATTATATACTTTAGTACCCTACAACTACTTTTGCTTCTCTAACCATACAAATGATCATGGAAGTCTGTCGCACACTCGTCTTGCTGTGGACTTATTAGACTTATTTGATCAGAAACTGGTGGCCGATGGTGATTTTTGAAGTAATCTGCCAGGGAAAAATGTGATTTCATGTTGAGGACAATCCAGAATTGATTTTAGAGATGAACTTTAACCTAAGATTATCTTGCTGCACTGTAAAAAGCTTTGGCTTTAAAATTCTTATTTTTGTATTGTCATTAATTTACCCTCCGTCTGGGTAGCTTTTTAGGAAGAGAAATAGGTCAAAGCTAGAGGATTATCAGCAGCACTAGAGATATTTACGAAATAGTCATCTTTGACCTCTAATGTGACTGTTAAAACCAAAGCATTATTATTACCACGTTTATTTGTAAGGGATCGTGTACAACATTCCATTGCACCAGATTTAGCTAGATAGCTAATTTTACACACACACACACACACACACACACAGTACCAGTCAAAAGTTTGGACACACCAACTCATTCCAGGGTTTTTCTTTATGTTTGCTATATTCTACATTGTAGAATAATAGTGAAGACATCAAACATATGAAATAACACATATGGAATCATGTAGTAACTGTTACGAATCCCTTTTGGCCAAACAGTCTAGGGGGGATGGTAGTGAGACCCGTAACATAACTCATGTAAATTATAATAGTGACAAAGTAAAAGTGAATGAAATAACCACGACAACCGAAATAATACCGTCAAACTCAGGGTTTATTTCTAAACACACGGTAATGGGGGGATGCAGGAAAAGGGGCTGAGCTGGACCCAAGGAAAGAAACAATAAGTATTCAAAACACCCCTAAGCTAGACTAGCCTATTTCAACAACAGCTAACTAACTAACCAAAAATACAGTGGGTGGTCCGCCCAGTTCTAACTAGTGTGTTTTAACAAAGTTTACCTACGGGTAGTGTATGCCCATGGGCGACTTGTCTTGGTTTCCCCTTTTCCCACCAGCAAACACCATAAGCAAAAACAATACTCACAGGAGATGACAAAGTGATTTGGAGGTGCTCAAACAAAAGAAGAGGTTAATTAATACACAAAGAGAGAGATCTACATACATGGCATTTACAAAGATTGAGCTCTCCTGAAATCTACAAAGAACAGCTATCTACCAACATGGCATTACAAAGATTGAGCTACTGAAATCTACCAACATGGCATTACAAAGAGATTGAGCTCTTGAACAAACAAATGATGGGGTTTTTAAACCATGGGGAAGGAACTGTGATAGGGTAGGAAACAGGAGGTGTGTCTTCTGATTGATGGGTTGATTGTTGACTGATTGGGGAGTGATGATTTTCACCTGTGAGGGGAGAATGAGAGAAAAGAAACACACACACACAGGATACACACACAGGATAACTGTATCCGTAACACTCCCACCCTTAAAAGAGCAACCCCAGGGGTTGCGACTACAGTATTTCAATGAATACGCACAATAACAAAGTCAACCTTACAAAAATCATTTTTACACACGAGACAAAGCATCTGCCAACACATTATCAGAACCCTTTTTGTGGCGGATCTCCAAATTATAATTTTGTACAATCAACGCCCAACGCATAAGGCGCTGGTTCTGGTTGTACATTCGGTGGAGAAAAACTAAGGGGTTATGGTCAGTATACACAATCACTGGTAGGGCACTGGAACCAATGTATACTTCGAAGTATTGCAGAGCCAACAACAAAGCAAGAGCTTCTTGTTCTATTGTCGCATAGTTTGTTTGACATTTATTAAATTTACGTGAAAAATAACAAACGGGATGATCCACTCCACTCTTGTCCTGCTGCAGTAGAACAGCACCAGCACCTCTGGCACTAGCATCTACCTCAAGCTTGAACGGTTGTTCAAAATCCGGAGCAGCAAGTACAGGGGTACTACATAAGAGTGCTTTCGCTGATTCAAAAGCTCTCTTACAATCAGGGGACAACACAAATGGTCTTGCCGGACTGAGCAAATCAGTCAATGGAGCAACTACCGCAGAGAAATTTTTACAGAAGCTACGGTAGTAGCCAACCATCCCTAAAAAGCGGCGTAGCTCTCGTCTAGTGGTAGGTGCAGGGAATGCAGTTATAGCCAAGACCTTGGCATCAACAGGGCGCACCTGTCCATGGCCAACCTCTTTATCGAGATAGGTAACAGTAGCCTTCCCAAACTCGCACTTTGCCAAGTTCAGGGTTAGAGAAGCAGCTGCCAACCGTTCACATACTACCCTTAGCAAGTCAACATGATCTGACCACTCAGACGAATAAATCACTAGGTCATCAAGGTATGCACTACAATTAGGAACGCCAGCTAATACGGAGTTAACCAGTCGTTGGAAAGTGGCTGGTGCATTTCGCATCCCAAAAGCCATGACTGAGTACTGAAGGAAGTTGTCTGGGGTCACAAAAGCAGAAATCTCAGAAGCACGTGAAGTTAACGGAACCTGCCAGTAACCTTTTAAGAGGTCCAACTTGGTTACATACTTAGCAGCACCAATAGTATCGATACAGTCATCCAGTCTGGGTAACGGGAACGAATCTGGCATTGTGACAGAATTTACCTTTCGATAATCCGTACATAACCTGGACGTACCATCAGGTTTAGGAACCAGAATGCAAGGAGAACTCCAAGGGCTTGAACTTGGCTTAGCCAGGTCATTCTCCAACAAATATCTCACCTCATCCCTCATTATCTTCCTCTTGGAAGTGTTGATACGATATGGGTGTTGCTTGATAGGAGTAGCATTTCCAACATTAATGTCATGTTCCAACACATTTGTGCGAGTAGGAACGTCATTAAAGAAACATGGAAAACTGTGTAGTAGCCTCACAATATCTTTAGCCTGTCCATCCGTTAAATGAACCAGACCTGACTGGATAGACAGCAGCATTTCTGAGTTGGGCAATCTAACACACTGCTGTTGAGTATTGCGCAACTCCAAGCCATCAACATCATCAATTTGACAGTCCACTATCATAGCAGTAGTAGCAGAGGAGACAGCAGTACCTTCCTCAGTTTTTGAACTATCTAACTGTGTGATGGGTCGGGTGTGGTAAGCTTTCAACATGTTAATGTGACACACACGAGATTGGCGTTGTCTATCAGGAGTTTGAAGCACATAGTCAGTTTCACTTATTTTCTTTTCAATTAAATAAGGACCAGAGAAACAAGCTGACAGTGAAGATCCTGGAACAGGTAATAACACCAGTACTTGGTCACCTGGCTGTAGTGGACGAGAAACAGCCTCTTTATCATAGTGTCTTTTCATGCTCCTCTGTGAGGAAGACAGAGCTTCCTTTGCAAGAGCACAAGCTTGGTGTAGGCGCTCACGAAAGCGACTAACATAGTCCAACACATTCTCATCTCTGGTACACAACTCTTGGGACAAGAACTGTTCTTTAAGGACTTTCATTGGTCCTCTTACTGTGTGACCAAACACTAGTTCAGCCGGGCTGAAACCTAGGGACTCCTGCACAGTTTCACGAGCAGCAAACAAAACTAGAGGAACTCCCTCATCCCAATCTTTCTCAGATTCCAAACAATATTTACGTAGCATAGACTTCAGTGTCTGATGCCATCTTTCAAGCGCACCCTGAGACTCTGGGTGATAGGCGCTTGATACACGGTGCGTAATTGATAAGGATTTCAACACCTGCTTGAAGAGCTTGGATAGGAAATTGGTACCTTGATCGCTTTGTACCACCTTAGGTAACCCGAATGTCGTGAAGAATTTTATTAAGGCTTTACTCACTATCGGAGCTGTAATCCTTCTCAGAGGAATAGCCTCGGGGTATCTTGTAGCCATACACATTATCGTTAACAAAAACTGGTTACCCGATTTTGTCTTCGGTAACGGTCCGACACAATCAACCACCACATGCTCAAATGGTTCACCTATTACAGGTATGGGACAAAGAGGAGCGGGAGGAATAACCTGATTTGGTTTTCCTGTTATCTGACAGGTGTGGCATGTCCGACAGAACTGAGCCACATCTTGTTTTAAACCCGGCCAAAAGAAATGTCGAAGGATCCGATCATACGTCTTTGTAATTCCTAAATGACCAGACCACTGGTGATCATGAGCAAGGGATAACACATTTTGTCGAAAGGCTGTAGGAATTACTATTTGGTAAACAGCATTCCAATCTCCACCCGCGTCAACATGGGATTTCCATTTACGCATGAGGAGATTACCATCAATGAAGTAAGCCACATTCTTCTTCTTCACCTCTTCTAACGAGACAACACTAGAAAAACATTTAACAAGTTTGTTGTCAACCTTTTGGTTAGCAATCAGCTGCTCACGAGTGACTGGTAACTGTATTGCATCAGCAATAAGTTCAACGTTCTTTGATTCTTTCCTGGGCTGTTTGTCAGAGGTGATCAGCTTCTCAGAGGTATCACACAATCCATCCTCTTGATCATCCTCTTTGAACAGAACAGTGTTCGACAAATCTATCACGTCACCCTCTTGTAGTGCCTGAGCACGAGTGACAGCACAAGCGGGGAACACATGTAGATAACTCTGTGCCAACTCATTCGAGAGAGAGTGGTCACTTTTATCCAATACTTCCAATACGGGTACTACCTTTCCTCCGGCAATATCGTTACCCATTATAAAGGTCACACCTTTCACTGGCAACTTAGGACGTACCCCCACTCTGAATATTCCACTGATTAACTCAGTGTACTTTCACAAAGTGCAACGGCACTGGGACAAAACCCATTTCAATACCCTGCACTAACACACTGGAACCACAGTATGTATCATCAGATAAGGGCAACACATCAGACAATATAAACGACTGCGCCGCACCAGTATCTCTAAGGATTTTAACCGGACGCTGAGACGCTTCGTCATTCGTTAGGGACACAAACCCATCGGAAATGAATGGTTCATAACTACGGTCGGGGACTGGGTCTTTCAAACTACAGTTACTCTGAGGCACCTGTTTTGTTGTAGACCTCACAACCGTACGAATTAGAGCAACACCTGTTGGTGGCTTGGCACGAAGAGGCATCCCTCGTTTGCGTTTAAGCAGGAAGCAATCATTAATCATATGTCCCACTTTATGACAATAGAAACAGGAACGCTCATTCTTCTGGCGTGCTTGATATACTACTGCTGGTCGACTAGGGCTAAAGGTAGGAAACTCAGTGGTTCTACTCTCAGTTTGAGCCGAAAACACACTCTTGTGCGTCAACACAAACTCGTCTGCCAACACAGACGCTTCTGCCAGGGAGGATACTTTCTGTTCGTTTAGGTAAACTACAATGCGTTCGGGTAAGCAATTTTTAAATTCTTCCAACAAGATTAACTCCCGGAGAGAGTTGAAATCAGTTACCTTACTAGCAGCATGCCATTTATCAAACAGATTTCCCTTGTCTCTAGCAAATTCCACATAAGTCTTACTAGAAGACTTTCTATGAGACCTAAATCTCTGTCGGTATGCCTCAGGCACAAGCTCATAGGCACGAAGAACAGTAGCTTTGACCACTTCATAATTCAAACTGTCCTCTAGAGGTAGCGCTGACAAAACCTCTTGGGCTTTACCAGTTAATTTACACTGAAGTAATAGGCACCATACCTCTTCAGGCCACTTCAATGCTACGGCTATACGCTCAAATACACAAAAATAGGAGTCAACCTCCGACTCTCTGAACAAAGGTACTAAGGCTATCTGCCTACTAATGTCAAACGTGTTTGAGGACACAGCTGGTGAGGACGACTCACTAACAGTGACAGCAGGAACGAAGGCTAGCCTCGCTGTCTCTGCCTCCAGTTCCATCTGGCGCATTTTAAACGTCATCTGCCTCTGTTCTCGTTCTCGTTCTTTTTCTGCCTCAATTTTACACATCTCCAAATCTAAATGCCGCTGTTCTTTTTCTGCCTCAATTTTACCCATCTCCAAATCTAAATGCCGCTGTTCTCTTTCTGCCTCAATTTTACCCATCTCCAAATCTAAATGCCGCTGTTCTCTTTCTGCCTCAATTTTACACATCTCCAACTGGAGAGTCTCTCGCCTAATTTGGGCTCTCTCTTCCACCTCTAGTTGGAACTGTGCTAAACGGACATCCCTCCTGGCATCACCGTTTGACAGTGGGGAGAGTGGATCAAAATGGGACAATGTGGCTGGTGTTTTAGCCTCGCCCTCATTATCAGACACCAATGGGCTTACAGGAGCAGCAACATCCCCTACAGGGTTAGTATCCTCAGGCAGCGGTAACACAAGCACCTGCTCTTCCAACAATACATTTAACACTAGCTGTTTAACCTCCGCCTTAACTACACTCTGCGGAATCGATATTGAGTAATGGTCAGCCAAGGTCATTAAATCAACTCTACGACATTTATCAAAAACCTCCCACGAAGGATTATCCAAAAAGGACTTCAAATCAAAAGTAGCCATCTTACACTACTTCACAAGAGCCAACGAAAATAGCAAACACTAATGCTACTTCAGCTATGACGCTCAACACTGAACTATACCACTTCAACAATCTACATGAGCGGCATGGGTGTCAGTAAAGACAGATCCCGGATGAGGCTCCACTTATGTTACGAATCCCTTTTGGCCCAACAGTCTAGGGGGGATGGTAGTGAGACCCGTAACATAACTCATGTAAATTATAATAGTGACAAAGTAAAAAAGTGAACGAAATACCCACGACAACCGAAATAATACCGTCAAACTCAGGGTTTATTTCTAAACACACGGTAATGGAGGGATGCAGGAAAAGGGGCTGAGCTGGACCCAAGGAAAGAAACAATAAGTATTCAAAACACCCCTAAGCTAGACTAGCCTATTTCAACAACAGCTAACTAACTAACCAAAAATACAGTGGGTGGTCCGCCCAGTTCTAACTAGTGTGTTTTAACAAAGTTTACCTACGGGTAGTGTATGCCCATGGGCGACTTGTCTTGGTTTCCCCTTTTCCCACCAGCAAACACCATAAGCAAAAACAATACTCACAGGAGATGACAAAGTGATTTGGAGGTGCTCAAACAAAAGAAGAGGTTAATTAATACACAAAGAGAGAGATCTACATACATGGCATTTACAAAGATTGAGCTCTCCTGAAATCTACAAAGAACAGCTATCTACCAACATGGCATTACAAAGATTGAGCTACTGAAATCTACCAACATGGCATTACAAAGAGATTGAGCTCTTGAACAAACAAATGATGGGGTTTTTAAACCATGGGGAAGGAACTGTGATAGGGTAGGAAACAGGAGGTGTGTCTTCTGATTGATGGGTTGATTGTTGACTGATTGGGGAGTGATGATTTTCACCTGTGAGGGGAGAATGAGAGAAAAGAAACACACACACACAGGATACACACACAGGATAACTGTATCTGTAACAGTAACCAAAAAAAGTGTTAAACAATTGAAAATATATTTAATATTTGAAATTCTTCAAATAGCCGCCCTTTGCCTTGATGACAGCTTTGCACACTCTTGGCATTCTCTAAACCAGCTTCACCTGGAATGCTTTTCCAACTGGCTTGGAAAAGATTGTGTCAACATCATACTTTCAAAATCTTAGCTAGCAAGCTATCAGCCATCATCATGAATCCTTGTCATATGAAGAGAAATGATGAAGAGAAATTATAGATAAAACTTATTAGTGCTCATCGGCCATTGGACAAAAACATTACACAACAAGTTGGAAATCGCTAATTAAACAATGAGTTGTTTGGAAGGAATCAGTGGCTAACTGCAAGCATTGCAAAACAATCCCTAGCCAGCTATTCAGTGGAGTGGAAGTGTGTTCCAAGTCTGGGTTTAAGGGTCTCTTTCATTTTTTATAAAAATGTTAAAAAATGTTTTTGAATTTTTCCCCCTTTTTCGTGGTATCCAATTGTTAAGTAGCTACTATCTTGTCTCATCGCTACAACTCCCGTACGGGCTCAGGAGAGACAAAGGTTGAAAGTCATGAGTCCTCCGATACACAACCCAACCAAGCCGTCTCTTTTAAGGATAAACATTCAACATTGGCCATGCTGTCAATCCAGCATGACTTCTGCCGCTTTCAAAACAACTGGAAACTGGGAAATCTCAGACTTTAGTGAGCTCAAGACAACTTTTGCTCTGACTGGGAAAATATGTTTTGAATGGTCATCCAACTCCGGATTCCAAGTCGGGAACTCTGGCCTCATTCTAGAGCTCTGACCTGAAGATCACACGATTCAACATTGTTCATTCAGAGTTCCCAGTTGTCTTGAAAGCACCAGAAATCCAGAGAATGCCAGACTTTGATGACAAAGTTTGATGACAAAATTTACCCACAAAGGACCACCGCGTCACCTTCCACCTTGTCACACAACATATCTGTTGGATTGTGTTGTGTGACAAAACTGCACATTTTAGAGTGGCCTTTTATTGTCTCCAGTACAAAGTGCACCTGTTTTATGACCATGCTGTTTAATCAGCTTCTTGATATGCCACACCTGTCAGGTGGATGGATTATCTTGGCAAAGGAGAAATGCTCACAACCAGGGATGTAAACAAATTTGTGCACAACATTTGAGAGAAATATGCTTTTAGTGCAAATGGAACATTTCTGGGATCTTTTGTTTCAGCTCATGAAACATGGAAAATTTCAGAAAATGATGTCATGGCTTTAGAAGCTTCTGATGGGCTAATTGACATAATTTGAGTCAATTGGAGATGTACCTGTGCATGTATTTCAAGGCCTAGCTTCAAACTCGGTGCCTCTTTGCTTGACATAATGGGAAAATCAAAAGAAATCAGCCAAGACCTCAGAAAAAAAACTGTAGACCTCCACAAGTCTAGTTCATCCTTGGGAGCAATTTCCAAACGCCTGAAGGTACCACATTCATCTGTACAAACAATAGTACGCAAGTATAAACACCATGGGACCACGCAGCCGTCATACCGCTCAGAAAGGAGATGCGTTCTGTCTCGTACTTTGGTGCGAAAAGTGCAAATCATTCCCAGAACTACAGCAAAGGACCTTGTGAAGATGCTGGCGGAAAAAGGTACAAAAGTATCTATATCCACAGTAAAACGAGTCCTATATCGACAGAACCTAAAAGGCCACTCAGCAAGGAAGAAGCCACTGCTCCAAAACCGCCATAAAAAAGCCAGACTACGGTTTGCAACTGCACATGGGGACAAAGATTGTACTTTTTGGAGAAATGTCCTCTGGTCTGATGAAACAAAATAGATCTATTTGGCCATAATGACCATCGTTATGTTTGGAGGAAAAAGGGGGAGGCTTGCAAGCCGAAGAACACCATCCCAACCGTGAAGCATGCGGGTGGCAACATCATGTTGTGGGGGTGCTTTGCTGCAGGAGGGACTGGTGCACTTTACAAAATAGATGGCATCATGATGAAAGAAAAGTATGTGGATATATTGAAGCAACCTCTCAAGACATCAGTCAGGAAGTTAAAGCTTGGTCGTAAATGGGTCTTCCAAATGGAAAATGACCCCAAGCATACTTCCAAAGTTGGCTTAAGGACAACAAAGTGAAGGTATTGGAGTGGTCATCACAAAGCCCTGACCTCAATCCCATAGAAAATGTGTGGGCAGAACTGAAAAAGCGTGTGTAAGCAAGGAGGCCTACAAACCTGACTCAGTTACACCAGCTCCATCAGGAGGAATGGGCCAAAATTCACCCAACTTATTGTGGGAAGCTTGTGGAAGGCTACCCAAACATTTGACCCAAGTTAAACAATTGAAGGCAATGCTACCAAATACTAATTGAGTGTATATAAACTTCTGACCCACTGGGAATGTGATGAAAGAAATAAAAGCTGAAATAAATAATTATTTCTACTATTATTCTGACATTTCACATTCTTAAAATAAAGTGGTGATCCTAACTGACTTAAGACAGGGAATTTGTTCAATGATTAAATGTCAGGAATTGTGAAAAATGAGGTTGAAATATATTTGGCTAAGGTGTATGTAAACTTCCGACTTCAACTGTATTAACTTTTGTATTATGGGGGATAGTAGATTGACATAAGCTAGCACTTTTGCTGTTCATTAGGCCTACTTATCTTGTTGGCTGACGAAAAGCCAATATGGGCCTTGGAATTCGATAAGAGGGACGGGTGCAGTTGCGTCCCCGATGTGTCTGTCTTCACTTGTAGCCTACCTCTTAGTTGATATTCCTGTGAGAAGGACCCGATCACGTGACAAGCATTGGCTAATAAGAATTTAGATATCTGATAGAGCCATGGGAGTGAGAGGTGCTTCGGAAGCCGGAAGAAGGAAATTAGAATTGTTATATTCAACCCAAGAGCCACCTTGGCCTCAAAAGGCATGGATTTTTTAGGGGGGCATTATGGCTACACAAGGGAGAATATTATCAAGTGCTTGTGAATGAGAGACTGATGAAGTGGGTGCAGCCATCACAAGATCATCATCAGAGTTGCGTCATGCAGCCTTGGAATGTATTGAAAATCAAAACATATAGCCCAACATTTGTATCACGACTAAAGTTGCATAACTAACTCTAAATTAAGCATACAGGAGGACCTGTTTTTTTGTTAACCGCTCAACACAAAATAGCCACGTGCACACTTCCTTGGAACTTGTTTGGAGAAAATATCCTTTCTATTTTATTCAGCTCTGTCCAATTGTATTCCTCATACTGTAAAATAATAAATCAAATCAAATTTTATTTGTCACATACACATGGTTAGCAGATGTTAATGCGAGTGTAGCGAAATGCTTGTGCTTCTAGTTCCGACAATGCAGTAATAACAAGTAATCTAACTAACAATTCCAAAACTACTGTCTTGTACACAGTGTAAGGGGATAAAGAATATGTACATAAGGATATATGAATGAGCGATGGTACAGAGCGGCATAGGCAAGATACAGTAGATGGTATCGAGTACAGTATGTACAAATGAGATGAGTATGTAAACAAAGTGGCATAGTTTAAAGTGGCTAGTGATACATGTATTACATAAGGATACAGTCGATGATATAGAGTACAGTATATACGTATGCATATGAGATGAATAATGTAGGGTAAGTAACATTATATAAGGTAGCATTGTTTAAAGTGGCTAGTGATATATTTACATCATTTCCCATCAATTCCCATTATTAAAGTGGCTGGAGTTGAGTCAGTGTCAGTGTGTTGGCAGCAGCCACTCAGTGTTAGTGGTGGCTGTTTAACAGTCTGATGGCCTTGAGATAGAAGCTGTTTTTCAGTCTCTCGGTCCCAGCTTTGATGCACCTGTACTGACCTCGCCTTCTGGATGATAGCGGGGTGAACAGGCAGTGGCTCGGGTGGTTGATGTCCTTGATGATCTTTATGGCCTTCCTGTGACATCGGGTGGTGTAGGTGTCCTGGAGGGCAGGTAGTTTGCCCCCGGTGATGCGTTGTGCAGACCTCACTACCCTCTGGAGAGCCTTACGGTTGTGGGCGGAGCAGTTGCCATACCAGGCGGTGATACAGCCCGCCAGGATGCTCTCGATTGTGCATCTGTAGAAGTTTGTGAGTGCTTTTGTTTATTTTAATATTTTAATATACATTTTTTAATATTTTTTAATATAAAATATAATATAATATAAAATAATGTCATGGAATTCTAAGCAAATCTTGTCTGCTAAATGAACTAGTGTAGCCCACAGCCGTTGTAGGTCTCATGTCTTGTAGGTCTCATTTCATAGAACTTCTAAACTATGGCGGTTTGTCTACTTCATTTCTTTAGTCTACTCTCTGATCACTCCAGACAGCCCAGTGAATAAAACATGCTGGCAATACTAGTGTCAAAAAGTTAGTCTTAGTAGAACGAAATAACATCTAACTTGTCATTGAAACAGTTCATCATAAAACAATAAACTTTTCATGCACAGTGGGAAGTTGCAATGAACAACAAGCTTTGCTGTGCAGTCTGGAGTTCATCAAGGACATGTAATGTCAGAACTGCAGATTTCAACCTAGCAATAGACTGGGTCATAACTTATGGAGGTCTAACTTGTGAAGATAACGTATAGACAGATAGAACCTGCTCTTACCATGATAAACAGATTTCCCAATCTCCCCCCTCTTCTTCATCATTAATGTTGACATTCAGCTCCAGTGTTTGACTGCGTTCTTCTAGCTTCACTGATGCCATCACTGGTTCCTACGGTGCAAACTGCACTCCACTGTCACAATCAGGACACAGTGACTTTAGGTTTGGACTCTGTGTGGAAGGATCCTAGTCATTAATAGATTCTGAGATCAACCTCCTGGTCTACTTCTGTGCATGTTACACCCCCTCGCTTTGTACTGTACGTATGAACACATTTTGAACAATGGCTGCCTTAAATGCTGTGGTGCGTACTAACACACTAGGAAAGGCTGTGGTAGACATGAGTCACCACAGGTGAGTTCACAGCTCTTTCACTCTGAGCATGCATATCAATGAGTCAACCTCAAATTGACCGTCAATACCAGTTCTACAAGACTACTAGCATAATCAACTGGGCATTTCTCAACAGGGTCTGTTGAAATGAATACTGTAGTGGTGTGAGAAAGGTTACACAAGCTTCCTCTCTGGTTCCATTTCCCAATAGTTAGTCGATCATTCCCGAATTATGGTGGTAATGCTGTCCCTGAACTTTGACACCATATAAAACCCTTTAAAAATGAGAAATAATATATATACAGTACCAGTCAAAAGTTAGGACACACCTACTCATTCCAGTGTTTTTCTTTATTTTTACTATTTTCTTCATTGTAGAATAATAGTGAAGACATCAAAAATATGAAATAACACATTTGCAATCATGTAGTTTACAACAAATTGTTTAAAAAAATCAAAATGTATTTTAAATTTGAGATTCTTCAAAGTAGCCACCCTTTGCCTTGACGACAGCTTTGCACACTCATGGCATTCTCTCAACCAGCTTATTTTGGTAGTCACCTGGAATTAATTTCAATTAACAGGTGTGCCTTGTTAAAAGTTATTTTGTGGAATTTATTTTCTTCTTAATATGTTTGAGCCAATCAGTTGTCTTGTGACAAGGTAGGGGTGGTATACACAAGATAGCCCTATTTGGTACAATACCAAGTCCATATCATGGGAAGAACTGCTCAAATAAGCAAAGAGAAACAACAGTACATTACTACTTTAAGACATGAAGGTACATCAATCCAGAAAAGGTCAATAACTTTCACATTCCTACAAGCGCAGTCGCAAAAACCATCAAGCGCTATGATGAAACCGGCTCTCACGAGGACCGCCACAGGGAAGGAAGACCCAGAGTTACCTCTGCTACAGAGGATTAGAGTCCATTCGAGTTACCAGCCTCAGAAATTGCAGCCCAAATAAATGCTTCACAGAGTTCAAGTAACAGACACATACAGTGGGGAGAACAAGTATTTGATAAACTGCAAAATCGGCAGTGTTTCCTACTTACAAAGCATGTAGAGGTCTGTAATTTTTATCATAGATACACTTCAACTGTGAGAGACGGAATCTAAAACAAAATCCAGAAAATCACATTGTATGATTTTTAAGTAATTAATTAGCATTTCATTGCATGACTTGTTTTAGATTCCATCTCTCAGAGTTGAAGTGTATCTATGATAACAATTACAGACCTCTACATGCTTGGTAAGTAGGAAAACCTGCAAAATCGGCAGTGTATCAAATACTGTCCGGCGCCAACAGAGATGGCCGCCTCGCTTCACGTTCCTAGGAAACTATGCAGTTTTTTGTTTTTTTTACGTGTTATTTCTTACATTGGTACCCCAGGTCATCTTAGGTTTCATTACATACAGTCGAGAAGAACTACTGAATATAAGAGCAGCGTCAACTCACCATCAGTACGACCAAGAATATGACTTTGCCGGAGCGGATCCTGTGTTCTGCCTTTCACCGAGGACAACGGAATGGATCCCAGCCTGCGACCCAAAACAACGACGTCGTTAAAGAGGCAAACGAAGCGGTCTTCTGGTCAGGCTCTGGAGACGGGCACATCGCGCGCCACTCCCTAGCATACTACTCGCCAATGTCCAGTCTCTTGACAACAAGGTTGATGAAATCCGAGCAAGGGTAGCATTCCAGAGGGACATCAGGAATGCATCTCGCCGACAGAAACAAACATCTTTCTGGTAAGAAGAGGGGCGGGGGCGTATGCTTTATGGTTAACGAGACATGGTGTGGTCACAACAACATACAGGAACTCAAGTCCTTCTGTTCACCTGATTTAGAATTCCTCACAATCAAATGTCGACCGCATTATCTACCAAGGGAATTCTCTTCAATTATAATCACAGCCGTATATATTCCCCCCAAGCAGACACATCGATGGCTCTGAACTAACTTTATTTGACTCTTTGCAAACTGGAATCCATATATCCTGAGGCTGCATTCATTGTAGCTAGGGATTTTAACAAGGCTAATCTGAAAACAAGACTCCCTAAATTGTATCAGCATATCGATTGCGCAACCAGAGCTGGTAAAACCTTGGATCATTGCTATTCTAACTTCCGCGATGCATATAAGGCCCTCCCCCACCCTCCTTTCGGAAAAGCTGACCACGACTCCATTTTGTTGCTCCCTGCCTACAGACAGAAGCTAAAACAAGAAGCTCCCACGCTGAGGTCTGTTCAACGAAGGTCCGACCAATCTGATTCCACGCTCCAAGACTGCTTCCATTACGTGGACTGGGATATGTTTCGTATTGCGTCAGACAACAACATTGACGAATACGCTGATTCGGTGAGCGAGTTCATTAGAACGTGCGTTGAAGATGTCATTCCCATAGCAACGATTAAAACATTCCCAAACCAGAAACCGTGGATTGATGGCAGCATTCGCGTGAAACTGAAAGCGCGAACCACTGCTTTTAAATCAGGGCAAGGTGACCGGAAACATGACCGAATACAAACAGTGTAGCTATTCCCTCCGCAAGGCAATCAAACAAGCTAAGCGTCAGTATAGAGACAAAGTAGAATCGCAATTCAACGGCTCAGACACAAGAGGTATGTGGCAGGGTCTACAGTCAATCACGGATTACAAAAAGAAAACCAGCCCCGTCACGGACCAGGATGCCTTGCTTCCAGGCAGACTAAACTTTTTTGCCCGCTTTGAGGACAATACAGTGCCACTGACACGGCCCGCAACCAAAACATGCGGACTCTCCTTCACTGCAGCCGAGGTGAGTAAAACATTTAAACGTGTTAACCCTCGCAAGGCTGCAGGCCCAGACGGCATCCCCAGCCGCTCCCTCAGAGCATGCGCAGACCAGCTGGCTGGTGTGTTTACGGACATATTCAATCGATCCCTATCCCAGTCTGCTGTTCCCACATGCTTCAAGAGGGCCACCATTGTTCCTGTTCCCAAGAAAGCTAAGGTAGCTGAGCTAAACGACTACCGCCCCGTAGCACTCACCTCCGTCATCATGAAGTGCTTTGAGAGACTAATCAAGGACCATATCACCTCCACCCTACCTGACACCCTAGACCCACTCCAATTTGCTTACCGCCCAAATAGGTCCACAGACGATGCAATCTCAACCACACTGCCCTAACCCATCTGGACAAGAGGAATACCTATGTGAGAATGCTGTTCATCGACTACAGCTCAGCATTTAACACCATAGTACCCTCCAAACTAATCATCAAGTTCGAGACCCTGGGTCTCGACCCCGCCCTGTGCAACTGGTTACTGGACTTCCTGACGGGCCGCCCCCAGGTGGTGAGGGTAGGTAACATCTCCACCCCGCTGATCCTCAACACTGGGGCCCCACAAGGGTGCGTTCTGAGCCCTCTCCTGTACTCCCTGTTCACCCACGACTGCGTGGCCACGCACGCCTCCAACTCAATCATCAAGTTTGCGGACGACACAACAGTGGTAGGCTTGATTACCAACAACGACGAGACGGCCTACAGGGAGGAGGTGAGGGCCCTCGGAGTGTGGTGTCAGGAAAATAACCTCACACTCAACGTCAACAAAACTAAGGAGATGATTGTGGACTTCAGGAAACAGCAGAGGGAACACCCCCCTATCCACATCGATGGAACAGTAGTGGAGAGGGTAGTAATTTTTAAGTTCCTCGGCGTACACATCACAGACAAACTGAATTGGTCCACCCACACAGACAGCATCGTGAAGAAGGCGCAGCAGCGCCTCTTCAACCTCAGGAGGCTGAAGAAATTCAGCTTGTCACCAAAAGCACTCACAAACTTCTACAGATGCACAATCGAGAGCATCCTGTCGGGCTGTATCACCGCCTGGTACGGCAACTGCTCCGCCCACAACCGTAAGGCTCTCCAGAGGGTAGTGAGGTCTGCACAACGCATCACCGGGGGAAAACTACCTGCCCTCCAGGACACCTACACCACCCGATGTCACAGGAAGGCCATAAAGATCATCAAGGACAACAACCACCCGAGCCACTGCCTGTTCACCCCGCTATCATCCAGAAGGCGAGGTCAGTACAGGTGCATCAAAGCTGGGACCGAGAGACTGAAAAACAGCTTCTATCTCAAGGCCATCAGCCACCACTAACATTGAGTGGCTGCTGCCAACACACTGACTCAACTCCAGCCACTTTAATAATGAGAATTGATGGGAATTGATGTAAAATATATCACTAGCCACTTTAAACAATGCTACTTAATATAATGTTTACATACCCTACATTATTTATCTCATATGTATACGTATATACTGTACTCTATATCATCTACTGCATCTTTATGTAATACATGTATCACTAGCCACTTTAACTATGCCACTTTGTTTACATACTCATCTCATATGTATATACTGTACTCGATACCATCTACTGCATCTTGCCTATGCCGCTCTGTATCATCACTCATTCATATATCTTTATGTACATATTCTTTATCCCTTTACACTTGTGTGTATAAGGTAGTAGTTTTGGAATTGTTAGCTAGATTACTCGTTGGTTATTACTGCATTGTCGGAACTAGAAGCACAAGCATTTCGCTACACTCGCATTAACATCTGCTAACCATGTGTATGTGACAAATAAAATTAGATTTTGCTGCAAAGAGGGCGTCCCGAGTGGCGCAGTGGTCTAGGGCACTGCATCGCAGCGCTAGCTGTAGCACCAGAGACTCTGGGTTCGCGCCCAGGCTCTGTCACAGCCGGCCGCGACCGGGAGGTCCGTGGGGCGATGCACAATTGGCCTAGCGTCGTCCAGGTTAGGGAGGGTTTGACCGGTAAGGATATCCTTGTCTCATCGCGCACCAGTGACTCCTGTGGCGGGCCGGATGCAGTGCGCGCTAACCAAGGTAGCCAGGTGCACGGTGTTTCCTCGACACATGGTGCAGCTGGCTTCCGGGTTGGAGGCGCGCTGTGTTAAGAAGCAGTGCGGCTTGGTTGGGTTGTGTTTCGGAGGACACATGGCTTTCGACCTTCGTCTCTCCCGAGCCTGTACGGGAGTTGTAGCGATGAGACAAGATAGTAATTACTAACAATTGAATACCACGAAAAGGGGGTATAAAAATAAAATTGCTGCAAAGAAACCACTATTAAAGGACACCAATGAGAGGAAGGGAGTTGGGACTTGGGCCAAGAAACACAAGCAGTGGAAATCTGTACTTTGTCTGATGAGCCCAAATTAGATTATTGGTTCCAACCGCCGTGTTTTGTGAGACGCAGAGTAGGATGATCTCCGCATGTGTGGTTCCCACCGTGAAGCATGGAGGAGGTGGTGCGTGGGTGCTGTGCTCGTGACACTGTCAGCAATTTATTTTGAATTCAAAGCACACTTAACCAGCATGGCCACCACAGCATTCTGGTTTGCACTTAGTCGGACTATCATTTGTTTTTCAACAGGACAATGACCCAACACAGCTCCAGGCTGTGTAAGGGGTATTTGACCAAGGAGAGTGATGGAGTGCTGCATCACCCGACCTCAACCCAATTGAGGTGGTTTGGGATGTTTTTTTCATTTAACCCTTATTTTACCAGGTAAGTGGACTGAGAACACATTCTCATTTACAGCAACGACCTGGGGAATAGTTACAGAGAGGAGGGGGATGAATGGGCCAATTGTAAGCTGGGGATGATTAGGTGACCGTGGTGGTATGAGGGCCAGATTTGGAATTTAGCCAGGACACCGGAGTTAATACTCCTACAATATGTTTCATGGGATCTTTAGTGCCCAGAGAGTCAGGACACCCGTTTAGTGTCCCATCCGAAAGACAGGACCCAACACACGGCAATATCCCCAATCACTGTCCCCTGGGGCATTCAGATATTTTTTTATTATGACCAGAGGAAAGAGTACCTCCTACTGGCCCTCCAAAACCACTTCCAGCAGCATCTGGTTTCCCATTTAAGGACTGGCCAGGAGTGCTGTGAAAGAAACACAGCCAACGAGTGCTCAGCATATGTGGGAACTCCTTCAAGACTGTTGGAAAAGCGTTCCAAGTGAAGCTGGTTGAGAGAATGCCAAGTGTCCAAAGCTGTCATCAAAGCAAAGGGTGGCTACATTGAATAATCTAAAACATATTTTGATTTGCCCAGTTCCACCCGGGCAAGCATAATAGAACACCAGAACAGCTGCTCACCAATTTGACGGCTCCAACGCAGTTCCAGTTCCACTTCTGACACCACCAAAACATCCTCTATCCGATTGAATCTAAGCCTGTCACACAGTCAACTCCTTACTGTGGATTTATTTACCAACGTTTCATCAAACATCAGAAACTGGTTGTTGATGGTGATTTATGAAGTAATTTATTAATCTAAGATTATCTTGCTGCACTTTAAAAAGGCTTTGGATTTAAAAAGTTATTTTTGTATGGTCATTAATTCACCCCCTGCCTCTAGCTTTTTAGAAATGGGACAAATCTTAAGAGGATTGTCAGCAGCACTACAAATATTTACAAAACAGTCACCTTTGGCCTCTAATCTGACTGGTTTTAACAAAGTATCTAAACAATTAAACCAAACTAACAGGGAACAGACGGTTTTTAAACAGACTTTTTAAAGGCAAACTTATACAGACACAAATGTCATTTAAAAGGGAAATTTGTCAGCTCGCTTTATTGCCCTTTCTTTACATTAAGATGTACATTAGACAAAATGTTGACATCATTCCCCTAAAAAAGACCGTGACAACATACAGATAACGCTACCCAATTGAACACACCTTGACCTGGAAGTACAAGCAGTCACATCATAATCTATGAAGGAAGATGTATGTTAGTCAGTCTATGGGTCAAACACTTGATACATTTCCTATCATGCAGCACCTCATGTCATGTGTTTCAGGTGTAAACAAATATACAGATAAATAACCAGTCCTTGCCAAAGGAATTATTGGGGAAAATGGAGGTAAATCTTGGAATGACCATACAAATTACAAACAAGCTGAATAAAGAGTTAACCAAATACCAGGCTACAATCAAATTCTGTTTAAAATAGAAATTCTTATGTACTGCGTGTCCCATCAAACACTCAATTCATAGTTGTAACAAACTATATTCCCCAGATTAATAATTCTGCCTAGATTTGAGATATAAAGAAAATTGCTTTTGGTAAACTTCAATGTCACTGTATAACCACTGTCTAACCATCACAATGCCACTACAGCATGATCAGCCCCCAACTAGTTGAACAGAGACAGTTTCTTCAGGGTAGTGATTGCCTTGCAGGTAGTAACACATACTGCATCATACTGTCATAAGTCTGTCTGCATGAAAGGAGCACACCAAACAAATACATTAACAATATTGCTTCCTGGTAATAGCCTCCATCTGATTTGACGAACCCCAAACATGAACATTACATGAGCTATATTGCAGGAAGAGACTTATAAAAAAAAAAGAAGAAAAGTCTTCTGTGTGTTACCCATCAAATGTCAACATTTCATATGAATTACAGCTCTGGTGTACAATAACAAAGTGACCTGAAAAAACAAACACCTTGTAGCATTATAAATAACGCGCAAACAGAGTGGTTATAAATACATATGACGCAGTACTAATGGAAATATTTTAAAAGGCTAGCATTTGAGGTGCACATTAGCTGGCTGTCATTTAACTGCATCACGTGAGAAACATTAGAGCGTCACCCAACCTCACATCTTCAAAAATCACCTGAATACAGAGCTGTACATTTCAGATTTTTTCCCCCCCAGAACAATGAACTCAACAATAACACCAAAACTGTACCGAGTGTGCATTTGACATTTCAACTACAAAACAACTCCAACTGGTGTTGCTCGAGTGAGCGCAGGCTAGCGATCCGTACACAGCCTCAGATATCACGGAGGTTAAATCCTTTTTCGTGTTTTAAGTGGCATCAATGTGACGTATTGCGTTGGTCCATTAAATAACATGTGCTTTTGAGGGCTGAGGTCCAATGGAAGTTGCCACCTCATACTGTACATACAGGATGGTGTCTTGTTATTAGACAGGCTCCAAGTTCAGGGTGAGTCTCACTTGGATTTTAAACGTTGCAGTTTCTCTTCATAGACTTCCATTTCACTACCAGAGCTACCAAACGAGGCGGTTATCATCTCTGCCACTAGTGTAGCGCGAATAGGAAATAGCCAGTCATATTCACAACAGTCCACGATCAAGCTAAATCGCCACTGGCTCGGCGCACATCACAGTAAGCCCCTATTCCAGACGGCTCGAGGAGCAGGTTCCTTCATTCAGGGGCTAAGGAGTCACAAAGCCTATGGACAGATGAACTGGCCAAACTGCCAATACAGTTTTACAACACCTTGGGTTTACAGAGGTCAACCTGATCAATCAAGTAGGTGTATGAGCCTGATGACATGGTCACCAAAAGGTAGTGGTTAGAGCGGGGAGCTGTGTAGTGTGTGTGTGTTTACGTATGTGTGTGTAAGCGCATGCGTCAGTATATGTGTAAGGGGGAGGTGGTCCTGCTACGGGGGAACAGATGGACACTCAGCAGCCTGTCTGTCAGTCATCGTGACCCTCCTGTGACGACCCTGAGACAGCATCACTCCAAACCTCTCCAATCCCTGCCCTCTAATTGGCTGACTGCCACTTTACATAGAGCTGCTGCAGTATACAGTACAGAGATTCTCTGTGGTTCTTATGTGGTCTTCTCATGCTGGATCTGATAGTAACACGCCTGACAGACAGGGAAATAAAAATGAATATATTATACAGATAGGGAATAAATGAATCTAACTATGAAGCAGTGTGTTAAAGTGTGCATCGATCACATTAATATGTTATGAGTATCTGAATAAGTTGAGTTTGAGTGCATGCATTTGGATGGTATCTGCCATAGAATGTATGCTGTGTGTGTGTGTGTGTGTGTGTGTGTGTGGTGTGTGTATACCTTGAGTGTGGTGAACATGATGCCGTGTTCTCCGTGCTGTACACAGGGGTCCATCAGGTCCTCTATCAGACTCACCTCTGACCCCAGGTTCCTGATCCTTAAGAGAAACATAGCCTTGGTTAACACAACGCAACCAGTCAAAAGTTTGAACACCTACTCATTCAAGGGTTTTTCTTTATTTTTTTTACTATTTTCTACATTGTAGAATAATAGTGAAGACATCAAAACTATGAAATAACACATGGAATCATGTAGTAACCAACAAAGTGTTAAACAAATCAAAACAGATTTTATATGAGATTCTTCAAAGTAGCCACCCTTTGCCTTGACAGCTTTGCACACATGGCATTCTCTCAACCAGCTTCACCTGGAATGTTTATCCAACAGTCTTGAAGCGGAGCACTTGTTGGCTGCTTTTCCTTCACTCTGCCCTCCAATTCATCCCATTTGGGTTGAGGTTGGGTGATTGTGGAGGCCAGGTCATCTGAAGCAGCATCCCATCACTATCCTTCTTGGTCAAATACCCCTTACAGTCTGGATGTGTGTTGGGTCATTGTCCTGTTGAAAAACAAATGATAATCCCACTAATCCCCAACCAGATGGGATGGTGTATCGCTGCAGAATGCTGTGGTAGTCATGCTGGTTAAGTGTGCCTTGAATTCTAAAATTATACAGACCATCAAAGCACCCACACACCTCCTCCTCCATGCTTCATGGTGGGAACCACACATGCGGAGATCATCCCTTCACCTACTCAACATCTCGCAAAGACACGACGGTTGGAACCAAAAGTCTCAAATTTGGACTGGACTGGACAGGTTTCCACCACAATGTCCATTGCTTGTGTTTCTTGGCACAAGCAAGTCTCTTCTTATTGGTTTCCTTTAGTGGTTTCTTCTTCAGCAATTCGACCATGAAGGCCTGATTCACACAGTCTCCTCTGAACAGTTGATATGTGTGTTACTTGAACTCTGAAGTATTTATTTGGGCTGAAATTTCTGAGGTTGGTAACTCTAATGAACTTGTCCTCTGAGGCAGAGGTAACTCTGGGCCTTCCTTTCCTGTGGCAGTCCTCATGAGCAAGTTTCATCATAGCGCTTGATGGTTTTTGCAACTGCAGTTGAAGAAACGATCATAGTGCTTTAAATTTTCGGGATTGACTGACCTTCATGTCTAAAATAATGGACCGTCTTTTTTGCTTATTTGAGTTGTTCTTGCCATAATATGGACTTGTTATTGTACCAAATAGGGCTATCTTGTGTATACCAACACTACCTTGCCACAACGGATTGGCTCAAACGCATTAAGAAAAGATATTCCACAAATTAACTTTTAACAAGGTACACCTGTTAACTGAAATGCATTCCAGGTGACTACCTCATGAAGCTGGTTGAGAGAATGCCAAGCGTGTACAAAGCTGTCAAAGGCAAAGGGTGGCTACTTTGAAGAATCTCAAATATATTTTGATTTGTTTAACAATTTTTTGGTTACTACATGATTCCATGTGTGTTATTTCATAGTTTTGATGTCTTCACTATTATTCTACGATGTAGAAAATAGTAAAAATAAAGAAAAACCCTGGAATGAGTAGTTGTGTCCTAACTTTTGACTGGTACTGTAAATATATTTGTAGTTCTGATTGTAATTTGATGAAAATCAGATTTCTGTGCATCTCTCAGGAACAGAGACATGTGTGTGTTCTCATCGACTCACCGGGCGCGCAGCACCACGTAGAGGAACACAGGAAACAGGTCGTCCATGGACCACAGGAAGTTATCCTCCAGAGATGACATCACTTCCTTTGTGATCTCCTCGAATGTCAGCTGGATCACCTGCAGCTTGTCGGATGGTGTGAACGTTGTGCTGACAAAAGAAACAGTCTTAATACACATCAACCACATTGAACTGCAATATCATAAGAGTGCATGAGACCCATTTATTCATGACGATATAGTACTGCTCTGGATAAAGCGTACCTGATCTGCTGTAAGGTCTCCGTTGCAGAGGCAAAACAGGCGTCTTTTGTGCTGGACACAACCTAGAAAGACGACAATCTAACATGTACTTGATGTAATGTTGTAATTCACCCAGAGGAGGGCAGTGTGATTCATACCTCGGTCTTCTCCCCCAGCACTGGAACCGAAACCGGCCAAAACTTACTGAAAGCAAAAAGAGATGCATTTTAACATGCTATAATTACAGTTTTTTTCCAGGTCAGGACAGTCAGGTTACATGATTGATAAAAAAAAATAAACTTGTGTCCTTTTCATTTAGCCTCGTACAACTATCCTGACCTCGCAAGCTTACATTCTGTTTCGCTACACGGATTCAACAGAATGTAAGATGGCGAGATCAGTAGAGGCTACTATTCATTCCCAACCTCATTGGTCAGTCCGAGAGAGACTCACTGTTGCACGCCGAGGAAGGCGAGCAGGGCCACGTCTGGCTGTTTGTTGAGGCGGAGGACACACTCCCAGTACACGTCGTCCTCCTTCTCCTTCTCCAGGGCGTACAGGGTGAAGAGAGGGGGGTAGAGACGAGGCAGCAACACCGGCAGGAGCAGAGCGGAGCTACTCACCACACGCCTGGGGAAACCCCCCACACACACACACAGGACATCATTCAACACACATTCAGGGGCTTAAATACGTCATTTTTCTTCTGGAAGGAAACAGTATTTAAAGAACAAGTGAAATACATAGCCTACATATTTATCTAGAAGTCATCTCTAAGACTATGGCTTCAGTATATGACTGCTGCGTAGCCACACCACTGAAGACTCTCTACAGGCTCCAACCAGGGAGGGTGGATATGCTATGGTCGTACCCAGGTTTGGGGGATTCTAGCTGGGTGTCTGCGCAGTTGGAGTCCTTCTTGTCCTGGGGGTCAGAGGATGGTTCAGGGATCGCTCCACCCTCCTCAGGCAGATCTGGAAACAGGAACCTGAAAGACAATCACCACACATTCAGTACATCACATGGCTTAAACAGGCTAGCCTAGGGCCAAACTGAATGGAAAAATAGTATCCAACTGTTTAAGGCAACACACACCTGACGAGCTGGAAAATGCGGGCCAGGTAGGACATGATCTCGTTGACAGCCTGCAGCAGAAGGCGGCGGTTGGCCCCCACCCCCACGTAGGTCATCCTGTAGACAGCCACCAGGGTCTCCATCAGCCTGCCCAGGGGGTGCAGGGGCATGTCACACGCCTGGGGGGGAGGGGCACAGAATGGAGGACAGAGAAGGTTCATGTGTGAGTTTCGGGATATTCATGTTTTGTGGTGTTAAGTCAGAGGTTAGAACTAAAGAGTAAATCAGTATGAACAAGGACACCTCAGGACGACGGTTCAGACATCTCTTCATGATTATTAGAAAAACAACTTCACCCATACTGAAAGATATTGCTTGTCAGACACGTTGGTGCGTGGGTCCATTGGCTGAGGGGGATTAGGCGGGTTATTAAGTCACCTGGGGTCATTGGCTCACCTTGATGAGGTAACGCCGGATACTGTCATACTTCTCCATGGTAACAGGACCAACATGCTGCTGAGGGATGAACTCCAGACTCTCCAGCATTCTGTTTTGAGTCCGACTCAGGTTCATCTCCGGGCTGCAACACACACACCAATATCACTTAGACTACTGCACTGTGTGTGAGTGAGAGAGAAATAGCGAGTGAATGTGAGATGGAAGTACTGTGTGTGGTCTCTGTTCTCTCTACCTGTCTCTGTGCTGTCTCCTGCTGGTGGTCAAGGCTACAGCGATGTTCTCCCAGGCTCGCTGGTTCTCTCCCTGGCCAGGGGCCTCACAGCCCAGCCTCATCCAACACTCCTCAAACACTACCCTCCACTTCTCCTCCGGAGGCACTGCCAGGCGCCCCAGCTTACTGGAGACATACATACATACAAGGAATTAATACACATTTTCTATGTACACATTCACTTGACCGGGTTCATTTCAAAACGATCAAACCTTTTTTCAAGGCATAGATGCAAAAAGATGTCCTGCAGACAGACAGCCTTGCAATTTATTTGTACATATATATACATATTTTTTAAAACACTAAAGATCAAAACCAAAAATCTTTGAATATGCTAATCCTCCACCATACTAAAACCAATGGCACAGAGACGTACACAGCGCGACCCTTGTCCCCGTCTGAGTCGTAGAGGTTGGGTTTGAAGAAGGATCCGGTGACCTTCAGGCCGGAGCCCCACTCCCCGGTGAAGGAGCCCTCAAAGTAGTCCCCATTAGGCATAGTCAGCACACCCTGAGAGATAGGGACAGCAATGTGCTGTATTATACACGTGTCTGCTTAAATGTATGTGGCTAAGCAAAAATATGTATGAGTGCAAGCTGTGTGTGTGTGTGTGAGAGACAGACAGAGTGTTCAGGCTTGTTTGTGTGCCGCTCCTCTTTCACTGACCTTTCCGTTGAGAGTCCAGTCCTCCGAGAACTCTCCTTCAAATGTGGTGTTGTCCTCAGACAGCAGGACCCCTGTGCCCTGAGACAGCGAGAAAAAATAAAAATAAAAAATAAGAAATGGAGAGGTGATCTTCTTCCTCTCCTCTAACACCTTGGTGCTAACGTTCAGCTAGCATCAGGAGGAAGAACCCCACTGCCCAGAACTCACCTGCATCTTGTTGTTGTTGAAGGCTCCCTCGTAGTACAGGCCAAACTGGGTTACTATGACGCCCGTGCCCTGCCGCTGGTCATCCTGCCACATGCCCATGTACTTCTCTCCTCTGACGGAACAACACAGGTCACCACGTAACATCAGTACTTCAGATACACTAATACCCCTTTCACACTATCAATCCAACCCCAATCGTACTGAGCTAGCTGGATGCGTAACCAGGCCAGTTTGGTACAGTTTAGCGCGGTAGGATGAAAAGGGTGGGCTGGAGCGGTCCACTACCTGGTGATGTCATCAAAGACGCCGTAGCCAGTCTTCTTGTCGTGCACCCATTGGCCGATGAAGACGCTGGGGGAGGAGGAGTTCAGCGTGCCGCTGCGCAGCATCCCGTGACCGTGGCGCATGTTGTCCTGGAACGAGCCCTCGTACAACTCACCTGTAGCATACCTGCATAGATGACAGTCACATTGGTAGGATACACAGCGGAAACCCTACAGCCAATGTACACATAGACATGCCTGCAAACTCCAGGTCAAGCTTCTTTTTTTTTTTTTTTTTTTCTTTCTTTTTTTAAAGTGATTTTTAACCTTAAGGGTCTTTGTTAAATAACGTTGAACTCCTCACAAAGCCAAACAGACTCACTTGTATGTTCCGATGCCGTGCATCTTCCCTTCTTTCCAGTGGCCTTGATAGTGGTCGTTCAGGTTCAACGTCTTGCTGGGCATAACGTAATCTCCAAAACTACGACCCATAAACAAATAGCAGAACAATGAGAAATGCCTTTATTTCTGACTAGGGTGATTGATACATTGATTTATTGATCGATTTACACTGACTGACCCATCCTCCAGTCCGTTCTTGAACGTCCCCGTGTAAATTTTCCCATCAAGCCACTTCACCATACCCCTGGAAACAAGGACACATACACAACAAGTCAGCGCTTTCCTACAACCCCTCAATTTTCAATTCATTGTGACTGTACAGAAGTGGAACCAGAAGTACAAGGTCCTGATTCCCTCCTTCCCCAGCTAGACCCACCTCCCATTGGGCTTGCCGGCCAGCCAGCGACCCTCGTAGGTGGCCTCCTTCAGACGGCTGTCCTTGTAGAAGGTGTAGGAGGCGGTCCGGGAGATGGGAGGCTCCGCCCTCTGCCCTGCCCCTGAGCCTGACTGCCCCGCCCCAGTCATGGCCTGGTCCACCGCCTGGTTGATTGAGCGAAGCCACTTGGCCTGGAGAACACAGGTCGGTTAATAGTCATATTGAAGTGAATTTAATGTAACTGAATGGATTGTTACACCGTCTGTCACCACACGCTCCACAAACAGAACCCAACTAGGCAGCTTTAGCTCTACAAAGACAACCACTACATACTTGTAACCTGAGCAGGTGAGCAGTGAAGCCTGGCTATTGGCTAGTGGCCTACCTTCTCCATGGAAGAACAAGCCAACAGGGTGAAGGTCTCCTCAGGTGAGATCAACTTCAGTCCATGCCTGGATGGAACATAGGGAAACGCTGCCTCAGCTGAGGTGTGCTAACTCGGTCCTGGGGACCCCAAGGGGTTCACGTTTTGTTTTTTGCCCTAGCACTACACAGCTGATTCAAATGATCAAAGCTTGATGATTAGTTGAATCAGCTGTGTAGTGCTTGGGAAAAAAAATAAAATAAATTGTGCACCCTTTGGGGTCCCCAGGACCGAGTTTGGGAAACGCTGAGCTAAGGGGTCAATAACACACCAGTTAAACACTGATTGGACAGATAGGGTGATTGACAGACTCACAGGCCAGTGTTCTCCTCCGGGATGGGCTCGACCCACAGTGTGGCCAATGGGAAGACGTGGTGGGTGGAGAACTGCAGGAGAGGGAGGGGAGAGCGAGACCTCAGTATGCCGATACACTCAGCTACAGTACACTGGTTCAACAGTCAGGGAAGTAGTCAGGGCACTGGAGCTAACACAGTCACATGACCTAGGAGATGCCAATATGCATGGCACATGGAAAGGCGAGGGCGACAGGGCACGAGGCAGGCCGACAGACACAGTACACATACGGTGGAACCGACGGGGATTAAAAACGCTCACTACGTCATCAAAACACAAGAAAATGCTCTCCTGGGAATTAAACATAAATCAAAAAGGAACAGAAACTGTTTGAGGGAAGTGAACCTGAGACGGCTGATCCTCACGTGTTGTGTCACATGGTTTCAGAGTAATGATAACTAAGGCTCCAGATAGCAAAAACTTAAAAAAAAAAAGGTTTTAAAAATGGCCCAAATGGCATCTTAGTTAAATAACCAAGACGCACGCGTTGGGAAGACCCAATAACGTCAGTCTTAACTTTTTAGATTTGTGTTTATATTGATGTCTATGTTGCTATGACGAGGTCATAGAAGTAGGCAATATACTACAGAGAGCCTTAGTTATTAAAAAGTATCAGTTCAGCTTTAAAAACACAGTATCCTGAGGCTAGCATCAAAGGGCAAGGGGGCACTGGGCTCGGCTGAGGAGAAGCTGCACACTGTAGAGTGGTGTACAGATCCCGCTCTGGGGCTCCTGATGTTCAGGAGCAGTTGTATTAGTTAAAGCCTGAGGGAGAAGGCAGAGAAGGTAAATAACCACCATTCTTGACGCTTTACTGCGAGCTTCAAGAAATCAAGGCTTATTCCAGCCAGGTGTTAGTACACCATATGTGCATGAAGAAGATCAGAAAAACTGTGTCTGTCTGTCTGTCTGTGTGGGTGTTGCTTCAAGCTGGGAAGCCAGTGTTTGTGGTTTAGGACAGGCAGAAGGTGCCTAAAGAGCTGCTACATCAAACCTACATCCTAAGCCAAGCCCTGGCCACATGGGGGCGCTGCATATGACTAGGGGTCAGTACACTGGCTGCTGCTGCTGCATACTTACAAGGCTTTTATAGGGAACCACGCCCTGATAGGACAAAGACAAACACACAACTTGATAGGAGTCAGTCAACACACCAGATATATTCATATCAAATGCTCTGAGGGTGTTAACCCATTTTTTTTAAGTGAAAGAAAGAACGAACGAACTAAAAGGACATTGGCACCTTTGTAAGAGCCAGCTGTAAGAGCTGTGAGGAGCTGTGTTTACCTGAGCGTGGACGAGAGCATCGTTGAAGAGGATGAACCAGTTGACAGAGAACCTTCCAGAGTTCTGTAGCGTCAGGGCCTTGTTACTGCTCTCACAGATCAGCCTCCGGCGGGGCTTACGCAGGGAATCCTAGAACAGGATCGCCAGGTTAAATGGGATAAGAGGTTGGTAAACTCGAGATTTTGGGCTGAATAAAAGCTCTTATACCCATTTCACACTATGGAGCCAAACCCAAACCAAGC
Source organism: Oncorhynchus clarkii lewisi (assembly GCF_045791955.1). Lineage (NCBI taxonomy): Eukaryota > Metazoa > Chordata > Actinopteri > Salmoniformes > Salmonidae > Oncorhynchus > Oncorhynchus clarkii. Next base: position 22,858,025 of record NC_092164.1, on the reverse strand, counting down.
TGTACTGTGGTGGCCTGACTATAAATCCACCATAGTTGCTGGAACCATTGAAAGGACAATGTGAAAAGAAAATATCTGAGCGAGCACAGTATGGTTGGCATTGGCTCAATAGTGTGAATCTGGCACTGATTACTGTGGTCAAACCAACTGACCAGGCCACTGACCAGGCCACTGACCAGGCCACTGACCGTCATCTTGCCAGGGAAGCTCTTCCAGAAGTGGTATGTGTACTCTGCCTCCTTCCTCCTCCTCTTCAGATGAAGAGCCAGGGCCTCAAACTTAGAGCAGCCGTCCTGCAGCTTCTGGTAGTCCACTGAGCTCTGGAGAGACCGAGAGAAAGAGACCGAGAGAGAGAGACACAAGAAAGTGAGAGTATGTATGAAGGTGTGTGAGCGTGTGCGTACGCCCCGGTCCTAGTTCCTCTACGTACCACCTCGAAGCAGGTTCCCAGTTTGAGCAGCAGCCTGCCATACTCGTGAAGGTGTCTCATGGGCAGGTAGAAGAGCGTCACCAACAGGTCACTCAGAGGAATGTTCTCCTCGCTGGACTCTGCCAGCCGCTGCAACAGCTCTGGACACTTCCCAAAGAATTCTCTGAGCAGAGGAACAGAAGATGGTGGAGGGGATGGAGGGAGGAGGGAGGACGGGGAAGAGAGGAGAGATGGAAAAGGAAATAAGAGATTTCCTGTTTTAATTCACTGTTCCAGTTAAAAGCATGAGAAGGGTAATTTAGTCACTCTTGGTTGAAGCCTTGATGAAGAAACACATTGGTTTATAATTAAGCAATAAGGCACCTCAGGGTTTTGTGGTATATGGCCAATATACCACGACGCAACATGGAGTCCCTGGATACAGCCCGTAGCCTGATATATTGGCCATATACCACAAACCCCCGAGGTGCCCTATCGCTATTATAAACTGGTTACCCACGTAATTAGAATAGTATATTATATGGTACTGTCAGCCAATCAACATTAAGGACTCTTACCACCCGTTTCATAATTAAAAATAATCCATAAGAATTAATCCTTTGACTTTTCCCTTTCCAATTAAAGCTGCATGAGCTTCCTGAGTCTCGTGTGCAGAATTACGAGGCATCAAACAGCTGTCCTCTGACACAGGCCTAGGTCAATGTCAAGGATAATGAGCACACAGGCCAATGTCAAGGATAATGAGCACACAGGTCAATGTCAAGGATAATGAGCACACAGGTCAATGTCAAGGATAATGAGCACACAGCTCAATGTCAAGGATAATGAGCACACAGGCCTAGGCCAATGTTAAGGATAATAAGCACACAGGTCAATGTCAAGGATAATGAGCACACGGGCCTAGGTCAATGAGCACACGGGCCTAGGTCAATGAGCACACGGGCCTAGGTCAATGAGCACACGGGCCTAGGTCAATGAGCACACGGGCCTAGGTCAATGAGCACACGGGCCTAGGTCAATGTCAAGGATAATGAGCACACAGGCCTAGGTCAATGTCAAGGATAATGAGCACACAGGCCTAGGTCAATGTCAAGGATAATGAGCACACAGGCCTAGGTCAATGTCAAGGATAATGAGCACACAGGCCTAGGTCAATGTCAAGGATAATGAGCACACAGGCCTAGGTCAATGTCAAGGATAATGAGCACACAGGCCTAGGTCAATGTCAAGGATAATGAGCACACAGGCCTAGGTCAATGGTAAAGATAATGAACATATAGTATAATGGGCACGCAAATGGTAAGGATAATAAGCTAGGGCTGCTAGATGTCCTAGTGTGTGTACACACTCACAGCGAGGGCTTGGCCAGAGCCTGGAAGCCCCCCATCACCAGGAAGTTACCCACAGAGCAGCAGTACCTGGCAGGGAGCGATGAGGAGGGAGAAGGAATGGAAAGAGGAGAGAAGGAGAGGTCATTATCCACACAGAACTGCATGTAAACAACCTGTTAAAAACCAGTGGGAGTGTCAGACATTGTGAGTTTGTGTACACAACAGTACATACTCATTGTACGTGTCCAGGAAGATGCTGGCATGCTCCAGCATAACCAGGCTTTTAAACTCCCGGCGGCGGCGAAGGTTGGCGGTGAGGGAGGCAGAGTGCTGGCCAGTCAGGTGACACAGGCGGCTATAACACCTCGCCAGGCTCTGTAGCAGCACTGTGGACGCCGGGCCTAGAGCTGTACTCAACGACTCTGAGAGGTAGACGGAGAACACACCACACACACACCTGTTAACAAACACTATGTGAAAGAACACACATCCAAGAGAAATCAACCTAATACTTACTAACTTACTCTATTTCAGCACACAGTTAACCAAAAGTTACAGGTCTGTACGAACAACAACATTATGTAAGCTTTATGCCAGATCTTTTTGAACACGGACTGTTCACTTTTTTTTGTTGCTTTTGATTGGACATGGTTACCATTTTAATATAATAAAAAAGTAATCCTTCCCTCTCTCCCTAAACTCTGACCCATGGCCTCTGTCCAGCGGAGCTGTAGCGGCAGCAGTAGTTCTCACCCAGGTCCAACAAGGGGCGCAGGATGTGGTTCTTCACAGAGCTCAGCTTGCAGTAGAACTTCCTCTCAGCAGCAGCCAGCTCGTGGAGGCTGGCGATGAAACCCATGACGTTGCGGTCGGCTAGCGCCACGCAGCTCTGGCCCCCCGCAAACACACCGCTCACGTAGCCCAACTAAAACACGGATACACAAACCCACACACACCACCGTCAGGCCAAATGGCAGTTGAAATCACGAAGCAGATGCTTACTACAATAAAAGTGGAGCACAGCAGGGGTTCAGTACTGTGTGTGTGTGATCCACTACTCACGTTCATGCAGAAGGGGAGCAGCACTGGTTGCTGGGTGTAGCTGTACCCCTCCGTCTGGTCCTGGGTTGCGTCCTGCGCCCCCTCTCTGACCTGCTGTCCGCTATAGTAAAGGATGGGCTGATAACAGTCCCCATCGGCCAGGAGGAGGGTGTGCTGCGCCCCCGCACCAACGTCCCAGACACGGATCCCCTCAGACAGCTACAGGGTCACACCAGGGACAAACAGAGCAGATCAGATCACTGTACATAGTCTTGTGTTGCGCTAGGCTTCTACAACTCGGTGGCCTTGTGGTTAGAGTCAACCCCGAGAATGGAAGGTTGGGAGCTCGATCCCCGGCCAAGTCATACCAAAGACTGTAAAAATGGGACCTGACGCGTCTCTGTTTGGCAATCAGCATTAAGGAGATAGATTGGAGGGAAGGCTCTGCGATAGACTAGTGTCCTGTCCAGGGGGTGTATTTGTACATCAAGCTGCCTCATGCTACAAATAAAGGAGATACACTCCAAGGCTACTCACGCTTATACAAACAGTCCTGCACAAATTCAATAGTTATATATTTGTCCTATGATATGCGATCACTAAGCAGCGGAGGGTGCTTTTCCATTGAGACTTAGCCCCACACCAGGGTCTCCTGTTGCTGTCTCCTGTGTTTTATGTTGAGGTAGTCTTATTGTGTTTCCATCAGAAACAACAACCTCCGCATCATTCAAGACCGTTGCTTCGTGAGGTGTTCAAGTTCACAGTTAGTTAAATAAAAATCAGAAAATAACCCAGGGCTTGGCTCCAAGTCAGAGCAGGGCCGCTGGAGCCATGGCCCAGTGAGACGCAGGAGCAGGCGAGCGTTGAAGGAAACAGAAAAGTCTCAGCCTTTGGGGGTAAAACACTGGGTTAAATCCCCAGTGGAAATGTGGCGTTATTGTTCTATGACGGAGAGTGCTTTAAATCGCTGTTGCAGAGTTTAGTCATGTGGGTATATAAGGTTAGCAGTGTTTCTCCTAAGACTGTTTTCAGCAGCCGTGGCCAAGGTAGCAGGGAGCCAAAGAACACCCTTCACATGCATTGCCCAGCGGTGGGGCATCGCTGGTGAATGAATAAAGGAGGAACACTGGCTTAGTGTGTGGTAAAGATTACTGTATGGGCACCATTTTCCTCAATTAAAGAAACACACTTACCTTGGCAAGGCGAGGGATAGTAGTAGGAGATGCCATGTGTCCCAGCTGGCCAGAGCTGTTACTACCCCAGGAGAAGACCTTGAACACACACACAAACACACAAAATGTTCACACAGTTGGGAGGAATCCCTCAAGATTCCCACGAGGAGTGATAATGTAGTTTCTGACCTGGGACTGTGCAGTCAGGGCCAGGGAGTGATGTGCCCCAGCAGCCACAAGCACCACCTCCTTACTGCTCAGGCACTTGATGCACAGTGGCTGCAGCCTGCAGGTCAGAAACACCTCTCAGTCAACAACCAGGGCCAAAGCATTTCAGAGTAGGAGTGCTGATCTAGGATCAGGTCCGACCTGTCCATGTAATCTTATTTATCTCAAAAGCCAAACAGATTCTAGGTCAGATTTAGCGCTCATACTATGATGCTTTAATGGCCTACACAACTGTCAATCATCATGGTTCTCATCCCCCAGCGATTGATGTAGTGGACACTGACCTGGGGAGGTTGTCCCCGTGGCCTAGCTGGCCCTCCTCGCCCCGCCCCCAGCTCCACACCTCGGTCTGCAGGGAGGGGAGCAGCTCCCCAGCCTCTGGGAGCCCTCCCACAGGGGTGAGGGGCACCGCTCGCACCCTGGGCCGGCTGGCCCTCCGCAGCAACCTGGGGGACACTACAGACGGAGACAGACCAATATGTTTCTTAAAATGGTACATTTTCTACGCTTCCTCTCAAACCATGTTCAGTTACGACGGTCAACTGCTGTTAATGTTACAGATGAAGTCCTCTCTGTTCCACAGGTGAGTGTAAACAACTAAAGAAATGCTCAGGATGACTGGTTTAGTTATGGAGTGATCTTCGTCTACTCTGGAAATACAAAACATTTCTAAGCCCCTGCAATAACCCAGAAACGCAGCCCTCACAGCATCCTCCAGACGACGAGGCATTGAGCCCCGCTGGAGACAGGTCCTGTACCACAGTAAGAGTATGGGAGGGACTGTTAATGATGACAGACAGACCGATATGGCACTGGGGAGGCATGGGTTGGTTGCTCCCACAGAGAGAGCGGTCTGCCAGCCCAGAGAGAGAGAGAGAGAGAGAGCGGTCTGCCAGCCCAGAGAGAGAGAGAGCGGTCTGCCAGCCCAGAGAGAGAGAGAGCGGTCTGCCAGCCCAGAGAGAGAGAGAGCGGTCTGCCAGCCCAGAGAGAGAGAGAGCGGTCTGCCAGCCCAGAGAGAGAGAGAGCGGTCTGCCAGCCCAGAGAGAGAGAGAGAGCGGTCTGCCAGCCCAGAGAGAGAGAGAGAGCGGTCTGCCAGCCCAGAGAGAGAGAGAGAGCGGTCTGCCAGCCCAGAGAGAGAGAGAGAGAGCGGTCTGCCAGCCCAGAGAGAGAGAGAGCGGTCTGCCAGCCCAGAGAGAGAGAGAGCGGTCTGCCAGCCCAGAGAGAGAGAGAGAGCGGTCTGCCAGCCCAGAGAGAGAGAGAGAGCGGTCTGCCAGCCCAGAGAGAGAGAGAGAGCGGTGAGCTGTCTTTCCCCTTCTTGGCTGCAGCAGAGAGCTAATAATAATCATTTGGTGGGTGTTTTAATTTGTACTGTTTCACAGTACATGTTCAAGCGTGTATTATACCCATGTGTCATTAGTTTCTTGCATATCCAAAATTCACTTAAGACAACCTCAGAGAGCTAGGGACAAATCCTGCCTTTCAGCTTTCACCCTACCAAAGTGACAATAGAGGATTCCTCCGTTACTGCAGGCCCTACCACTGACTGTGTTTCTCAAGAGATTATTAGGCAATCCTGCCCCCCCCCCACACAGATATATATTTTTTCACACCGACTTACCCAGCTCTCTCTCTCCTTCCCTCTCGCTCCCTTCTCCATCTTATTCTCACACCCTCCCCTCCTCTCTCTCATTCCTTACTGTAACCCTTCTGGTTAAGTCCTCACATTAATATGGCCTCACATTCCTCTATGGCGGAGTGCTTTAATCTCAGAACAAAAACCACCGTACACACACACACATAGTTCGCAGACTGGATGAGTGGGGGGACACACGCATACTTACACATCAGAGTATAGGAGGAAGATAAGGATAAGAGGCGATGAGCAGAGAAGGAGGATAAGAGACGAACAGCGTATCTACCCTGAGAGAGGAGTCCAGGCAGAGAGAGACGTCGACTCAGGCCCTCGGCTTCCTCCTCACGGATATCCCCCGTGCTGCAGCTCTTCTTCCCCTGCATGGACTCCTCCAGACGCACCCGCACCTCCACGGGTCCCCCTGGAAACCCACCGGGTACTCCTGCCACACCCCCAACCCCAGGGTAGTAGTAGTTAATCATCTTCTTCAGGGACAGAGCCTCGTAGGTGGAGACCACTCTCTCGCCCACGGCGGAGGCACAGGATGAGACCAGGTTGTTGAGGGCAGAGCTGGTGGTCACTGGCATGACCCCGGGGATGAGGTCAGAGGTCAGGAGGTCAAGGCTATCTGCTGGGGGCTGAAACAAACACAAGGTGCATTAGGCAACACACAAAAGAAAACTGACAGAAACAGGAAGAGTTCCTATGACCTGTAAGAAAAGCGCATTTTGCGTGCCTTAATGAACACGACCCAGGAAACACAGCGTGACAGCTCATTGTCACTTTTCAAAGACCTCAAACTACAAGAAAGTAAATTTGTCACCCACCAAGTACGCACATATGGGTAGCTTTAGGCTTAAAGCATCAACTCATCATTACTAACCTGAAAACTTGCTCCTGCTATGGTCATCTTGGCAGTCTCCTCAGCCAAAGTGGTGTCAGACAGTTTCTTGAGATATTCTTTCACTGCCTGATCATCAGGGTAGGGGGAGTTCTGAGACCCTGCACCCCCCACACCTCCAACAGCTCGATCAGAGTCTGTCCCAGAAGCAGAGATGTCAGCATCTGTGGTGGTCAAGACTTCCCCATTCTGTGCCACTGTCCTCCCCCTCTCATAGTCTGTATGTTCTGTTATGGAGGGATGGGGACCTGGCGCTGAGGCAGAGGCATGAGAGGAGAGGAGGGGCTCTGAAGGGGAGCTCAGAAGCCCTAGTGGAGGGGACCTTCCAGGCCCCAGCCTGGTCTCTCCTTCAGCCAGCAACTCCACCCCTAGGGGGCAGTAATGACTATCTGAGATAATGACGTGGTCCTCCTTGTCCGTCATGGTGTAGAGCAGCTGGTGGCACTGGCCACACTTGTCTGGCAGGGGCCGCCGGGACTCCTGAGGTGGTAGGCAACGCACCAAGGCAAGGCTGTGGAAGGCCCCACAGGCCACCTGAAGGACGTATCTGCCCACCAGGTGCTCCACCTTTTGGGGCTTCCAAACGGGGAAGATGGTGGTGACCAGGCCCAGCTGGCAGCCGCTGCCCCAGGCCCACACCTCGTGCTGGGCAGAGAGAGCAAGGGAGTGCTGCTCCCCGCAGGCCAGCTCCAGGACCCGGATGGTATGGGGGGGGCTGGTGTCGGGGTCCATGACAGCCACTGGAGTAGGATTGGGGACTACAGTGAGGCTGGACAGGCCACACTGGCCGAACGAGTTCTCCCCCCACATGTGGACCCCGCCGTCCTCGGTAAGCGCCCCGCTATGGAAACTGCCCGCTGCCACGGCGACCACGCGCTGGCCACTGAGAGCGCTCTCTAGGACAGGCTTCAGGGGGCCCACCTCTGACACCTGGCTCTGTTTCCATGGGAACTCACCGAAGCTGTACACCTGCCCGCCTAAATACATCACAACATTCCAGTTATTAGACAAGAGGATCTGTTAGAAATGATTGCCAGTAGTATGTGTACATAAGTAATTTTAAAAAACAAAGCAAAATAAATTAATATTTTAATTATAGATCAAGCAGGCTAATCATAAATGTCAGAGTTTTGCCATTATATCAAAGGCTGTCCATTGACTCTCACCCTCCACCAGTAGAACCCCATGGCGTGTCCCCAGGGCAGCCTGCAGCACAGGCCTGGACAGGAGCACTCTCTCTGGGGTGACACTATAGGAGTAGCCCTTCCAGGTGTGGAGCGACCCTCGCTCCCCTGAACTGTCCTCCTCATCAGAGCTGTAGAATACATACTGAAGTATGTCTCAAGGATTCTTAACAACCACACTGATAAAGCATACATTGTTTTTGAATTACCAAGACAAAACATGCCCTGGAACAGAAGTTATAGTAGCTAGCTAGAGAAACAACAAGAGCTTTGTGAGGACATAGACTTACACGAATAATATTATTTGTTGTCATACGATGATCACATAACATTTATTGACAACACCCTACCTACGGGCTACATACCTTTTCCTCTGGGACTCCATCACTGAGATTTATCCATGGCAATGCTGATGCATAGACTGGTGAAATTCAACTTGAAAAACTCCAAATCCGTTTCTAAATTCAGCCCTGTATCGAATACGGTAAACAACATTGGACACAAGACAACTTACAAAAATTACTAGCTAATGGTAACACTGCCTAACTGAATTGCATACAGACCCTACAGGTAGCTAGGGTGGCTTCAGAATAACCAGCACGAGTGACAGTACGCGAAAGCTTGTGTTGTTGTTGACAAGAGAGAGAGAGAGAGAGAGAGCGAGCGAGTTTCTTTTCACGGTTTACATGGCTAGCTGTCAATCATGTGGGAGTGAGGTAAACTAGCTAACACTGACCCCCCCCCCCCCCCCCCCCCCCCCCCCCTATAACTAACGTTAGCTAGATACTATTAGCTATTTATTTTATGAAATACTATTTTCAGTCCATTAGCTAATGCGTTTGCTTGAAATGACGCAACTAGCTAGGAGAATTACGTCATGCCATAATTACTAGATGCCTACCAAAGCCTTTGACAGTCTCAATACTGTATTGACTTCGTTATAGTCTCCGTATAACTAACGTTAAATAGCAACTCGGAGCTGACATGTATCCTCCCACTTGCTCCTTGTACTGTAGCTACTAACCATCATGTATTATTTACAATCTGAGATACAATTGTCTTTCACTTACCGGTCCCCTGACCATATCCATTTTTTCATAAACCTGTGAAATGTACAGCGACTGAGTCATGCAAGGGATTAGCTGGCTAGCTAATTGCTATCCTTTTTATTTTCGCTTTGTCGTTGTGACCACAAGTTGAACGGAAGCCGAGAGGCCTCAAAGCGTGCGTATTTTCTTGCCTTTCAAAAAATAAATTATTACATCGATTCTGTCAAGTAGCTTAGCTTTGTTAGCTATCTATTTTGAAATACACCAGATATGGAATTCTGCTGTTTTACACTGTAATTTCCTATTTGATTAATGTGTGTCAATGTCAAGGTTAAAAACGGGTGCAGGTACAAGGTGCAGGTAGGTGATACGTTTTTTTTTTTCAATTTGTACATTTTGGAAAAATATAGCTGCGAGCAGCAATGATCGGGGTCCACAAGATGAGAAAGGACAATATCAGTTGGATAACAAAGCAAATGTAGGAACTATCTTTCTTTATGTGCAATCAGTGAAAAAATTATGATAAGTATTTTTAGATTTAGAGTATGTGCTAACTTGTATCTATAGGTACAGTGCCGTCATATTTGAATGACTCTAAATACAAAATCTGGAGTGACTCTGACATACAGTGGGAAGAAAAAGTATGTGAACCCTTTAGAATTACCTGGATTTCTGCATAAATTGGTCATAAAATTTGATCTGATTTTCATCTAAGTCACAACAATAGACAAACAGTCTGCTTAAACTAATAACACCTTCCTTTGGCAGCAATAACCTCAACCAAATGTTTTCTGTTGTTGCGGATCAGACCTGCACAATGGTCAGGCTAAATTTTGGACCATTCCTCTTTACAAAACAGTTTCAAATCCACAATATTCTTGGGATGTCTGGCGTGAACTGCTCTCTTGAGGTCATGCCACAGCATCTCAATCGGGTTGAGGTCAGGACTGACTGGGCCACTCCAGAAGGCACATTTTCTTCTGTTCAAGCCATTCTGTTGTTGATTTACTTCTGTCGTTTGTGTTGTTGTCCTGTTGCATCACCTAACTTATTTTGCACTTCAATTGGCAGACAGATAGCCTTACATTCTCCTGCAAAATGTCTTGATAAAGTTGGGAATTCATTTTTCCATCGATGATAGCAAGCTGTCCAGGCCCTGAGGCAGCAAAGCAGCCCCAAACCATGATGCTCCCTCATAACACACTGTGTGCCCTCAGGTCCCTACTCAACCACTACCACCTATCTACAGTACTAAATCCATGTGTATGTATAGTGTGTGTGCGTGTGTCTGTGCCAGTGTGTGTGTTGCTTCACAGTCCCCGCTGTTCCATAAGGTGTTTCTTATCTGCTTTTTAAATCTAATTTTACTGCTTGCGTCAGTTTCTTGATGTGGAATAGAGTTCCATGTAGTCAAGGCTCTATGTAGTTGTCACGACTCCCGCCAAAGTCGGTCCCTCTCCTTGTTCGGGTGGCGTTCAGCGGTCAACGTCACCGGTCTTCTAGCCATCGCCGCTCCACCTTTCATTTTCCATTTGTTTTGTCTTGTTTTTCCGCACACCTGGTTTATATCCCCTCATTACTCTACGTGTATATTATCCTCTGTTCCCCCCATGTCTGTGTGTGGTATTGTTCGTTTCATTACGTGTGTGACGCTTCAGGCTGGTTTTGCCCCAGGGTATGGTTGTACCCGTGGTTTTTGTATTTTGTATCATTTTGTGTCATTTGTGCGCATTCACTTTTTTCCCTTGGGCCGGAGTGTTGTGACGCAGTTGCGTCTGGCTGTTTTCCTCTGCCTGAATAAAGTGTGCCTGTTCACTCATCTCTGCTCTCCTGCACCTGACTTCCTTCGACCAGTTGCGCACACTCTGACAGTAGTACTGTGTGCCTCCCATAGTCTGTTCTGGACTTGAGGACTGTGAAGAGACCTCTTGTGGCGTGTCTTGTGGGGTATGCATGGGTGTCTGAGCTGTGTGCCAGTAGTTTAGGCAGACAGCTCAGTGCATTCAACATTTCAATACCTTTCATAAATAAAAGTAGTGTTGAAGTCAGCCTCTCCTCCACTTTCAGCCATGCATATTATTCATATTAGCTCTCTGTGTACATCCAAGGGCCAGCCATGCTGCCTTGTTCTGAGCCAATTGACATTTTCCTAAGTCCTTTTTTATGGCACCTGACCACACGACTGAACAGTAGTCAAGGTGTGACAAAACTAGGACCTGTAGGACCTGCCGTGTTGATAGTCTTGTTAAGAAGGCAGAGCATCGCTTTATTATAGACAGACTTCTCCCCATCTTAGCTACGGTTGTATCAACATGTTTTGACCATGACAGTTTACAATATAGTGTTACTCCAAGCAGTTAGTTTAGTCATCTCAACTTCCCCAATCTCCACATTATTTATAACAAGATTTAGTTGAGGTTTAGGGTTTAGTGGGTGTTTTGTTCCAAATACAATGCTTTAAGTTTTAGAAATATTTAGGGCTAACTTATTCCTTGCCACCCACACTGAAACTAACTGCAGCTCTTTGTTGAGTGTTGTAGTAATTTCAGTCGCTGTAGTAGCTGACATGTATAATGTTGAGTCATCTGCATACATAGAAACTCTGGCTTTACTCAAAGTCAGTGGCATGTCGTTAGTAAAAATTGAAAAAAGCAAGGGGCCTAAACAGCTACCCTCGGGAATTCCTGATTCTAACTGGATTATATTTGATAGGCTTCCATTAAAGAACCCCTTCTGTGTTGTTAGATAAGTAACTCTTTATCCACATTATAGCAGGGGGTGTAAAGCCATAACACATACGTTTTTCCAGCAACAGACCATGATCAATAATGTCAAAAGCTGCACTGAAGTCTAACAAGACAGCCCCCACAATCGTTTTATCATCAATTTCTCTCAGCAAATCATCAGTCATCAAGCATAGTGCTATGCTTGCTGAGTGTCCTTTCCAATGAGCATGCTGAAATTCTGTTGTCGGTTTGTTTACTGTAAAATAGCATTGTATCTGGTCAAACACAATTCTTTCCAGAAGTTTACTAAGGGTTGGTAACAGGCTGATTGGTCAGCTATTTGAGCCAGTAAAGCTTCCCTCCAGGCCTGAGGGCACACGCTCTCTAGTAGGCTTAAATTGAAGATGTTGCAAACAGGAGTGGCATATTTCTGCTATTATCCTCAGAAATTTTCCATCTAGATTGTCAGACCCTGGTGGCTTGTCATTGTTGATCGAGAACAATATTTATTTTCACCTCTTCCACACTGACTTTACGGAATTCAAAAGTACAATTCTTGTCTTTCATAATTTGGTCTGATATATTTGGATGTGTAGTGTCAGCGTTTGTTGCTGGCCTGTCATCCCTAAGTTTTCTCATCTTGCCAATGAAAAAGTCATTAAAGTAGTTTGCAATATCAGTGGGCTTTGTGATGAATGAGCCATCTGATTCAATAAATGAAGGAGCCGAGTTGGCTTTTTTCCCCTAAATTTAATTTAAGGTGCCCCGAAGCTTTTTACTATCATTCTTTATATAATTTATCTTTGTTTCATAGTGTAGTTTATTTTTTTATTGTATTTAGTTTAGTCACATGATTTCTTAATTTGCAGTACGTTTGCCAATCATTTGGGATGCCAGACTTAATTGCCATACCTTTCGCCTCATCCCTCTCAACCATCCTCATCAATCCAAGGGGATTTTAACCGTTTTTACAGTCATTCTCATAATGGGTGTGTGCTTATTAGTAACTGGAATAAGTAGTTTCATAAATGCGTCAAGTGCAGCGTCTGGTTTCTCCTCATTACACACCACAGACCAGCAAGTATTCTTTACATCATCAACATATGAATCACTACAAAACTTATTCTATGACCTCTCTAACACTATATTAGGCCCAGCCTTTGGAACTTTGGTTTTCATAGATATGGCTATTATATTGTGAACACTACATCCTCTGGATTTGGATACTGCTTTAAAGCAAATATCTTTACTGACACTGCAGATGTGATCAATGCATGATTTAATTCCTGTGCTGTTTGTAACTACCCTGGTAGGTTGACTGACGACCCGATCCAGGTTGCAGGCACTGGTTACCGTTTGAAGTTTTTTCCTGGGGTGGCAGCTTGATTATAGCCAGTCAATATTTAAATCACCCAGAAAATATACTTCCCTGTTGACATCACATACATTATCAATCATTTCACACATATTATCCAAATACTGACTGTTAGCACTTGGTGGTCTATAGCAGCTTCCCACAAGAATAGGCTTTAGGTGAGGCAGATGAACCTGTAGCCATATTACTTCAACAGTATTTAACATTAGATCGTCTCTAAGCTTTACAGGAATCTGGTTCTGAATATAGACCGCAACATTTCTGTCTTTTCGGTAGATGTTATAACCATGTATTGCTACCACTGTATCATCAAAGGTATTATCTTAGTGAGTTTCAGAGATAGTCAGAATCAGTGGCTTCTTCCATGGTGTCCTCCCATGAACACCATTCTTGGTTAGTGTTTTACGCATTGTAGACTCGTCCACAGTGATGTTAGCATCTTCCAGAGATTTCTGTAAGTCTTTAGCTGACACTCCAGGATTCTTCCTGTTTGGCCCTGTCCGGAGGTATCATCGGATGGGGCCACAGTGTCTCCTGACCCCTCCTGTCTCAGCCTCCAGTATTTATGCTGCAGTAGTTTATGTGTCGGGGGGCTAGGGTCAGTTTGTTATAGCTGGAATACTTCTCCTGCCTTATCCGGTGTCCTGTGTGAATTTAAGTATGCTTTCTCTAATTCTCTCTTTCTTTCTCTCTCTCGGGGACCTGAGCCCTAGGACCATGCCTCAGGACTACCTGGCATGATGACTCCTTGCTGTCCCCAGTCCACCTGACCGTGCTGCTGCTCCAGTTTCAACTGTTCTGCCTTATTATTATTCGACCATGCTGGTCATTTATGAACATTTGAACATCTTGGACGTGTTCATCACCGGACGTGCACCGGACGTGCTACCTGTCTCAGACCTGCTGTTTTCAACTCTCTGGAGACAGCAGGAGCAGTAGAGATACTCCTAATGATTGGCTATGAAAAGCCAATTGACATTTACTCCTGAGGTGCTGACTTGCTGCACCCTCGACAACTACTGTGATTATTATTATCTGACCATGCTGGTCATTTATGAACATTTGAACATCTTGGCCATGTTCTGTTATAATCTCCACCCGGCACAGCCAGAAGAGGACAGGCCACCCCTCATAGCCTGGTTCCTCTCTAGGTTTCTTCCTAGGTTTTGGCCTTTCTAGGGAGTTTTTACTAGCCACTGTGCTTCTACACATGCATTGCTTGTTGTTTGCGGTTTTAGGCTGCGTTTCTGTGCAGCACTTTGAGATATCAGCTGATGTAAGAAGGGCTATATAAATCAATTTGATTTGATTTGACAATTTGTCTTAACGTGGACTGACTTTTAGAGATACTTTTGTCACCCTTTCCAGCTTTATGCAAGGCAACAATTCTTCATCTTGGGTCTTCTGGGATCTCTTTTGTTTGAGGCATGGTTCACATCAGGCAATGCTTCTTGTGAATAGCAAACTCAAATGTTGTGAGTGTTTTTTATGGGTCAGGGCAGCTCTAACCAAAATCTCCAATCTCGTCTAATTGATTCGACTTCAGGTTATTTGAGTCCTGACTTCAATTAGCTTTTGGAGTCATTAGCCTTGGGGTTCACATACTTTTTCCAACCTACACTGTGAATGTTTAAATGATGTATTCAATATAGACAAGAAAAATACAATCATTTGTGTGTTATTAGTTTAAGCACACTGAGTTGGTCTATTGTTGTGACTTAGATGAAGATCAGATGAAATTGTTTGTCAAAGTTATGCAGAAATCCAGGTAATTCCAAAGGGTTCACATACTTTTTCTTGCCACTGTATGGTTCATGAGGAGAAGATGATTGCAGATCATTTGGAGCGTTAGAGTTACATATGCAATGAATGAGTTGTTCATAGTTTCCTTGTTTTTTCAGGTATCAAAACCAAATTCAGCACGGTTCATCTTAGGGACGTCCACGATAGTGGTGACACATTTCAAGTCGATAGGCCACTATGGAGTAGATTTACAGTGGTTTAAATGGACACATAAAATCTGATTTTGGATTTGTTACTAACTCATTTGATTTGTTAATTGGTCCTATGGTTCATGAGAATAAGTTTTTCAAATGTTTAAAAATGTATCTATTTTTGGCATATTTTAGCATAGATGCTAATATGCATCTGCTGTTATCGTGCGGCCATCTTTGAATGCGTCAATGTTCTTTTCTCATACTCCTTAGCAACTAATTTGGAGTGAATCTGACTTTTAGTTAATGAGAAGATTTTTTTGGGATTATTCAAAGCATTATCATTACATAATCAAAACTTAACATGGTTCACCGTGGTAATGTCTGTGATGACCCTACAATGTTTCAAGTTGATAGACCATTGTGAAGGGGATTTACAAAGGATTTATTTTAAGTGGACATGTCACATCAGATGTCTGAGTTATTGATAAATCAGGACATCTCTTAACCAATCAAGCATTTCTCAAACTAAGTTAAGCAATGTACCATGGACCTACATACCAAACTTGGTGTTCTTTGGACATATGGTTCGTTAGAATATGTTTTTCAGGTTTTCCAAAATGTCCAAGATGGAGGAAAATCTATCCTAATGGACCTTACGGGTCCTTGAGGCAAGTTTGTTCAGCATGAGGAAAGACGCCTGTATTTCAAGTCTCGAGGTCAAACGGGTCGGCGAATATGAGGGTTTAAGTGCCATTCTTTTTGACCAAGTTACTCACGGCCTCTAGTTTCTGTGTGCCGAATTAGGTGTTGTTTTTTTAACCAATCTATGCTTGAGTTATTGGAATGAAGATGATCAAAAGTGTGGCTCACTTCTGCCCACAGCACACACACACATTAGTGACTCCCTGAACACAATGCTCAAGCTCCAACCTTTCAAAACACACCAGCAGCCCCGGCTCTCTCCTCCACTGAGAGCTCATTGGGCAGTGCCTCCTATCTGACTCCGCTGATTGGCTATTGAATGTTGTCTACCAGGCAGCAGAGGAACTGTCAGCAGGAGGGGACAGGGAGAAAGAAGGGAAAGAGAGAGAGGGAGGATACAGTGCAATATTGTGAGAGGGAGAGAGCAAAACAGAGAGAGTAATAGAGGAAGCAAGAGCACCTTCAGGCAAAAGGAGGAAGAAGAAAAAGGGAAAGTAGGAAAATCCTGTCTGTGTTGCTAAAGCTGTTTACGTCCGAGGTTGCTGAAGACAAGGAGGGGCTGTGACTGAGATGAGAGCGCTGCTGTAGCTGGGTCCAGTTCTAAGGATGCCGGGGTGGAAGTGAGGTTCTATAGCGGTTCCACAGCAGTTCCACAGTACCACCAGGCAGGAACCAACGCTGGGATGCAGAACCTACGACAAGCAGCCACGGAGGCTTTCCATCGCCTGGGTGAGTATCAGTCAAACCTACCCTCCCTAGAAACAGTAGCACACTGGCTCCAGTCGGGTTAGGGGATCGAGCAATGCTTGCTCAAGCTTCCTCATACCCACAAACAGTATTTACAGAGTTCTCGTTGGTAGCCTGCTATGCTTATTGTGTTCCATCTTTGTACTATGCCAGATTCCAGGATACACTGCATGGGGAATGTACTGTATGTTACCTAGGGAACACAATACCTAACTTGTTGGCAGGACAACTATCCTTACACACTCTACAGGTAATGACAGGCAGCAGCTTGTTAACAGGGTCTGGTGTTGTAGTGTGGTATGTTGCCGTGTTCCAGGGATGCGGGCACCCTTAGGGACTGGACTTTTCCAAGCGTCAGTAGCTTGGCACGGACTGGCAAGTTATACTGCTGATCTGCAGATACAGCTTGGAAGCCCACAGCTTATTGAATAAAGCATAAAAATGCTGATGAGCAAAGGGGCTGTTTTGCTCCCAAAGTGGGAGAGAAGACACGTGAGGGGTGACGTGATGACGAGGGGAGAGAGGAGAAGAGAGGAGGAGAGAGGAGGCAGCCCCAGCGGGAGCATAGGGGTATTTTGCTCGCTAAGTGGGAGAGGAAAGGGGTGAGGAGAGAGGTGAAGGATGAGGTAAGAAGCAGAACATGTGTTTGTCTCACTGAGTGGGAGAGAAGACGGGAGAGGAGTGAGATGGTAACCCACATCTCCCCCAGGGTGGGTGCAGGTTCTCAGGGGGAGGGAAGGTAGGCAGCTAAGGCATCAAGGTGCAGATTGTCAGGGGGAGGGAAGGTAGACAGCTAAGGTATCAAGGTGCAGGTGGTTCCAGTCCCTAGGGGGGAGGTTGGTTATCAGGGGGGATGGGTACTGGGTAGTTATAGTGCTGTTATACACTCAGGGTAGTCATAGTGCTGTTATACAGTCAGGGTAGTTATAGTGCTGTTATACAGTCAGGGTAGTTATAGTGCTGTTATACAGTCAGGGTAGTTATAATGTTATAGAGCTGTTATACACTCAGGGTAGTTATAATGTTATAGAGCTGTTATACACTCAGGGTATTTATAGTGCTGTTATACAGTCAGGGTAGTTATAGTGCTGTTATACAGTCAGGGTAGTTATAATGTTATAGTGCTGTTATACACTCAGGGTAGTTATAGTGCTGTTATACACTCAGGGTAGTTATAGTGCTGTTATACACTCAGGGTAGTTATAATGTTATAGTGCTGTTATACACTCAGGGTAGTTATAGTGCTGTTATACACTCAGGGTAGTCATAATGTTATAGTGCTGTTATACAGTCAGGGTAGTTATAGAGCTGTTATACACTCAGGGTAGTTATAGTGCTGTTATACACTCAGGGTAGTTATAATGTTATAGTGCTGTTATACACTCAGGGTAGTTATAGTGCTGTTATACACTCAGGGTAGTCATAATGTTATAGTGCTGTTATACAGTCAGGGTAGTTATAGAGCTGTTATACAGTCAGGGTAGTTATAATGTTATAGAGCTGATATACAGTCAGGGTAGTTACAGTCAGTGGCAGGGTAGCCTAGTGGTTAGGGCGTTGGACTAATAACCGGAAGGTTGCAAGTTCAAATCCGCGAGCTGACAAGGTACAAATCTGTCGTTCTGCCCCCGAACAGGCAGTTAACCCACTGTTCCTAGGCCGTCATTGAAAATAAGAATTTGTTCTTAACTGACTTGCCTAGTAAAATAAAGGTAAAACATTTTTTTTTTAATGTTATAGTGCTGTTATACAGTCAGGGTAGTTATAAAGTTATAGAGCAGTTATACACTCAGGGTAGTTATAGTGCTGTTATACAGTCAGGGTAGTTATAGTGCTGTTATACAGTCAGGGTAGTTATAGTGCTGTTATACACTCAGGGTAGTTATAGTGCTGTTATACAGTCAGGGTAGTTATAGAGCTGTTATACAGTCAGGGTAGTTATAAAGTTATAGAGCTGTTATACAGTCAGGGTAGTTATAATGTTATAGAGCTGTTATACAGTCAGGGTAGTTATAAAGTTATAGAGCAGTTATACACTCAGGGTAGTTATAGTGCTGTTATACAGTCAGGGTAGTTATAGTGCTGTTATACAGTCAGGGTAGTTATAATGTTATAGTGCTGTTATACACTCAGGGTAGTTATAAAGTTATAGAGCAGTTATACACTCAGGGTAGTTATAGTGCTGTTATACAGTCAGGGTAGTTATAGTGCTGTTATACAGTCAGGGTAGTTATAATGTTATAGTGCTGTTATACAGTCAGGGTAGTTATAGTGCTGTTATACAGTCAGGGTAGTTATAGTGCTGTTATACAGTCTGGGTAGTTATAAAGTTATAGAGCAGTTATACACTCAGGGTAGTTATAGTGCTGTTATACACTCAGGGTAGTTATAATGTTATAGTGCTGTTATACACTCAGGGTAGTTATAATGTTATAGAGCTGTTATACAGTCAGGGTCGTTATAATGTTATAGTGCTGTTATACAGTCAGGGTAGGTATAGTGCTGTTATACACTCAGGGTAGTCATAATGTTATAGAGCTGTTATACACTCAGGGTAGTTATAATGTTATAGTGCTGTTATACACTCAGGGTAGTTATAGTGTTGTTATACACTCAGGGTAGTTATAATGTTATAGTGCTGTCATACACTCAGGGTAGTTATAGTGCTGTTATACACTCAGGGTAGTTATAATGTTATAGTGCTGTTATACAGTCAGGGTAGTTATAGTGCTGTTATTCACTCAGGGTAGTTATAGGGTTGTTATACAGTCAGGGTAGTTATAGTGCTGTTATACACTCAGGGTAGTTATAGTGCTGTTATACACTCAGGGTAGTTATAGTGCTGTTATACAGTCAGGGTAGTTATAGTGCTGTTATACAGTCAGGGTAGTTATAATGTTATAGTGCTGTTATACAGTCAGGGTAGTTATAGTGCTGTTATACAGTCAGGGTAGTTATAGTGCTGTTATACAGTCTGGGTAGTTATACAGTTATAGAGCAGTTATACACTCAGGGTAGTTATAGTGCTGTTATACACTCAGGGTAGTTATAATGTTATAGAGCTGTTATACACTCAGGGTAGTTATAGTGCTGTTATACACTCAGGGTAGTTATAATGTTATAGAGCTGTTATACAGTCAGGGTCGTTATAATGTTATAGTGCTGTTATACAGTCAGGGTAGGTATAGTGCTGTTATACACTCAGGGTAGTCATAATGTTATAGAGCTGTTATACACTCAGGGTAGTTATAATGTTATAGTGCTGTTATACACTCAGGGTAGTTATAGTGTTGTTATACACTCAGGGTAGTTATAATGTTATAGTGCTGTCATACACTCAGGGTAGTTATAGTGCTGTTATACACTCAGGGTAGTTATAATGTTATAGTGCTGTTATACAGTCAGGGTAGTTATAGTGCTGTTATTCACTCAGGGTAGTTATAGGGTTGTTATACAGTCAGGGTAGTTATAGTGCTGTTATACACTCAGGGTAGTTATAGTGCTGTTATACACTCAGGGTAGTTATAGTGCTGTTATACAGTCTGGGTAGTTATAATGTTATAGTGCTGTTATACAGTCAGGGTAGTTATAGTGCTGTTATACAGTCAGGGTAGTTACAGTGATGTTATACACTCAGGGTAGTTATAGTGCTGTTATACAGTCTGTGTAGTTATAATGTTATAGTGCTGTTATACAGTCAGGGTAGTTATAGTGCTGTTATACACTCAGGGTAGTTATAGTGCTGTTATACACTCAGGGTAGTTATAGTGCTGTTATACACTCAGGGTAGTTATAGTGCTGTTATACACTCAGGGTAGTTATAGTGCTGTTATACAGTCTGGGTAGTTATAATGTTATAGTGCTGTTATACAGTCAGGGTAGTTATAGTGCTGTTATACACTCAGGGTAGTTATAGTGCTGTTATACAGTCAGGGTAGTTATAGTGCTGTTATACACTCAGGGTAGTTAAAATGTTATAGTGCTGTTATATACTCAGGGTAGTTATAATGTTATAGCGCTGTTATACACTGTGGGTAGTTACAGTGCTGTTATACACTCTGGGTAGTTATAATGTTATAGTGCTGTTATACAGTCAGGGTAGTTATAGTGCTGTTATACAGTCAGGGTAGTTATAATGTTATAGAGCTGTTATACAGTCAGGGTAGTTATAATGTTATAGAGCTGTTATACACTCAGGGTAGTTATAGTGCTGTTATACAGTCAGGGTAGTTATAGTGCTGTTATACAGTCAGGGTAGTTATAATGTTATAGTGCTGTTATACAGTCAGGGTAGTTATAATGTTATAGTGCTGTTATACAGTCAGGGTAGTTATAATGTTATAGTGCTGTTACACAGTCAGGGTAGTTATAGTGCTGTTAAACAGTCAGGGTAGTTATAATGTTATAGTGCTGTTATACAGTCAGGGTAGTTATGTTATAGTGCTGTTATACAGTCAGGGTAGTTATAATGTATATAGTGCTGTTATACAGTCAGGGTAGTTATAGTGCTGTTATACAGTCAGGGTAGTTATAATGTTATAGTGCTGTTATACAGTCAGGGTAGTTATAATGTTATAGTGCTGTTACACAGTCAGGGTAGTTATAGTGCTGTTATACAGTCAGGGTAGTTATAGTGCTGTTATACAGTCAGGGTAGTTATAATGTTATAGTGCTGTTATACAGTCAGGGTAGTTATGTTATAGTGCTGTTATACAGTCAGGGTAGTTATAATGTATATAGTGCTGTTATACAGTCAGGGTAGTTATAGTGCTGTTATACAGTCAGGGTAGTTATAATGTTATAGTGCTGTTATACAGTCAGGGTAGTTATAATGTTATAGAGCTGTTATACAGTCAGGGTAGTTATAATGTTATAGTGCTGTTATACATTCAGGGTAGTTATAGTGCTGTTATACAGTCAGGGTAGTTATAGTTCTGTTATACAGTCAGGGTAGTTATAATGTTATAGTGATGTTATACAGTCAGGGTAGTTATAGTGCTGTTATACAGTCAGGGTAGTTATAGTGCTGTTATACAGTCTGGGTAGTTATAATGTTATAGTGCTGTTATACAGTCAGGGTAGTTATAATTTTATAGAGCTGGGGAAGCAGGATGCTGGTGGTTCTGTAGACAGAGATGAATAATGCATCACTCTCACAGCTGCAGTGTAAACAAAATAAAGTAAGTGCTCTGTAGTCCTCTAAAAGACTCAGGGCAAATCTGTAAGGGGTCACTGACAATTCAAATGCAATGGCATGTCCACTAACCAGTTTCCGCCACATTGGTTGTGTCTTGTTCGAATCAGAACTGTGCTAAGTGATTTTGTTATCGTACACAGACAGGACAGCCGATATTCCTCCTCTCTATTGTCCTGTCAGTTTGAACAAGGAAACTGTTGTTTCCTGTGATCTGAAGAGACTCGGATGAGCGTTGCACATTTCTATCAGAGAGAGAGCAGCTGTACTGCTCAGCTGCTTGGCCTGGGAGCATAACTCACAGGGTGTCCAAACGAGCGCCTATCTCTACGCTATTCAGAGACGCTGATAGTATGTCTGAACACTAGGCTGCTAGTACACTGCTTCTACACATGATTGCATGTTTACTCATGTCTTGAATAATTACGTACTTGTGCTATTTTCCATGTATCCCACACAACACAGTATGATAGTATGCCAGAGGTAAGATTACAGAGGACAGGACTGGCTTAGACTGGCTACGAGGGACACGCCACAGGGCATTCCAATTCCAATAGAGCTCAGAGGAAATAGTATAAGAGCATCAATGACACATCGACTCCCCCCAAAAATGCCTCAACCTCAATTCATTGAGGAGTGGGTACTTGAAGAATCCAATCTGTGTGTGTGTGTGTGCTTTTTCAGCTTCGCTCTCTCTCTCTCTCTCTCTCTGACACATCTCATCACCTCCTCAATACCCCCACTCCCCCCTGGGTGAGTTGGACAATAGACAAAGTCGCACAAAGTTTTTTCGACACCCCTCAAAGCTGTACCTGTGTAGTGCCCATCTGTGTGATGTCTATCTGTGTGTGACTGTCTGGTAGACCTGGCTGGAAGGCTACAGCGGCTCGGTCCGTTCAACATATGCCTGCCTGAGCCCCCCAGGCTGCTCCCAGTGGGTAGTGGATTAACAAGCTGCCTGGAAGCAGCCTGCCATCCTGTGACAAGTGTCCACCTCCAACAGCTACGGCCCACTCTGCTCTGCTCTGTTCTGCCTCAGGAATACTGATGAGGGCTATCTGTATGTACGGGTCTGTATGAGGGCGAGATGGAGGGATAGGAATGGAGGGAGGAGGGTAGGTGGTGAATGGTGGGCTCGGCGTGTGATGGAGCATGAGTGACTGTCTTTCTGTGCCTCCATAAATAACCCTGACGTGCTGTACCAAGGCAGAGCTAGTGGCTATAATATAATATCCTAATATCCTAACCTACTTTTCCCCCTTTTTCTCCCCAATTGGTAGTTACAGTCTTGTCCCAAAGCTGCAACTCCCGTTCGGACTCGGGTCAGGTGAAGGTCGAGAGCCACGCGTCTTCCGAAACACGACCCTGCCAAGCCTTACTGCTTCTTGACACACTGCTCGCTTAACCCGGAAGCCAGCCGCACCAATGTGTCGTAGGAAACGCCAAACTGGCAACCGTGGTCAGCTTGCAGGCGCCCGGCCCGCCACCAGGAGTTGCTAGAGCGCGATGGGACAAGGACATCCCGGCCGGCCAAGCCTTCCCCTTACCTGAACGACGCTGGGACAATTGTGTGCTGCCTCATGGATCTCCCGGTCACGGCTGACTGTGACACAGCCCGGGATCGAACCCGGGTCTGTAGTGACTCCTCAAGAACTGCAATGCAGTACCTTAGACCGCTGCACCACTCGGGAGACCTCCGTTCTAGGGATTCTATTTCTATGGTAGCTACTTTACCTCACCTTAGTCCAATGCCCTTCAGTCAGAGTCATACCAGAACGTCCCTACCCCAGGATGGCTGCACATACTGCAGAGATCGTGACCTCCATTTTCTGGTTGGCATTCCTAGTTTCTACCCAATCTAATTATAGCTTGACTTTGTCGATGGCTGCACATGCTGAGCCAAGAGGAGTTTTAGTTAGTTGGAAAAGGCAATGTGCCAGCTGTACTGTATTCTTCCAAGACAAATATATTTAGACTGGAACATGTTTGTATGGGTTTAATTACCCAATGTGCCAATTTATAGATGTGGCTTTTATATGAACAACAACATAAATTTATACCCTCAATAATTTCCCATATCAAATTGGTTGTTGACAAACAATTATAGCTTTATATTACAGTATCTTTTCCTGTTTAAATACTATACAGTGGGGGAAAAAAGTATTTAGTCAGCCACCAATTGTGCAAGTTCTCCCACTTAAAAAGATGAGAGAGGCCTGTAATTTTCATCATAGGTACACTTCAACTATGACAGACAAAATGAGGAAAAAAATCCAGAAAATCACATTGTAGGATCTTTAATGAATTTATTTGCAAATTATGGTGGAAAATAAGTATTTGGTCACCTACAAACAAGCAAGATTTCTGTCTTTCACAGACCTGTAACTTCTTCTTTAACCTGTGTCCTCCACTCGTTACCTGTATTAATGGCACCTGTTTGAACTTGATATCAGTATAAAAGACACCTGTCCACAACCTCAAACAGTCACACTCCAAACTCCACTATGGCCAAGACCAAAGAGCTGTCAAAGGACACCAGAAACAAAATTGTAGACCTGCACCAGGCTGGGAAGACTGAATCTGCAATAGGTAAGCAGCTTGGTTTGAAGAAATCAACTGTGGGAGCAATTATTAGGAAATGGAAGACATACAAGACCACTGATAATCTCCCTCGATCTGGGGCTCCATGCAAGATCTCACCCCGTGGGGTCATAATTATCACAAGAACGGTGAGCAAAAATCCCAGAACCACGCGGGGGACCTAGTGAATGACCTGCAGAGAGCTGGGACCAATGTAACAAAGCCTACCATCAGTAACACACTACGCCGCCAGGGACTAAAATCCTGCAGTGCCAGACGTGTCCCCCTGCTTAACTGCTTAAGCCAGTACATGTCCAGGCCCGTCTGAAGTTTGCTAGAGAGCATTTGGATGATCCAGAAGAAGATTGGGAGAATGTCATATGGTCAGATGAAACCAAAATATAACTTTTTGGTAAAAACTCAACTTGTCGTGTTTGGAGGACAAAGAATGCTTTGCATCCAAAGAACACCATACCTACTGTGAAGCATGGGGGTGGAAACATCATGCTTTGGGGCTGTTTTTCTGCAAAGGGACCAGGACGACTGATCCGTGTAAAGGAAAGAATTAATGGGGCCATGTATCGTGAGATTTTGAGTGAAAACCTCCTTCCATCAGCAAGGGCATTGAAGATGAAACGTGGATGGGTCTTTCAGCATGACAATGATCCCAAACACACCGCCCGGGAAACGAAGGAGTGGCTTCGTAAGAAGCATTTCAAGGTCCTGGAGTAGCCTAGCCAGTCTCCAGATCTCAACCCTATAGAAAATCTTTGGAGGCAGTTGAAAGTCCGTGTTGCCCAGCAACAGCCCCAAAACATCACTGCTCTAGAAGAGATCTGCATGGAGGAATGGGCCAAAATACCAGCAACAGTGTGTGAAAATCTTGTGAAGACTTACAGAAAACGTTTGACCTCTGTCATTGCCAACAAAGGGTATATAACAAAGTATTGAGATAAACTTTTGTTATTGACCAAATACTTATTTTCCACCATCATTTGCAAATAAATTCCTACAATGTGATTTTCTGGATTTTTTTTTTTTACAGGCCTCTCTCATCTTTTTAAGTGGGAGAACTTGCACAATTGGTGGCTGACTAAATACTTTTTTGCCTCACTGTATGTGTTGCTATACAGGGAAAAAGGCTTTCTGTAAAGCCTATTGTTATTAAAGTCAAGCAGCCCTAATGGTAATGTCTTGTCTGGATGGGTACAGTGAAGCCTTCCCATTTAGAAGATAAGGAGCAGTCATGTTCCTGCAAACTTTGACTGTCCCTTATGAGAAAGAGCTACTGACCCAGACTCCTCTCGAAGTTCTCTCTCTCTGTCTTTGTATCTCTTTCTTTCTCTCTCTCCCCTTCTGTCTGAGTCTCTGTATCTCTCTGTGTCTCTGTGTCTTTCTCCAAGTCCCTCTGTGTCCCTGTCTCGTCGAGTCTCTCTCCAAGTCTCTCTGTCTCTCCATGTCTCTCTGTGTCTCTGTCTCTCTGTGTCGCTCTCTCTCTGTCTCTCTGTGTCTCTCGCTGTCTCTCTGTCTTTCTCTGTGTCTCTGTCTCTCTCTCCAAGTCTCTCTCTGTCTGTCCGTGTCTCTCTCCAAGTCTGTGTATCTCTCTCTCTGTCTCTCTGTGTCTCTCGCTGTCTCTCTGTCTCTCTCTGTCTCTCTGTATCTCTCTCCAAGTCTCTCTCTGTCTCTCTGTCTGTCCGTGTCTCGCTGTCTCTCTCTCCAAGTCTCTCTCTGTCTCTCTGTCTCTCTCTCCCTCTCTGTCTCTTTCTCCAAGTCTCTCTCTGTCTCTGTCTCTCTCTCCAAGTCTCTCTCTGTCTCTCTCTCCAAGTCTCTCTCTGTCTCTCTCTCTCCAAGTCTCTCTCTGTCTCTGTCTCTCTCTCCAAGTCTCTCTCTGTCTCTCTCTCTCTCTCCAAGTCTCTCTCTGTCTCTCTGTCTGTCCGTGTCTCTCTCCAAGTCTCTCTCTGTCTGTCCGTGTCTCTCTCTCCAAGTCTCTCTCTGTCTCTCTGTCTCTCTCTCCAAGTCTCGCTCTGTCTCTCTGTCTGTCCGTGTCTTTCTCCAAGTCTCTCTCTGTCTCTCACTGTCTCACACTCCCCAACTTATATCATCATCATCACTCACGTCACACGCTCACATTTCCATCTCTTCCTCCTGTCACTCATCCTCTCCCTCTCCCTCCTCCTCCTCTCCTTCCTTCCCTGCTCCACTCCTCTCTCATTTGACTTCTCTGCTCCACTTTTCACATTCCATTAGAATCTCTCAGCTACAGAATTTTACCACAATGGACTTAACGTTCAATGTTATCTTCAGCTGAATTCTTATAAAGCAACGATAGCAGCAGTAGACATTGTAGCATCCTTGTAACACAGGACCTTAAAGTTTATGGTTTGGTCCAAATGGTTTGGTCCAAATGTTGTTTCCATGTGTTCCAACCATGTGTTCTATCCAAGTGTTCTATCATAGTGTTCTAGCCATGTGTTCCAACCATGTGTTCTATCCAAGTGTTCTAACCATGTGTTCCAACCATGTGTTCTATCCAAGTGTTCTATCATAGTGTTCTAACCATGTGTTCCAACCATGTGTTCTATCCAAGTGTTTTATCATAGTGTTCTAACCAGTGTTCTATCCAAGTGTTCTATCATAGTGTTCTAGCCATGTGTTCCAACCATGTGTTCTATCCAAGTGTTCTAACCATGTGTTCCAACCATGTGTTCTATCCAAGTGTTCTATCATAGTGTTCTAACCATGTGTTCCAACCATGTGTTCTATCCAAGTGTTCTATCCAAGTGTTCTATCATAGTGTTCTAACCAGTGTTCTATCCAAGTGTTCTATCATAGTGTTCCAACCAGTGTTCTATCCAAGTGTTCTATCATAGTGTTCTAACCAGTGTTCTATCCAAGTGTTCTATCATAGTGTTCCAACCAGTGTTCTATCCAAGTGTTCTGTCATAGTGTTCTAACCAGTGTTTCTATCCAAGTGTTCTATCCAAGTGTTCTATCATAGTGTTCTAACCAGTGTTCTATCCAAGTGTTCTATCATAGTGCTCTAACCAGTGTTCCATCCAAGTGTTCTATCATAGTGTTCTAACCAGTGTCCTATCCAAGTGTTCCATCATAGTGTTCTAACCAGTGTTCTATCCAAGTGTTCTATCCAAGTGTTCTATCCAAGTGTTCTATCATAGTGTTCTAACCAGTGTTCTATCATAGTGTTCCAACCAGTGTTCTATCCAAGTGTTCTGTCATAGTGTTCTAACCAGTGTTTCTATCCAAGTGTTCTATCATAGTGTTCTAACCATGTGTTCCAACCATGTGTTCTATCCAAGTGTTCTAACCATGTGTTCCAACCATGTGTTCTATCCAAGTGTTCTATCATAGTGTTCTAACCATGTGTTCCAACCATGTGTTCTATCCAAGTGTTCTATCCAAATGTTGTTTCCATGTGTTCCAACCATGTGTTCTATCCAAGTGTTCTATCATAGTGTTCTAGCCATGTGTTCCAACCATGTGTTCTATCCAAGTGTTCTAACCATGTGTTCCAACCATGTGTTATATCCAAGTGTTCTATCATAGTGTTCTAACCATGTGTTCCAACCATGTGTTCTATCCAAGTGTTCTATCATAGTGTTCTAACCAGTGTTCTATCCAAGTGTTCTATCCAAGTGTTCTATCATAGTGTTCTAACCAGTGTTCTATCCAAGTGTTCTATCATAGTGTTCCAACCAGTGTTCTATCTAAGTGTTCTGTCATAGTGTTCTAACCAGTGTTTCTATCCAAGTGTTCTATCCAAGTGTTCTATCATAGTGTTCTAACCAGTGTTCTATCCAAGTGTTCTATCATAGTGTTCTAACCAGTGTTCCATCCAAGTGTTCTATCATAGTGTTCTAACCAGTGTCCTATCCAAGTGTTCCATCATAGTGTTCTAACCAGTGTTCTATCCAAGTGTTCTATCATAGTGTTCCAACCAGTGTTCTATCCAAGTGTTCTATCATAGTGTTCTATCCAAGTGTTCTATCATAGCGTTCTAACCTGTGTTCTATCCAAGTGTTCTATCATAGTGTTCTAACCAGTGTTCTATCCAAGTGTTCTATCATAGTGTTCTAACCAGGGTTCTATCATAGTGTTCTATCATAGTGTTCTAACCAGTGTTCTATCCAAGTGTTCTATCATAGTGTTCCAACCAGTGTTCTATCCAAGTGTTCTGTCATAGTGTTCTATCATAGTGTTCCAACCAGTGTTCTATCCAAGTGTTCTATCATAGTGTTCTATCATAGTGTTCCAACCAGTGTTCTATCCAAGTGTTCTATCATAGTGTTCTATCATAGTGTTCCAACCAGTGTTCTATCCAAGTGTTCTTAACAAGTGTTCACTCTTTCTGTTTTTTGTTCCTGGCAGGTCTGAAGCAAAGACAGCTGGGATATGAGGAGGTAAGATACCCTATGTTATTGTCTGTGACTGAAACACTTACGAAATACTATTTTTAAGGGTCAGATTCGACTATGTATCACAAGAGTTTTAGACAGTTAGACGTACTTTGTTGTTCCCTCTCTCTGGTTCTCTCTGGCATCCTCCGTCCCTCCTGGGAAGAGAGAAGATGAACAGAATAGTCAACACTGCCCCCTGCTGAGAAGAGTGGGTGGAGGAGATGGAGGGAGGGAGGGGCTGTAGATACATACACACACACACTCCACCACCACCACCACTCAGCGTTGCTCCCGCTGTCGCGTTGAAGTTGGAGAGGCATTTCATTTCAAGGGCCATTAAGTCCTGTCTCCTCCCCATAGTGGAAAGAGCACCGTCAGATTCGACATTCTACGTCTCTGAAAAGAAAGCGAGACAAAAATAGCCTTGTCTCCCCTCTGAGCTCTACATCCTAGCCTGCCCTGCCCTCTGCTACTAAAACAGTAATTACACTCTTTATGGAGCTAATTCCCATTTGATGCTGCTCTACATGGACCACTCAGCACTCACAGAAAGCATCATTATGTGGTGGTACTAACTGCCCTGTGTCCTCCAAAACCTGCACAGAAATGGTATGTATGAGGTTAAGAAAATGTTTTCAGGGGATGGAAAATGGGGAAAATAGACCACATACAGTAAAAGCTGCTCGTGGTTCAGATTGGCAGGTTATGGCAGCACTGTGGGGGACTGTTTTCACCCGCTGGTCTCTCCTCTCACACGCAGTCCCCCTCAGTCCTCACACCTCGCCCTGGGTCTGGAGCTAGCTTGTGTTAGGCCTCAAACTGTGTATTCGGGCACGCCACGACTTTCTAGGGGTGGATGAGCAATGAGCGCTGGCGGTTGAGGGATAATGGAGGAATTCTATCAATCACTCACTGTATTGTATTCGGAATGCCCCATGCAAATATTTGGGATTCCATTCAAATAAATACCAGAGAAGAAGACAGGAGAGAAGCCTCCGGTGGTGTGTAGAGGAAATGAGACAGAACCCCTTCCCCCTCCACCAACCCCTAAATGGAACAGAAATAGAATGTCAATTAGTATAAAACACTCAAATTAGATTTCCCTCCATGAGTTCCTCTCTGTCCCCTTCCCTTTGCGTCTCTCTTCACACACACACACACACACGCACTCCGAGACACACTTGTCGTGTCTTCTTCAGCTTGTGCTGACTTGAATGTACACTCTTGTTCAAATTAGGTTGAGTTACCAGGGTGTTTGCGTTTATCTGCTACTGGGATAGGGAGGGGGTCATGGGACTGTACTCCTGGAGCCAGACTCATGCTTGTCATATGAGATTCAGGGCCAACCCACCGCACCGAAAACAGGAAAGAAAGAGAGACCGAGAGAGGGAAGGAGTGTGAGGAGAGATGAAAGTGCCTAGAAAGTAAGAGAGGAGGGAGAGGAAGATTAGAAGATTTGAGATGGGTGGTCAGGGCCACAGCTACTCTGTGTTGTGGTCGAAGAAGATGGAGAAAGAGGGGAGAAAGAGGAGAAGGAGGGGGGAGGGAGGATGAGCAAGAGGAGGAGGGAATGGAGGAGCCCCCATCTCCCCAGA